>NC_056664.1:70543823-70851167 GCF_018350195.1 Panthera tigris | reverse complement strand
TTGCTTGCCAGTATTGATAGCACTATGCCTACACAAATTCTCCAAATTTAAGGGATTGGGGTAGGTATTTACAGATTAGTCCCCTGATTTATTTGTTCCACTAGAGGCCATTTAAGCTAGTCATTTGCTGGAATAGCATTAATCTCTTGCTTCAAGCCACAGTATTATTAGCCTACCCTAAAAATGTTACACTGACTTTTTAAATACACCTTTAGTTCTATTTTAATTAACATAGGAATTTCTTGTAAAAATTCAACCAGTACTAATAATACAAAATCATCGTTGACTTCCCACTACCGTCCTAGAGATAATCACTTTCAATATTTGCTTGTGAAACTTTTTCTATGCATCTATAAAGCTATATAAGAACACATAGAAATAGTTTTAAAATGTAAATGTTATCATAATGTTAATTTTGTTTTGCAATTGTTTTATTTAATGATAGGTCTGAGAGCTTTATCCATGATCAATAAATATGTATCCATCTCATTCCTTTTAATTAGTTTGGACTAATTTAGTCCAAACTTTTAATTATAGTTTGGACTATAGTTTAACCTCAAGTATTAGTTTTGCTATTACAGTGCTGCAACAGACATCCTTGTACCCTTCTACTTGAACATGGGAGTGTATAACTGGTCAAGAATGGACGTTGCTGGTTGTAAGGATATACACATTGGGTGAAATGGGTCAACTTTTTACATTTTAATTGAATAACCCATTAAAAAAATAAATTGAGAACATTAAATAGTTTAACCACTTGTAATCTCTACTTCATCTAAGAAGTGGTGCTACATTATAAATATTAAATTTGTTCTGAGAATCCAAACATTTCATTATTTTCTATATATTTAGAAAAAATGATTGACATACTAAGAAGAAAGAAAGAGAGGTGCCTGGGTGCCTCAGTTGGTTAAATGTCTGACTCTTGATTTCGGCTCAGGTCACAATCTTCTGGTTGTGAGACCAAGCCTAGCATCAGGCTCCACTCTGGGCATGGAGCCTGCTTAAGATTCTCTCCCCCTCTGCCTCTGCCCCTTCCCCACTTGTGCATGCTCACTCTCTGACTCTCAAATTACATGTAGAAAAAAATTCTATATATATATGTATATGTGTGTGTGTGTGTGTGTGTAGAAAATCTCTACAAAGGATTTTTAGATCTACAGAAAAGTCTTTAGATATAAAAGCCTTTCAGATGGATACATGAATGTGATAGCTTTTTTAGAAGGTATAAAAATATATAAAATACTATAGGTGTTTTGAGGAACTGTATGTAATATTGTATAAAGAAACCAGAACAATGGTTCCGGTTTGGAGGGAAAGAGGAGAATAAAGGAAAAATACATGGGAGCTGCAATCTAGGTTTAATTTCTCAAGGCGGTAAGTTGATGGATTTTCCTTTATTCTTTTTGTGGTCAAACTAAATACAGGTAGGTCAAGCATTAGATTTGTTCTACTTAATTTCAGTGTGGAGAGATTGGAGAGATCCTATTTGCAGGGAAAAGAACATGTTTACCAAAATATGGAAGTCAATAACTCTTGGTGCTAAGAAAACTGTATTAACCTAGAAAATGAGAAAAAGCTTGACAAGAAACTGTTATAGGCAGGGCTCCTGGGTGGCTCAGTAGGTTAATTGTCTGACTTCGGCTCAGGTCATGATCTCATGGTTGATGAGTTCAAGTCCCACATCGGGCTCTGCATGCTGACAGAGTGGAGCCTGCTTGGGATTCTCCCTCTCCCCTCCTTCTCTCTGCCCCTCCCCTGCTTGTGCTTTCTGACACTCTCAGAATAAATAAGCTTAAAAAAATTGTATTAAATAAAAAGAAAGTGTTACAGGCATCTTCATGAATTATAAGTTGGTAGAGAGTCCCTATTTATGAGGCTATTGTACTTCCTAGAAACTTTAGTATCTGAACCTTTATATTTATACATTGTTATTGTATTTGTAGTTGTATATTATATGTATAATTAATAAGCCAATGTCAAATCCCATGATGCCCAGCTGTTATATTCCTTTTTAAAAATTTTTTTTAATATTTATTTATTTTTGAGACACAGAGCTCTAGCTGGGAAAGGGCAGAGAGAGGGAAATAGGATCGAAAGTGGGCTCTGCGCCAACAGCAAAGAGCCCAATGTGGGCCTCAAACCCACGAACCATGAGATCATGACCTTAGCCAAAGTCAGATACTTAGCCAACTGAGCCACCCAGGCACCCCCCTCCCCCCCCCCTTTTGTCTCTCTCCCAATTGCCATATTCTAAGAACAAAGATGTCCTTAAAATGAGGCTGAATATCTTAGCTTTCCTTTGTAGCACTTTGGGTCCTCTTAGCCTCTTCAGTCAACAATTGCTATTTCTTCAACATTACAGCCTTTGACCTATTGAACACCAGATACCTGCAGGCTGTGCCCCTCCCCCCCTTTTTAACCTTTAGCAAAGACTCATACTGGCAGAAGAGGGTCTTTTTCTTAACAGAAAAAGCTCCGCTTCCTGCCTAGTGGAACTTAATCTACCAAGGTTAGTTCTTAAAAGAGGAACTGACTAGAACAGTATTAACACAAATTCCCCAGAGCTCAAAGACCTCCCCAAAGAAGAGGCTGACATGATTTCTAGATTGCTCTCTGACATAAGTTTCTCAGACGTAGGATATTTTAGAGAATTTTACACAATACACTAGAAAACCACATCCCCCTCACATATGACCTCAGAGATTCACATTGTAACATATTATGTATATTTTCTATTATGTGTACCAGAAATGAAAAATCTCAGTGGAAATTTGGGAACTTTCTGGTCTTACACAAACAGAAAACAAACTTGGCTGCATTCTGGTATTGAATTGAGTAATAAAGAAATTGCCTCTTATGAGCTGCAGAAGAGAGATGGTATTTTTATGTGGGTGACTTTTAAGAACTAGCAAATCACTAAGAAGACTGGGCACCCAAATTCCCAATCTTAAGAATATATTAGGAGTATAATTTTAAGATTAAAATATAAGTCCACAAATATATAGCTAAGAACACAAACTCCTAAGATGAGACAAGAAAAAAAAATACTGATATTTGACTTAGTTAGTTCTTCTTTCTGACAGGAGATTAAAGCTGCCTGTGAGATTTCTTTGACGCTGACTCACTTAATTCATTTAGACATTGCCAGCCAAGCAGGCTACAACAAAGCAGGTCTATTTTAACAAGCTCACTCCTGGCTGTTCTAATAAAGAAAAATAATTGAATTGCTGATTTTGATTTTTTAAAAATGTATTCAGCATTTGAGTTTTTGGCTTCGTACACCAAAAAAAAAACATACAAATATTGCATCATCTTCCCCACAGAATTCATTCTAGGTACCCCTTAGACTAGTGTAGCAATGAAATATCTTCCTTGAGTTCAGTTTATTGTAATTGAACTTTTAAATTAAAACCTTAGAATCTTATTTGGAGCCAGCACCAGTTCTAAGCACACAGATCTGCATGAATAAGTGACTACGTTGATGTTAAGCGTGTCTATAGTCAGTGGATTTTCTCAAGAGGCAGCTGTGGCAGCAAAGAGGGAGTCTGTCAAAGTGGGCAGCATAGAGAGAGCCACAGCGGCAGGCTGGCAGCCACAGACATGGTTTTATTCAACCCGAACATGGTTTTTTAAAAAGCTGAACCAACATTTAGAAAACAGAAGATTCCACATAAAAATTCAGACTTGCAATTCCCTTGAAAATGTATAAGAACTAGCAACAGGGAGCCTCATTCCAAATCAGCGGGAGCTGAGTCACAGCAGCCTCTTCCATTGCTCAGTCTATGCATATGGACTTCACGAAGCCAGCCTCATTTGTATTCCCTGCCTAACCTTCACCACTTGAGTGTGAGACCACTAAAGCCGACAGTAAAGCAGAAAACAGAATTAAAAGACATATACTCACATCCCAAAGCTGGCACAAAGATAGTCTTTGTATTTGTAGATAAGCTAGCTCACATCCTATCTACTGGTAGGACTGGCTGTGTACATCCACTAAATGGCAGCTCTCCATGGCTGGCCTATTGCATAGCAAGCTTGCTCAAGTGACAAATTACACTTTACTATAGAGTGGATGGTTCCTGTATCTTGTCTAGAGTGGGAGGGGAGAAGGTTATCATTAAAGTCGTGCCTAGGACTTAGAACTTTAGCTATGACCTAATTTGAACCTCACAATTGGGGCCAAGAGGTAGATATTTTACAGATTAGGAAGTCAAGTTAGGCAAAATAAAGCAATATACTTGATGATAAACAATTACTAAGTGGTAGGACCACTGTTCAAAGCCAGATCTTGTGATCAAAAACAAAATTTAAAAACCTGTTTTATCAGTTTTACCATAATTTTTAGACCTATTCTCCCTCTTTACAAAATGAGAAAGTATTAATCATTGGATTCTCAGTGGTATGCCTAATGTGGTAACCTAATGATATTTATAAAATGTTTGTGTTTCTATGGCATAATATTGGCTCATAATGCAACTATTTCAAGCTTTAAAAATGTAGAACTTTAAACAGAACCATTTTACCAATCTCCCAATGAGCAGTTATCTTTCCCTAGATCAGTTTGGCAGCAGCTGTAACAGAAACCCAATTAACAGTGACTCAAACACAGTAGAAATGTATTTCTCTTCACATATAGTCCAGGAGTAAGTCTACAGGTGGCATTGTGGGTCCAAGTGATCAGGTGCTAGGCTTTTTACTTGTTTCACTGTCCTAGAGTGATGTTCTCATCACCCTTAGTATAAGACGGCTTGCCACCACGTTTGTAACTGTAGCACAGGTTGTAAGCACACATTATTTTTACTCAAAGCTCATTAACAAGAACTTAAACCATGCAGCCACACCTAGATGGAAGGGAGTCTAGGGAACATAGTCACTAGCTAGGGGGCCATGTATCCAGCTCAAATAGGTTTATGGTAGAGGAAACCATTACTGTGAGACAACTATATACCTTGAGTACATCCTTTAAAACTTACAGAAGGTACTACACCAAACCACACTTCTCCCTTCAGAGGTGGAAACACCTCTGTTTCTTACAACCCGACTCTCCCCGTCTTTCCATTTTTAGATCATTGTTAAAATCCTGAGCCAATTGAAAAGTCCTCCTTAAGTTAGATCTTACATCCACATTTAACTGCACATTTCTTGCCATTCTTTTTCAGTATTTCTCTCTCCCAACTTCATGAGTTTTCCTGCATTGTTCTCACTTGAGAATTACTATTTCCCTATGTTTCAACAAGTGTCAGTCTTCCTTTGGATTAATTCAAAATACAAATTTCTGATTACCTCCTGTGTGGAGGTAGAATGCTCATCTTAGGTGATGGGTGTGCAAACATATATTCAATGATGTACTATTTTGACTAGAAAAAGACAAGACTGTTTATGTTTACATTTCTTAGTTAGAATCAGGTGTATGGAAGCATTTAACAAGTAGCAATGAGTGATAGCAATGCTCCTCACATTTTAACAGAATCATTGGGCATCCCATTAGGCAAGCAAAATTGCAACAGTTATCAACAATACTCATTTTGAGAATTTATCTGTAGAATCAATGCAGTCCTAATCAAAATCTCAGCAGGCTTTTTGGAGATATTGACAAGCTGATTCTAAAATTCAGATGGAAATGCAAAGGGCCAATAATAGCCAGGACAACCTGAAATAGAACAAAGGGGAAGGACAACCACTACCTGATTTCAAGTTTCATCATCAAACTACAGTAATCAAGGCACTGTGGGGTCAAAAATAGACAAATAGTCACTGGAACTGAATCCAGAATCCAGAAATAGACCCACACATACATGGGCAACTGATTTCAACCAAGGTGTCAAGGCAATTGAGTGGACAAAAAAATAGCCTTTTCAACAGGTGATGCTAAAACCATTGAACATGCATATGAAAGAAAATAAACTTTATCAATAGCTCACACATGCAAAAATCAACTCAAATTGGGTCATAGACCTAAATGATCAAAACCATAATTCAAAGAACAAATTGATGAATAGACTTGGTCAAAATTTAAAACTACTCTTCTTTAAAAGACATGGTTAAAAGAATGAAGAGACAAACCAAAGAAAATATTTGCACATTATTTATCTGGTAAAGCACTTGTATCTGGAATATAAGTGAATCCTCAATTTGTTAATAAAAAACAACCTAATTTAAAACGGGAATGAGTATGCAAAAGATTTAAACAGACACATCATCAAAATGTAAATAAGACAGTATACAAGCACGTGAAAAAAAATGCTCAACACCATTGGTCATTAGGGAAATGCAAGTTAAAACCACAATGTGATATTATTACAAATTGATAAGAATGGTTAGAATTTAAAAGACTGACCATGCCAAGTGTTAGCAAGGATGTGGGGCAACTGCTGGTAAGAAGGTAAGATAAGGTGGTACAACCATTTTGGAAATGGTTGGGCAATTTCTTAAAAAGTTAAGCATACACCTACCACATAATCCAGCCATTCCACTCATGAGGATTTTTCCAAAAGAAATAAAGGCATATGTTCATACAAAAACTTGTACATAAGTGTGCATGGAATATTTATAATAACCACAAACCACAAACAACTCAAACATCCATGGACAGATGAGTGGCTAAACAAATTGTAGTAGATCCATAAAATGGAAGACTATTCAGCAATTTAAAAAAGTGCTATTGATAGATGCAAAGACTTTGATCAATTTCAAAATAATTATGCTGAGTAAAAGAAACCAAACAAGAAGAACACATATTATGAATCCATTTGTATAAAACTCTAGAAAATGCAAACTAATTCATAGTGACAGATCAGGTCAGTGGTTGCCTGGAGCAAAGTAACAAGGAGGAGTTTATTACAAAGGGACAGCAGAAAGGTTTGCTGTTGTTGTTTTGTACTTTTGGTATACAATATAGTAATTTAACACTTCTGTACATTACCCTGTGCTCATCACAAGCTCACTCCTTAATCCCCATCACCTATTTAACCTATGCCTCCACCCACCTCCCCTCTGGTAACCATTAGTTTGTTTTCTATAGTTAAGAGTCTCTTTCTTAGTTTACCCTCTTTTTCCCCTCTGTTCATTTGTTTTGTTTCTTAAAATCCATGGGAAGAAGGTTTTCTGAATGGTGGGAATGTTCTATATATGACAGTATCACACTATGTGTCAAAACTCACAGAATTGGATTGCCTCTATGATAGTTTAGGTTAAAATAAATGATCAATAAATGAATTGCTGGGACTTTTGTGTGTACAATGACACAAAATCAATTTTTAATAGAAAATAATCTAAAATACTCCTGAATTTTCTCCACTTTTTCCCTTGATGCTGGCCTGTAACACAATACCAAAGTATAATTCAGGAAAGTTATATTTCAAGAGTTTAAAAGAGAGAGAGATCCAAGGGTAATGATCTTACTTGTTCTGAAGAAAACTTCTAATACCTAGAAGAGTGAGTGGATTGCTTAACCTAGGCAATTCCTCAATATTAGTTCTTACAACAATACTGGTGATAAGCACTAAACATCTGAGAGTTAAATGCAAGAACCTGGAATACAGACAGTACATATTCCCTATGCAAAATGAGAAGCCTAACCTGGACATATCCAATCTCCATTTCCTTAGAAATAATGGTCCACACCAAAAGACAAATGAACAAGCAAGTTCTAGCTCAATAGAACAGTTTTGAAACTCCTAGCAAATTCTCCTTATGATGAAATACCAATAAACAAAACAGATAAAAGTGATAGATAGGTACTTATTCAGTTAAGTTTAAATTTTCACATTTTAGTAGAAAAATGCATATTATTGCTTACATTTAAGTCACCATCTGGGCTCTAGAATTAAGAACTGGTTCAATTATTTAGAAAACATTCACTGAAAACAGCTTATGTCAAGCACTATGATAGATGATAGAGATACATCAGTGAGCAAGAGAGATTCACAATTTCATTCAGTTAACTTCCGGCACAGTTTAGAATCTCTTCCAGAAAGCCTAGCCACAGTGATTTTAGCCTTGACAGGGTCAAAATAAAAATAGCCAACCACCAATCTTCATCCTTCTCCCTCTCCCTCCCTCCTTCCCTCCATCTCTCTCTCTCTCTCTCTCTCTCTCTCTCTCTCACACACACACACACACACACACACACACACACACACACTCACTCTCTCTCTCTCTCTCTCTCCCTCCCTCTAGATATAGCTATAGATATTTAGATACAGATAGATACACACACACACACACACACACACACACACACACACACACACACCTATGGCTGGCTTATGTCCCAATAAAATTGAAACTTTACTTAATACACCTAAACTACTAAACATCGTCATTTAGCCTACCCTACCTAAACATGCTCAGGACACTTATGATGGCCTAGAGTTGGGCTAAGTCATGTAACACAAAGCCTATTTTATAATAAAGGGTTGAATATCTCATGTAGTTTATCGAATACTATACTGAAAGGAAAAAACAGAATGGTTCTATCAGTTGTTTACCCTCCTGATCACAGGGCTGACTAGAAGCTGTGGCTCACTGCCCCTGCCCAGCATTAGGAGAGATTATAGACTGCATATTGCTAGCCCAGGGCCCAGGTAAAGATCAAAATTCAAAATATGGTTTCTAATGAATGTGTATCACTTTCACATCATTGTAAAATCAAAAAATTGTAAGTTGAACCACTGTAAGTCGTGGACCATCTGCATATTTATATGTATTTTAGGGTTGCCAGATAAAATATAGAACTTCTACTCTAACTTGAGTTTCAGCTAAATTATGAATAAAATTTTAATATAAGTATGTCTCAAATATTGCATGGGACATACTTACACTGAAATTTTAATTTATTGTTTAGCTGAAATCCAAATTTAACTGAATATCTTGGTTGTTGTTTTGGGCTAAATCCGGCAATCCATTTATATTTATATTCTATATTTTATAGAATGTATTTTATGTATTTTATACATACACACACACATATATATATATACACGTGTATATATATAAAATACGTGTATACACGTGTATATATATATATATACACACACACACACATATATATACACGTGTATATATATAAAATATATATATATATTGAGGTTACCAGATATCTTTATCTACAGAAACAGCCATAGATATATGATGTATGTCATGTCTGTTTTTAGGCAACTTCTTGCAGAAACTTCCAAGATGAACTATGTGCAAATTATCATCCTAGGTAATTAAACATAATGATCAGTGATTTAAAGTTATTTGGTATAAACCAATTAAGTAATGTAGACCAATTACCAAAACTAATTATTTTTATTTATTTATAATTATTTTATTTTTAAAAATTTAAATCCAAGTTAGTTAACTTATAGGATAATAATAATTTCAGGATAGAATTTAGTGATTCATCACTTACATATAACACCCAGTGTCCATCCCAATAAGTGCCCTCCTTAATGTCCCTCACCCCCTTTAGCCCGACCCCCCACCAAGCAGACTGCCAGAAACCCTCAGTTTGTTCTCCGTATTTGAGTCCCTTATGGCTTGTCTCCCTGTTTTTATATTTATGCTTCCCTTCACTTATGTTCATCTGTTTTGCATCTTAAATTCCACATATGAGTGAAGTCATGATATTTATCTTTCTCTGACTTATTTCACTTAGCATAATACCCTCTAGAGTTCTATCAACGTTGCAAAATGCAAGATTTCATTCTTTTTGATCACTGGATAATATTCCATTGTATCTATATACGTCATCTTCTTTATCCATTCATCAGTCAATGGATATTGGGCTCTTTCCATACTTTGGCCATTGCCAACAGTGCTGCTATAAACATTCAAACGGGCACATGCACCCCAATCAGCATTCCCATATCCTTTGGATAGAAACCGAGTAGTGCAATCGCTAGGTCATAGGATATCTCTATTTTTAATTTTTTGAGCAATCTCCATACAGCCTTCCAGAGTGGCTGCACCAGTTTGCATTACCACCAGCAGTGCAAAAAGAGATCCTCTTTTTCCACAACCTCACCAATATCTCTTGTTGCCTGAGTTGTTAATTTTAGCAACTCTCACAGGTGTGAGAACTGCATGAAATTGTGAATCTCTCTTGCTCACCAGTGTATGTCTATCATCTATCATAGTGCTTGACATAAGCTGTTTTCAGTGAATGTTTTCTAAATAATTGAATGAACCAGTTCTTAAATCTAGAGCCCAAAGGTGGTATCTCACTGTGGTTTTGATTTGTATTTCCCTGATGGTGAGTGATGTTGAGCATCTTTTTGTGTGTCTGTTAGCCATCGGGAGGTCTTCTTCAGAAAAGTGTCTATTCAGGTCTTCTGCCCATTTCTTCACTGGATTATTTGTTTTTTGGGGTGTTGAGTTTGATAAGTTCTTTATAGGTTTTGAATACAAACCCTTTATTGGATATGTCATTTGCAAATATCTTCTCCCATTCTGTATGTTGCCTCTTAGTTGTTGTGGTTTTTTTTATATTTATTTTTGAGAAAGAGAGAGAGTGTGAGCACAAAGAGGGGCAGAGAGGAAGACACAGAATCCAAAGCAATTTGCCTCTTAGTTTTACTGATCGTTTCCTTCTCCATGCAGAAACTTTTTATCTTGAGGAGGTCCTAATAGTTCATTTTTGCTTTTGTTTCCCTTGCCTCTGGAGACGTGTTGAGTAAGAAGTTGCTGCAGCCAAGGTCAGAGAGGTTGTTGCCTGCTTTCTCCTCTAGGATTTTGAGGGCTTCCTGTCTTAATCTTTAGGTCTTTCATCTATTTTGTGTTTATCTTTGTGTATGGTATAGGAAAGCGGTCCAAGTTCATTCTTCTGCATGTTGCTGTCCAGTTTTCCCAACACCATTGGCTGAAGAGACTGTCTTTATTCCATTGGCTATTCTTTCCTGCTTTAGCCGTACATTTGTGGGTCCATTTCTGCGTTCTCTATTCTGTCCCATTGATCTATTGTCTGTTCTTGTGCCAGTACCATACTGTCTTGATGATTACAGCTTTGTAACACAGCTTGGAGTCCAGAATTGTGATGCCTCCGGCTTTGGTTTTCTTTTTCAGGATTGCTTTCGCTATTTGGGGTCTTTTCTGGTTTCATACAAATTTTAGGATTGTCTGTTCTAGCTCTGTGAAGAATGTTGGTGTTATTTTGGTAGGTATAAGATTAGGTTGTGTATTTGAGACCTTTCCTCCTTCTTTAGGAAGGCCTAGAATTCGATATACTTCCCTCTTATGACTGTCTTTGCTGCATCCCAGAGGTCTTGAGCTGTTGTGTTTTCATTTTCATTGGCTTCCATGTAATTTTTTATTTCCTCTTTAATTTCTTGGTTAACCCATTCATTCTTTAGTAGGATGCTCTGTTAATCTCTAAGTACATGATCTTCCAAATTTTTCCTCTTGGTTGATTTCGAGTTTCATGGCATTGTGGTCTGAAAATATGCAAGGTATGATCTTATCTTTTTGTACTTATTGAGGGCTGATATGTGACCCAATATGTTATCTATTCTAGAGAATGTTGCATGTGCACTCAAGAAGAATGTGTATTCTGTTGTTTTAGGATGAAATGTTCTGAATCTGTTAAGTCGATCTGGTCCAGTGTCATTCAAAGCCATTGTTTTCTTGATTTTCTGCTTAGATGATCTGTCTATTGTTGTAAGTGGGATATTGAAGTCCCTTATTAGTATGGTATTATTATCAATGAGTTTCTTTATGCTTATGATAAATTGATTTAGACTTGGGTGTTTCACATTGAGGGCATAAATATTTACAATGGTTAGATCTTGGTGGATAGACTGCTTAATTATGATATCATGCCCTTCTTCATCTCTTATTACAGACTTTATTTTAAAACCTAGTTTGCATGGCTACTATAGCTTTCTTTTGATAGATGATAGATGTTTCTCCATCCCATACTTTGAATCTACAGGTGTCTTTGGGTCTAAAATGAGTCTCCTATAAGCAGCAAATAGATGAGTCTTGTTTTCTTATCCATTCTGATGCCCTATGTCTTTTTTTTTTAATTTTTTTTTAACGTTTTATTTATTTTTGAGACAGAGAGACAGAGCATGAATGGGGGAGGGTCAGAGAGAGAGGGAGACACAGAATCTGAAACAGGCTCCAGGCTCTGAGCTGTCAGCACAGAGCCCGACGCGGGGCTCGAACTCACGGACCGTGAGATCATGACCTGAGCTGAAGTCGGACGCTCAACCGACTGAGCCACCCAGGCGCCCCATGCCCTATGTCTTTTGATTGGATGATTAGCCCACTGACATTTAGAGTGAGTACTGAATTTAGCACCATTGTGTTGCCTGTTGAGTTGGTATTTCTGGTGATGTTCTCTGGTCCTTTCTAGTCTTCATTGCTTTTGGTCTTTTTTGCTTTTTGTCTTTTCTCCACTCAAAGGGTCCCCCTTAAGATTTCTTGCAGGGCTGGTATACTGGTCATGAACTCCTTTAGTTTTTGTTTTTCTGGGAAACTATCTCTCATTCTATTTTGAGACACAACCTTGCTGGATATAGAATTCTTGACTGCATATTTTTCTGATTCAGCACGTTGACCATATCTGACCACTCCTTTCTGACCTGCCAAGTTTTTATGGATAGGTCTGCTGTGAACCTGATCTGTCTTTCCTTATAGGTTAAGGACTTTTCCCCCATTGCTGCTTTCACAATTCTTTCCTTGTCTGTGTATTTTGTGAATTTTATTAGGGTATGCCTTGGTGATAGCTGGTTTTTGTTGAATCTAATGGGAGTTCTCTGTGTTTCTTGGATTTTGATGTCTGTGTTCTTTCCCAGATTAGGAAAGTTTTCTGCTAGAATTTGCTCACATAAACCTTCTGTCCCTTTCTCTCTTCATCTTCTGGGACTCCTATGATTCGGATGTGTTTCCTTTTATGTAAATTAAACCATTACAATTGGAAATAGTAAGCTATCAGACCAGTTTTCTCTGAGGCTACTGATAGTTCAAGAGGACAAAACATTAGCATGTATCAGAGGGGTTCATACAAAAAATGAGAAAAGTCACTAAGCTACCAGGTAAATAAGAAAAACATCTCCCTGTTTTACCCTACTAAAATTAACATCTTTTATACTAAGAAGGGATTCTAGGAAATGATTGCCATTACCCACCTGTCTATTCTCAACTCCAGGCTACAGACCTATTTTGACCTGCTATCCTGACCATTGCAGAGCTGGATGTTAACATGGCTTTGGGTTCTGAGGACATCCAGGGAAAGACCCAGAGTGAGGCTTTCCTTTAGGGCTGGGCAAGAGCCGGACATCTGCATCAGACTGCCCAGGACAAGGATTAGAAAGAAGTTTTGGAAAAAACTTGTCCCCCAGGGATCTTCTTACCATGGAAAAAAGATCATTATATGACCCACATTAAGGGGTCAGAATTCCCCACTAAATAAGCCAAGCAAGCGCTGAGTGACTGTGCTGGTCCTCCCATTCTGGAGGCTGGAGGTAAGAGGAGAGATTGGGATCCTGGTGTCTTCTTTTGGTAGCCAACCTAGAGACTGGCAACCTGACAACCCTTGCACTATCAGCCAATGTGGGACTGCCACCGTCCATTACTTGCTGTACTGCCACAAGTTGGGTAACCAGCCCAGAACAAGGTAATGATCTAAAAACCCAGCTAAAGGGCCCAGAAGCCAGAGAAAGAATGATCAGTCAGGACAAATGCAACTTTCCTGGTAGAAAAAAACTGCTCTAAGAGAAAGATAGAAGAAAAGGTGTTCAGGAAGATTCAAATGAAGCACACCACATACACCTGCACCCACATTATCTGGAGCTAAAACAAGTCCTAATTTCCCTATGAAAAAATTCAGCACATGAATAGAAGATGATTATAGGGTCAAAAAAGAATGACCTAGAAGACTACAGAAGAAATAGTTCCACACACAGGCATGTGAAATCATGAAAGGGCAGGTAAGACAATCTGAAGATAGATTTTGTAGATATAACATCTCATAGGAATTCCTGATATATAGATTATTGGATTGGTGACAAAAAATTTCTTGAGCCAAAGAAAGATTAGAATCTGCAGACTGAAGGAAATTGCTGACCGTTAGGCACTGGTGAGAAAAGGACATGTACCTGGGTATACTCAGGTGAATTCCTGGCCCCCCACTCCCAAAATGATAATAATTGGCAAGCATAAAACGCAAGTTATCTACATGAAAAATGATAGTACAGGAAAAAAAGACAACAAATTGTTATTGTAAGAATTAATGCACCAGAACTAACGGTAAAGTAGAAATATGTACACTAACAAGGGAAGAAATAGCATGAGGAGGAAGTTGATTAAACCAGCAAAAATAAGGAAAAAGACAATATATTTTTAAAAGTGGACAAAAAGGATAAAATGAAATAGATCTATTATTACATTATCAGTGGACCAATGTCTTCCATTAAAGTCAGAGATTGCCATATTGGTTAATACAAAACCCAACTGCAAACTTAAAGCAGTAAAGAAAAGTTAAAGATAAAGGGATACACAAAAATATCAAGCTAATGCAAATGAAAAGTAAGTTAAGAGTGATATTTAGATCCGATAAGGTTGATTTGCTATATGGTAAAATTTGCATTTTTGAGATTAATAATTTTAATAAATTGGAGAATGAAGGAACAAGACTAGCTAGAGGAGAAACTACTGAACCACCCCAACTTCAGGAGGTGAGTTTTGGTGTTTATCAAATTAAAATGGAGAACATTTGTTTTAAAACTTTGTTAGTTCAAGGAAATAAGCAAAATCAAATAGTATTTAATTTGGTGTGATCCTTGGGAACTTTAACATCACCTGAAAACTTGTTAGTAATTAGATTTTAGGGCCCCACCCTGGACTCCTAAAAACTCTGGCCTGCAGATAATTCTGATGACATTGAAGTTAAACACCCATCAAGATCATTAGGCTACTTTCTATAAAATTATTTTCTAATAAAAATGATTATTTAATGATATAACACTCGTAATAGCCGTACCAAACTTCAGTCAGCCTCACAATACGGCAGCTAAAAAATATTAAGCAAAAACTATTGGAAATGTAAAGAGAATTGATAAAACTACAACTAGATAGACTTTAATAGAGGTCTTCCAAAATTGGATACACCTAGAAGACAAGTCAGTAATTTTATAGGATATATGTAGAACTTGAAATCCTTTTTAGAGAATATATCTTTTCTCCCACAGGTTCATAAATATTAAAAAAAAAAATCAATCATGTTATTTGGCCAAAGAGAAAAGCTTCACAAATTAAAGTTTCAAAAAATATATACAGAAAAAGACTTTTAAGTTATCTTCCTTGACCACACCCCAATAAAATTATAGAAGTTTTGGTTTTCAGAAAGTTAATCCATGAATCAAAAATAAAAAGTGAAATTACAAACTGTTGAGAAAGCAATTAGTGAACAGCAAAATCTAGACCCTGAATTCGTTAAGTATCTTTATTATTAAAGAGAAAAGCAGAAAGACAAAGAAAACTTGTACTCATTTATCAGAAATTAGGAAATGGATAAGAAACAAAGAATTAAAGTAAAAGCTGAAGTAAACCAGAAAAAACAAACTGAAATAAGGCAGATAAAGGATAAATAAATCCAAAAGTCAAAAAAAATTTAAGACCAATAAAACAGATAAACTGTGACCTTGATTAAAGGAGAGAGTGCACATGTTAAGCACACATGGGAGTGCACTTGGAAAAACATGCAGGATTAAAAATGAGAAGGAGACAAACCACAGATCCAGGCATGATTAAAAGAATTATAAGAGATTACTGCTTGCAAGTCAATGGCTACAAATTTGAAAACACAGAGGAAGTGAATGATTTCCTAACAAAATATAAATTACTTAAATTGCCAATCACTGCAGAAGATGTCGGGCTGGTGATTAAGAATCTATCATGGATAAAGGCCCAAAGACCAGATGGGTTTAATTTTTAAATAACAGATGATTCCAATGTTTAAACATTTCCAGGCCATGGAAAAGGGGAGGGAAAAAAAATCCCAATTTTATGAAGTCAGATTAATTTTAATTTCAAAGCCTAATATTTTTAAAAATGCTAGACCCATCTCACTTAAAATTGAAGATACAAAAATTTTGACTAAAGTATTAGCAAATAAAATGCAGCTTGCTTCTGTCTTAGATCCAGGTTCCCTGGATAGACTCTGAGGTACAAATATGCATGCCAAAGGTTTTTGGGGCTAGTGCTCTCAGGAACACCTTTAGGAAAGTGAGTGGTGGCAGGTGGGGTAGGGACAGAAGGTGAACCCCAGTTCAGTTGCGACAGTGGCTTCAGCCTCACCCACAGAGCGCTCTGAACCAGCCATGGAGGGCAGACAGCCCCCAGAGGAGAAACTCTGCTGAGAGCTGTCAGCAACCCAACACTCCAGACAGCTGGGTGAGGGAAGGAATGCCTCCTGCTGATAGCCGCAAGGGAGCAGGACACCACGGCCGTTCATGAGACTTAAGTAACTAGAGTTTCAAAGGATACGATATGAACAAGTAGAGTTTATTCCTTTTTTTTTTTCTTTTTAAAAGTGTATTCATTTGAGAGAACGGGTCAGGGGAGGGGCAGAGAGAGAGGGAGAAAGAGAGGATCCCAAGCAGGCTCCACATGTCAGCGCAGAGCCCAACTTGGGGCAGGAAATCACTAACCATGAAATCATGACCTGAACCAAAGTCAAGAGTCAAATGTTTAACCAACTGAGCCACCCAGGCACCCCATTAGAGTGCATTCCTGATTATAAGGGTGGTTTGATTTCAAGAAACCTGTCATCATTATTCTTTGCATCAACAAACTTTTAAAAATTGCAAGAAGATCACACAATTATTAGATGCTGAAAACACATTTGAGAATTTTGTTAATTCATCAGCCATTTATGATGCGTCTAGTTTTACATATTGCAGATTTGCGAACATATCATATTCAGATTTATGTGCGTGTAATCTTTTCTTTTTCTTTCTTGGCTTTCCCTCTACATCTCCACCCACATCAACCCCAGTACAGTAAGCAGAAAATAACTATAATATGCTGGCTCTGAGTGGATATAGATTTAAACTTGTCCTAGATTTGTTTCAGGGACCAGCATCCTTGCTCTATCAGGTTTGCTTTTACATAGGCATGTGCTGGAGAATTTTTATCTAATTAAAAACGTCTATCTCCAAAGCCACTCTCTAGCTGTGCGTTGAGCACACCACCAATGGTATTCCCTGAAGTTAATTGACTCTGCCAGGATATAAATAAAAATAAGTAAAAGCTAGAAAAATCTTCAATGTGTGACCATATGTCCAAACAGAAAGCACATATCTTCGTGGAACTATAGGTGTAAAAGTAAATCATCACCTAGTTGTCAGAGAATTAAATCAGATCCATTTAGAAATTCTCAATCTACCTTTATCAATGGCAAATGTTCCCCCAACAAATACCCTCTAACCGTAAGAGATTTACAAAAAAAGACTCACATAGGAAAAAAATGTGCAGACTCTAGGTCTCTTGCAGATATACAACACACATCAAAAATTAATCTGGATCCTTACCTTTGCAGATTTCATCTGGGGGCTCTATAGGTGGAGAATCTCAATCACTGGAAGAGCAGGTAAGACTTAAAAAGCACATCTGGGTTCAAAGATTGTTAGAACCATAGCTTGTCACCTATAGAATTCACTAACTCTGGAGGCTTAACCACTCTAGGCACAGCTCAGAGACATACTCTCTGAAAGAGCAAGAATGGCTCAGGCTCTGTGTTTGGCTCCCTGAAACCTGTTTGCACACGCCCCAGCCCAGGTGTGGATCCTTAGGATCACCAGCTGAAATTAGGAAGCACAATTGCTTTCCCCTGCTTGTCATGCACAAACCAGGACAATCTCAAACCAAAAGAATTTTTAGAGGCTGCTCATTCCCAGAATAAGTTTTCTAGATTTGATTCTAAATGTTTTCTGGTCTGTCCAGGGTCAAGATGATTTTCTCCTTGTAGGCAGAGCTTCATGGAAATCCTAATGATAATAGAAGTTTTCTTGATAAGTATTTTATCAGGGCCCAATTGAATTTCAAGTTTAATATATGCGAGCTAAGTCATCTTAAAATATTGATCTCAAAATAGAAGTGAGATGCGCATTGTGATCTCAGTACTTCAAGTCTGGTGACGAACACTCCTTTTCCTCTGGATAGGGGCTGAATGAGTGCCACTAAGATTTTCTTCTACAGTTTTCCTTTTTCAGTGTTGCCAATTCTAACTAATCCCCCTTCAAATCAGTTCATTCTTTTTTACATATGTAGAGCTAAATTCATATCGGCTGGGAAATTTTTAGTATGTTGCTGGTAACTTGATCCTTTTCTTAGTATTGATACAACATAAAAACAGAAAAAACCAAACCTAAAACTGAGTCTAGATTATATAATGTTTCAGATAATATTTTCTTTAAAGAAATTTTAAAAATCAAGAAGAAAAACAGGTCATCTTTTTTTATTTTTTGTTTTCTTGTTTTTACACAAAAGAGCTAGCAAAAGTAGATAGGAACCACTTATTTCAAGCAGTTGAGGTCTTCATCCTACTGGATACAGAACTGGACTGGACCAGTCCTCTGGACCCTTTCCCAGCTCTATATACATGGCTCATGTGACAAAAGATACTTGTTCACATATCATTCTTCCACTGACAGTGAGAACATTTGTGAAACAATGTAAATAATTCTGAAGTGCAACAGATTTCCAATTCTTTATAAGAAACAGATTTTTTTTTGGACTAGAGATAATTAATTTCATATTTTCCATCCATTTCAGTGCTACTTTCCCAAGCCTTTATTTCTTTTCATTTTAATTCTTCACAAATTCCTTGCTGGAAATCTACAATTACATTTAACTACACAGAGGTAGTTAGATGGTGCATGCGTAAATTTCATGTTTTAATTATTCTTTCATCCTTTTGTTAAATCAGAGTAATATGTATCTATTCAACTGGTCTAAAAACCAAGGTCAATTTAGTTAAGCTGTAATGTTAAAACAACCCAAATCACGTTGTATTGAATCCATCTTGCTAACAACATGATTACTTTTTGTCTTTATTCCTTAAGACAAACACAAACCAAAAAAACAAAACAACAAAAACAAAAAACCCACCTCGCAATGCCAATCAGAATAATGTTGTGGCATTGAATTAAGGTAGAAGAATCTAGATGGAGGTTTAGCAATAGTGATTGGCCAGCTTCTCAAATGCAATTTTGTGCTGAAGAAAATAATTGCCACATGGTCTGGCTTCCACCTGTAGTCCTGCCCTAGGAGTGATTCTGTAGCTATACCTGCACAACCATAGTGAATACAGGAGTAAGATTATATTACCAGTCCTGATCACCCAAAAGTCAACCAATGGTTGAGTTTTATTTCTTTGCCCGAATTGACTACTCTCCTTTCCACCCATGCAGATGTTTGCCCATGTTCTTTTCATTCAACACTCATTCCTTTCACCTACCCTACACATATAAAGGATTTCTTTTTGACAGCGCTGGAATTTGTATATAGGAGGAACCTATGGACAGTACTCTGCTTAGAACTGCGAATGGGGAGAAGCAAACATTCTGTTTTTCTTAGTTGTATGTTAACTGAAAATGAGTTTGTGGGAGTGCTTAAGATTATGGTGGAAGGTGCTGAAAAAAGAGAGACCTTACCCAGGTGATAGATGAGCCACAAGTCAAGACTCCTACAGAGGAATCATGTCACATTTTGAAGTGAGACCACCAGGATAGAACATAACTGGAGTCCAGAGTCACAGACAGGTAAAGGGAAATGGAATGCATGGAGTATGGTTGATGGCAACCACAGGGTTCCATTAAATACCTTTAAATAAGGCACATCCTTTTGCCAGATATTGATTGTCCATTAATGCTACAGCTGAGTACCACCAGGGGCGATTCCATAATTAAGTCGTCCTAAGCCTCAGGAGTGAGAAATATACATACTTTGAGTTCCTCTGTAACATTTTCCTGAGGATCTGCCAGGAAACTAATGTGTTACAGGGTCCTTCCTCAATTTCTAGTTATGACATACAAACCTTTGTACGGTTTCCAAGGGGTCTACCTCAAGTCATGTCAGTTAATTGGCAACACAATAGAAAGCTTCCAATGGAAGAGAGAAATGAAGAGAAAATATGCCCTGTGTCCCTTTTTAAACATGGTTTTCCTTCAGGGTGATAACTCCATTATAAAGATGTTGAGATTTTGCTGCTTTCCTTTGGCTTTGCTGGAAGATTTCTCTTGCAATGTGTTCACACAGCTGTAGCCTGGAAAGTATGTCATGTATTCTTACCTGCCTTTCCCTATCTTTTAAGAGGCAGGGATATAGGGGAACAGGTTCTGAGACTGAAAATCAGAAGAACTAATTACCAGTCCTACTTCTATTATTTTTTAAATGTGTAACTTAAAACAAGTCACTTTATAACTCTAAGCTCCATTTATAAAGTGGAAGAGTTACTAATACTCTCGTTTTTTTCAACTTGGAGGGGTGGGGTACTGGAATCCTTATTAGCAAGTATATTTTTATTCAATAACCCTAACAAACAAAAGAGATCAAAGTGGAATTAATTTGAAGTGGGGAAACGGTGGGTGGTATGTGGATCCCTATCTACTTCTGCTGCGTTAGCCCCTGAGTCACTTCGCTGAGACTGAGAACCCATCTGAAAAGCACAAATCTAGATGAGCCTTTCCAGATCTCTCCACTCGGATGCAGAACATCTGGCTCAATTTCAATTAGTGTGTATAATGTCAGAGAAAGGAAAGTCAGGAAGTAAAAGCCTTGAAAAATATAAAAAAGAAAAACATGTTTTTTTTCCTAACAGCAGAAAATAGACTTCACATCTCTGTAGGAGTGTTTGTTAATTAGGCTTGATTTCCCGTTACATTTCCAGGTCATCTTTTGGGTTTGGATCTGTGAGGCGAGCTTTAGAGTGGAGACCCTCCTTCAATGTTGAATACAAGGATGCCTTCTCCCTATAGACTTGGGCTTGCCCCCTTTCCCACGCCCTGATCAGTGAAGGAGAGACCCATACACATAAACCAAGCCTCACCCCCACCTGCCAATTCATCTTGTAGCAGCAGAAACTGTCATCCAGAATCCAGCGGCCTAGCTAACTCTGCAGTGCCCCTGTGTCTCCATAGGTCCTCTCTATGGCCAGCCAAAGAAAGGGACAGCAACAATGTAAGAAAGCTCTGGTACAAAGAAAATAACTTAAAAGATAATAATTATTCTCATTTCTTGAGCATTCACTATCTGGCAGTTATTATGCTAAGAGCTTTCTTACTATACAAGTAATAAAACATATGCAAGGTACCCTGTAAGGCAGGTTTCCTTATCCCCTCCTCACAGGTGAAGAAACTGAGACTCAAGAGTTTTTTTTAATGTTAATTTATTTTTGAGAGAGAGAGACACACACACAGAGTGTGAGTGGAGGAGGGGCAGAGAGAGAGGGAAACAGAATCTGAAGCAGGCTCCAGGCTCTAAGCTGTCAGCACAGAGCCCAACCCAGAGTTTGAACCCACAAACCATGAGATCATGACCTGAGCTGAAGTCAGACACTTAACCGACTCAGCCACCCAGGCGCCCTGAGACTCAAGAGTTTTTAAAGTCACAAATATAATATCTAGCACACCACAATGAGCCCTAAGCAACTGTAGTCTCCTTTCCCTGCACTGGAGCTATGCTTGGGACGCCAACCTGCTTAGCTAAAACCCAGAGATCCCGACAGACCTTTGCAGCCTTGGATGACTGGTCTCCTGGTCTCTTCCATGGTGTGGCTAACAAGTTGGTCACAGGGAGACCATCAACCAAATATAGGCCATTTATTCATAAAATGATCTAACATTTAAAATACCACTAGCTGTTTAGAAAATATTTTACAGCACTATGATGGAAGGTAATTTAAATTATGGAAGCAATCATTTAATCACTGCAATTAGCCAAATGATTACCTATTTAGCTAATTATCTTTTAATTATGTAATTAAAAAATTAAACATTATATTATTCTAGCCAATGCCAAATTCTTTTTTATAATTTCCCAATGAAAAGTATAATTTACTATATGGTACAATGTAATTTCCTACAGAAATTAAGTTTCATTTTATTTTAATTACAAGGTAAATCTTCTCATAACTACCATGACCTGTACATAACAACCAATGAGAGAACTTGGCCTTTCAGGAAACTGTAGTTCATAAAGGCTAAAATAAAAGCAGCTGGGTTTTTTCAGACATGTTAAGAACGTGCTGACTTTCTGGGGCTCCTGGTTGGCTCAGTTGGTTAAGCGTTGGACTCTTGATATCTGCTCAGATTGTGATCTCTCAGTTGTGAGATCGAGCCCCGTGATGGGCTCTGTGCTGTATGTGGGACCTACTTGGGATTCTCTCTCTCTCCCCCTCCCCCACTTGCCCATGGAGCACTCTCTCTCTCACACTTCTTCTCTCTCTTTCTCAATAAATAAATAAACATCATTACAAACAGAAAGTGCTTACTTTCCATACAAAAAGATGATAGCATCAACCTACCAGTGGTTATCAACTAGCTGCACATTCAAATTCTCTGTGGAGCTAAAATGACAAAAACACCTCACGCCCAGGGGTCACCCCCAGGGACTCTGATTTAATTGGCCTAAGGTGAGGCCCACCAGATTATTTAAATCTCTGAAGGTGATCCTGATGTGCAGCCAGGGTTGGGAACCACCGAGAAAGTAATTTTAGTTTGTGCTCCCTGTAGTGGTGTTCATTTGTTTGTTTGGGGGGCAGGGAGGGTGGATATTGGTAAACAGTCAAGCACCATTTTGTTGGGCAGGTAGGAGCAGTTAGGCAGCGTTTCAAGGATGAATGTAAAAGAGCCAAACAACCCAATCTGACTGAAGGTTTATAACCTAGAGAATTAGGAGTTTGCAATTATAGAAAGGTGAGAACACAGGCTACAGCCCAAGATTCTAGATAGCCACACTCAGTTGCTACATAATCCAGTATCATTTTTCAGGCACTTGTAAATAGTCAGATAATTTATCTGCTGTAGGGACTATGCACCTTGAATCCAAAAGTAAAACTTACGTGAGTTAGTAGACTCCTTAAAAAATTCTTGGCCAAAGTAAACCTATGAGTATATTCAATAGCCATAGCAGAAAACTGTGATTCCACTCAATTCATTTCAGTATACAAATACCTACTTCACACCTTCCAGGCCCTGGAAATGATGATTCCATGATCACAAAGTTGAATGATAGGTAGTTTCTGCCCCAGGGGGCTCACAATCTGGTGGTATCCTATACTTTCTGACATTGTCTGGAGAATAGATGGAGGAGCCTTGGCTACAATGGGTTCTGAGTGAAACAACAAGCAAAGTTAGGAGGCTGTCTTCAGACACCAAAGATGTTTCTATGGGGGAAGCTCAACGATCACATCGTTCCACATGCTGAATAGTTGTTAACCAACCCCAGCAGCCCCCAAAGCATGTGTGTATGAAACCTGAGCACAGAGCTCAAAAGGAGACATACATGAGTTTGTTCGTTTTTAAAATAGCTTTTTGAGGCATAACTGACAATCAACTAACTGCACATATTTGAAATGTACAATTTGAGAAGTCTGACTCCTGTGAAACCATCACCACATTTAACATAATAAACATCTCCACCATCCCCAAAAGTTTCCTCTTGCAACTTTGTAATCCCTGCCTCTACCCCTCTCTCTGTTCTGAAGCAACCACTTAATTTTCTATCACTATTTATATGATTAGTTTGTATTTTTTTAGAATCTTATGTAAATGGACTGATACAGTACATACTACTCTTTTCTTGTCTGCGTTATCACCCAGCATGATTCTTTTGAGATTCACCCAATGTTGATGGGCTGCTGAAAAGTTCATTTCTTTTTATTGCTGAAAAGTAGTTCATTGTATGTGTAGACCACGATTTATTTATTTATTCACCTATTGATGGGTACTTTGAATATTACAAATAAAGCGACTATGCATGTTCACATCTTTGTAAGGACACATGTTTTCTTTTACCTTGAATAATTAAGAGGAAAATAACTAGTTCTGTGGTAGATGGAGATTTAATTTTTTAAGAAACTGACAAACTATTGTCTATAGTAGTTATACCATTTTACACTCCCAGCTGTTCATGAGAGTTCCAGTTTCTCTGCACCCTTGCTAACAGTGGACATGGTCAATTTTTTTTTTTTTTAATTTTGGACATTTTAATAGGTGTGCAGTGGTATCTCATTGTAGTTTTATTTTATTTTATTTTTTTATTTTTTTTAACGTTTATTTATTTTTGAGACAGAGAGAGACAGAGCATGAATGGGGGAGGGTCAGAGAGAGAGGGAGACACAGAATCGGAAGCAGGCTCCAGGCTCTGAGCTGTCAGCACAGAGCCCGACGCGGGGCTCGAACTCACGGACCGTGAGATCATGACCTGAGCCGAAGTCGGACGCTTAACCGACCAAGCCACCCAGGCGCCCCACTCTCATTGTAGTTTTAATGTGCATTTCCCCAAGGACCAATGATGTTGAGTGTCTTTTCACGTGCTTAGTAGCTATCACCAATATTCTTTGGTGAAACGTCTATTCAAATCTTTCAACATTTTTTATGAGGTTGTCATTTTCTTATTGTTGAGTTTTGAGAGTTCCACATATATATACTGGACACACATCCTTTATCAGGAATATAATTTTCAAATATTTTTTCCCAGCTTGTGGATTATCTCTTTATTTTCTTAATGGTGTCTTTTGAAAAGCAAACATTTTTAATTTTGATGAAGTCTAATTTACCAACATTTAACATATGATAACTTTGTTGTCATACCACAGTTTTGATCACTGAAACTTTAGAATAAGTCTTGTAATCAGGTAGTATTAGTCCTCCATCTTTGTTCTTTTTAAACATTGTTTTGGCAATTTCTAAATCCTTTACCTTGATTTGAGACCTTCTTTTTTAACATACATGTTTAGTTTTATAAATTTTCCATTTACATATTGCTTTAAAGGTACTCCACAAATTTTGATATGTTGTGTTTTCATTTTCAATCAGTTCAAAACACATTCTCATGTTCTTTTTGATTTCTTCCACCTATGGATTATTGATGCCAGACAAGTATCTGCAGATTTTTCATACATCTTTCTGTTATTCACTTCTAGTTTAATTCCATTGTAATCAGAGAACATACTTTATGGGGCCTGCATGCTTTTAAGTTTATTAAGACATTTTTATTACACAGAATATAATACTTTAGTAAAAGTTCTGTGTGCAACTTGAAAAATATATATTTTGCTTTTGTTGGATGCAGTGATCTATAAATTTCCCTGCATATGTTTTATTGTCCATTTATTATTAAGTTTTGAGATCAGTTATAAAAACCAATTAAGATTGCCATCTCTTTTAGAAAAATGTGATAAAATGATTTACAAGAAATATATATTTGGTCATTCAGATGATGTTTGGTCAGCCCTAAAGGAGATGGCTGCTTACCAGGAGGACTGACCATGTGATTAGTAGGTCGGGACTTTTAGTCCCACTCCCTGATTTCTGGGGAGGAGATAGGTGTTGGAGGGTGAATTAGCCTATTGATGATGATTTAGCCAATCATGGCTATGTAATGAGGCCTCCATAAAAACCCAAGAGGACACTTTTTTTTCAATTTTTTTTGAGGCAGCTTTCATGCATTGAGAACCAGAATGCTTCAATGTGCCACCAAGCTGGACCCCAAACTCCACAAGGACAGAAGCTCTTTTGCTAGGGACCTCACCTTAGCTATCTCTTTATCTGGTTGTTGATTCATATCTTTCAGTCTGTCCTTTAATAAACTGGTAAATGTAAGTTAAGTGTTTCCTTGATCTGAGTGAACCTCTCTAGCAAATTATTCAAGCCTAAGGAGGAGGTCACTGAGGCAACAGCCTGGGATTTGCAGCTGGCATCTGAAGCATGAGGGGAGCATCTCATAGGACTGAATTCTTAACCTGTGGAATCTGATGCTATCTACAGGGAGATAGTATCAGAATTGAGTTGAATTCTTAGATACCCTGCTGGTGTCTGAGAATTGCTTGGTGTTGAGGGGCCAGCCCCACCACTACATTAGAATGGGGTCCAGGAACCTAAAAGGAAAGAAAAAAGAATTTTACATTGTGGACTTAAGACTCAAGCAGTCTAAGTGCAGAACAATGCATATTCTTATCCACCATCTTAAGCATCCCCCATATTTAATTATGAAGAAAACACTAGAAATATCTGAAGTGAAAAAAAGTTATGTAATAGTCTATTTAATATTATTTCACATTTAATTTTTTAAAAATTTCTTCTTGCACAAGGAGTGGAAGAATACATTACAAATTATCTCTAGGTGATAAAATTGTGGGTGATTCTAATTTTCTTTGTAATGTTTTCTCTCTCTTTTCTTTTTTTTTTTTAACAAAGAGCATATATTTTACAATAAGAGAAAATTTCAAAGTATTTTAAAGAAAAAGTCCTATGTCACATGAATATAGGTTCATCAATTATGTACCAAGTTTACCAGCAGAGGCTAAATTCATGTCTAACCTTATTCCTCATATTATTCAAAAAAGATTACAAATATTGGAAGATGGTCAACTTCATCCCAAAACACAAATTCATAAGCTGGACTCAGAATCTACCATAGCTAAGAAGCACATTAAAAGACACATCACTTAAGAGTCTTGCTTGAAGCTTTTTAAAAGTATAATAATAATAATAATAATAATAATAAACTTTGTAAGTCAATGGAGTATCACACTTATCCCTGCTCTTTTAGCAGCATTCTGCTATACCTTGGGAAGGGACCCCACCACTGATTACGCCCTTGACTCAAATGAGCACAGAGACACTTTTCAATTAAGACCTTGAGTTACATTAAATGACCAACCCTGACACAAAATAATTGAAATAAACAAAATAAGCTGAAATTATTTTAATTGACTGGCTATTTCATTCACTTATTCACCCTCCTAACAAATTTTTATTGGCTCCTAGTAGTCATTGAGTTAGAAACTAACTCAAGAAATGGTCTTGGCCAATTGCAAGAAAATGTGATACTTGACTAGATTTTTGCCTGTTAAAACTCTTTCTTTCTTTTTTTTTTTTTTTGTCATTATATTCTAGATACCCTCACTTTAAAGAAATCATTAAGCAAATGCAATACTTAACAAATACAGATGTTAGAATTTCATGCTAAAGAATCACCAGGTCCCACCTTGCTTGCTCCCCAGACTTCCAAAATTTCACTGGCCACAAGTTACTCTACAGGGATGCTTGCTATACTAGCTGCTAGCTACATCTTTGAATCCAGTTTGGTACCCTACTATATGGGTGCTCTGTTCTTGCTCAAATAGGGGTTATAGGGAAAGTTCTCAGAGAGCTTTTACTTCTGCTTTGATTCTAAAGAAAATCCCAGTTCTACCATCATATGACTTCTCTGAGGCTTAATTTTGTCATCTGAAAATAAAACAATAGAAGCAGAGGTTCTCCAGGTCGCTTCCAGCTCTAACATTCTCTGACTAGACCACACTAGGATAAGGTCACAGGTATGAAAAGCCAGCACTGTCATCCCTGCTTCTCCATTTATGCCTTTGCAATCTCTTCTATTTCACCTTGTTGTGTTTCCTCTATGCTTCAACTAACAGTGACCAACACCAAGGCTTCTCTCTCCCTCGATATTGGTAATTTTACTAAGGATTTTAGATTGTGGAGCAAAATGCTATTCTCAAACCATTAGAGAGATTATATTTTCTGATAGCTTGGAACCCCTCAGACTTAGCACACTTACTTAAAACTGGCTGAAATTGACTACACACACTTTCATAGTCCTGTCCTTGCAATAGTTGTGTTTTCCTACAAAAATATTAGCCCATGTATAATCATTCCCTTCCTCTGATGAAGGTTTGTCTTATTTTTAACAAATGAGTGCTTTCACAGCCAGTTATACCTTTTCTATTTCCAACTTCATTTATTTTTTTCCTCTGAATTTCCTTTTTTTTTATTTATTTTGAGAAAGAGAGAGAGAGAGAGAGCATGCGAGTGGATGAGGGGCAGAGAGAGAAGGAGAGAGAGAATCCCAAGCAGGCTCCTCACTGCCATTGCAGAGCCTGACCCTGGGCTCAATCTCCCCAACTGTGAGATCATAACCTGAGCCGAAATCAAGAGTCAGACACAATTGACTGAGGCAGCCAGGTGCCCATCTCTGAATTTCTTAGTAAGAAAACATTTCTTAAACACTTCTTTGGATTTGGGAATCCCCTTGTTTAGTCCTTTCCTTTCTTTTCTTCTAGATTCAATGCTATTTTTCCCAAATAAAGATACTACTGTAGGGATATATAGAAATCAATTATTATACAAATTATCTTATATATTATTATTTGATATTAAATATACATCTGTTTTCAAACATCACAAACTAACCTGGGGACTCTTTTTTACACACAAATACCACTATCAACATGGCAAGGCAGAACTTATGATTGGAAACATAAAGATGGAAGGATATTGCTTGCCCCACACCCTGCAAAAAAACCACTACACATCAAAATCACACAATTAGTCTGAGTTTACAGGGGTATCACAGTTTTCCTAAAAGACCAGAATGATTATCAGTTGGAAATGGATAGATATGTTTATGTTGGCACCAGAGGTTACAGTTATGACAAATGGATTGAAGTTAAAGTCATGTTTTTTAAAGTATAAGTAATATTTCCATTAACTGTTATATGGAAACTATTTTATAGGCCCTTCAAGCATAAGGTGTCAGGATTTGAATTTGATGACTTTCCACTTTGAGGTTCTTTTATTCTGCTCCAGAATGATTTGAAGCTGGTAATGAAATCTGTTAGTGTTTGGTGAATTGTTTAATAGCTTGATTTTAGAGTGTAACATAAATAGGCTTTCTGATCTAAGAGTCCAAGCCTCAAGGAAATAAGAATGCATTTAAATGAATTCTTAAACCAAATAACAAATAGGTAGTCTATGTGATTTAATCTTAATATTTTTGTCAACATAAACACACAGCTTGATATTTAAAGAAAATATGGCTTTGTTCACATGTTGCTTGAGAAATTGAAAATGGGTTAAGGTTTAGCTTCAGATCTGAATTTGCCTAAGGTACATTATTCAGCAACTCAGAGACCTGATTAAAGAGCCTAGAGCTGTTCACAGCTGGGCTGGAAAGACCACTTCTTGATAGTTTCTTATTTCAAAAACTGTGCTATAAAAACTCAGCTTCTTAGATATACATTCTCTAAATAATATAGAGCCTTAAAGAGGTTCCTCAGGTAACCTACTCCATTTTGATGTCCTGTTCCATGAAAGTAAATCTCCTAGACATTAAGATAATAGACTGATCTTACTAATTAGGTGAACAAAATAAATCTTAAAATAGAACCTAAATGCACAAAAAGTGCATAAACATTAAAACATCAAGAGTCAACATTCCCATCACTTCCTCCATGAAGCTCAAGTAATCACCAAAAGCCTACAGGGAATTTCCAGCACTTAATTTTTCTGACCTCCAAAAACAGCAGTTTCACAGTCTAACCTGATATAAAGTGGGAATACAAGCAGCAGGTGAATAATTTAAACTACTTGCTCAGAGTACATTTTTCCAGTTGGAAGAAAATTATCATAGGATTGGACATAGTTTCTAGATGCAACATGATCTTTTCAGATTATGACTGAAAGGGGGAAAAATAGAGATTGAAAGAAATGGTAGTTAGAGGATCACCTGGGGAAGAAGATGAATCAGGTAAGTGAGGAGAGCCAAGCCCCGACAGCAGGTCACTCTGATGTAGGCAATGATCTTGCGATGCAGCTTGCAAGAGAAGGTGGGACAGACCCTAAATGTAGTATTCAACAGCTGAAGGCCAAAGGCTTTTCAAAATCTGGAAGAACCAGGAGCACCTGGGCGGCTCAGTCGGTTGGGTGTCCAACTTTGGCTCAGGTCATGATGTCGTGGTTCGTGGATTCAAGCCCCGCGTTGGGCTCAGTGCTGACAGCTCAGAGCCTGGAGCCTGCTTTGGATTCTGTGTCTCCCTCTCTCTCTCTGTCCCGCCCCTACTTGTGCTCTGTCTCTTTCTCTCAAAAATGAATAAACATTAAAAAAAAATTTTTTTTTTAATCTGGAAGAACCGTAAGCAAGAGAAATAAAAAGGTCTTCCTGAGGCTATAAAATCAAAGCAAAGTGATGACCATTGAAGTTAGTAGGAATGCTATTTAACTTACATGTCACTTTTATCATTATTTTGATTTTAAGCTAACATAACTTTATTAAAAGGTTTTTATTAGAATTAAATGAAATCACGTAAAGAACCTTGCATTGATCACTGCTGAGAAGTATCAGTTCACTTCACACTCTCTCCTGGCTTCTCAGATCTTGTTAAGTGAGGGAAACTTCTTAAAACATAGCCTAGAATGATTACTCAAATAGCCACTAGCAGGTCTGTGTCAAAGAGTGCCATTCAAATGTAAAGACTGTGACACTTTTCTTACAATACCATGAAAATATTTATGTTTGCTCTCCCTTCTTTCTCAACCAGCATAAATTCTCAACAGCAGTAACCTGGCCTCCACCCAACACTGATCTAAACTAGACTGATGAATGTCACCAATAACCTCCTCGATTCCAAAGTCAGTGTAAACTTTGAAATGCTCTGCAGCATTGGCTTCTTCTTGGTGCTCTCTCTTCCCTCCTTCTTCTGTTGCTTCTCTTTCCTGGTTGATTTCTACCTCCTTCCATCTTCCTTTTCTCTGGTTTCACTCGTAAATGTCAATGCTCCCCAGAGCACTCAGCTCATTTTCATGAGTTTCTCCATAGCTTTCTCTGAACCCACGACTTCCATGCTACCTATACATATTCCTGTCACCTGTTCCACCACTTAGGTTGTCTGCTCCAGCCTCTGGCTTGTAAATCCAACTGCCAAATGAGTAGATCCACTTGAGGGTCCCAAAGACACCTCAAATTATACATGGCTCCTAACTCCCCAGTCCTCTGTCCCCATGGCACTTTGCTGATGACTTACCTTTGCATTTATCACACTATGCTGGGGTTTAAAGAATATATTATTATCTTATTGAAGACAAGGACTATTTACTATTCAAATTAGAATTCCTACATCAAAGCACTGGCACATAGTAGGCATATACTCAATACGAATAAGCAAGTACAAGTCTTGTTACTTTGCTGCCTTTAACCTGACACAGAACATCTCCACTCTGCCTGTAGTGTTTTCTTCTTTCCTTGACTCCTTAGTAGGTCTGGGTTATGTTTTGGTTACTGGGTTGCTTTGTTTTCAACTTTCTGATTGTTGCTGGGTGATTTCCTTGGGACTCTCTCCTGGTTGCTATGCTTCACACACTCTGAGATTTCCATTTGTAGCTAAATGGTAACATTTTTTATCAGCCTCTGGAATGTATCAGGGTCTCAGAGAAGCTCAATTGCAACATCACACATATTCATGGGCTGTAACAGGCAGAGAACAGGTTTGGAAGGGGTCTCCTTATCTCTGCTCAGAGGCATCCTTTGTGTCTTATTTCACCGTCTGCTTCCTCAAAAAGGATTTCACTTTCTCACTGTTCAACACTCCAGTCTGAATGTATAGTCCACTGGTAATGAATCTATAAACTTAAAAAAATGGAGAGATTTGTTAACTTCAAAATAAAAATAAGAGAGTTGAAGGTTTTACTAGCTTTTGTGAGATAAGGTCTTTCTGTTGTTTGTGTTTTGAACTTTAAAACAGATATTCTAAAACTGACCTTTTGCTTGTTTTTAACAGAAGCTTTCTACCAAAATCAGAATTTGGGACAGACATCTGCCTTCTACAAACATGTTATAGGAAACTTCCTTCATCTGGAAATACTGGGAACTGAGATATTCTGATTAATTGAATACCCTACTTAATCCAAAAACATTTATCAATCCTGTGCTAGACATCAAGGGAAATCAGAAAAATGTTAAAATACAGTTGGGTGTGAAAAGTCCAAGACACATGTAATAATTTGTGAATAACTTAATAGTCAGAAACCAGATAAATCCTTAAATGGGCTCTTGAAATAGGCAAAAATACTACTATATCCCACTAATCAATTTATTCTCCCACTTTCCAAAATGGGTATTCAAGATTTCTTCACTCTTTTCAAAACTGTGATTCACTGCTGTGGCTGCCACTGCCTCAATCCCTAACTTCACCTACACGCCCTCACCTTCACCCCTTCCACCTACCCTGTCTCAGAGTGTAATCTTAACTCAGGCTTCATAAGAGAGAAGAAAACATAGAAACCCTCAGAAACTTCCTCATCCTCCTGATGCCAAATATATCAACCCACACCCATCCCTTTCACTCTATTCTGATATAATAAAGGAGATAACCTTTCCCCTCCAATCCCTCCAGGGTGTGATGAATCCTGCCCCTCCCTTTCCAGAATTCTTAAATAGCGATATTCTTTCTTACATTTTTGTTTTTAGTTTCACCTTTTCCTCACTGCCTCCATGAGAATTTCCCAACAGTTAGTAAACATCTTCAAGACTTCTTTGCAAAAATGAATTCTCTCAACTATCATTCCCCCACAGGGACTGTGCTATCTTTCTCTCCCCCTCCATATTTTGTAGAAGAGTTATCTACACCTGCAATCGCCACTTCCTCAACTCTCACCCACTCATCAACCCAATCTGGCTTCTGCCCCATCATTCCATCAAAAGAGCTCTAGCTATGGGAGCCTGCGTGGCTCAGTTGGTTAAGTGTCCAACTTCAGCTCAGGTCATGTTCTTGCTGTTCATGAGTTCAAGACCTGTGTTGGGCTCTGTGCTGACAGCTCAGAGCTTGGGGCTTGCTTCAAGTTCTCTCTCTATCTCTCTGCCATATGCACTCTCTCTCAAAACTAGATATTAAGAAAAATCTTTTTTAATAAAAGAATTTTAAAAATTAAAAAAAAGAGCGCTAGCCAATGTGAGTGATGTGTTCCATGTAGCCAAGTTAATAGGTGTCTTCAGATGGCTTTAATTGTCATTGATGACAATAATTCACAGATCTGTTTGCTCACATAGTCTGTGACCAGACTCTCCGCATCTGAGTCATCTCTCTACCACTTAATACTTCTGTGCCTCAGAGAATTTACTGAACCTCTCTAAACTATGATTTCCTCATATGAAAAATATAAATAAAAATAAATAACCCCAAAGACTGTAGATAACAAATTCGTTAATTCTCTCACACACATATAAATTAATTACAATAGAGCCTAGAAATATTTATTATGTTCCCTGCTCAAATTTTTCTTCTGAACCCCAAACTCACATATTGAACTGCATACTGGACATATTTCCACTTGAATGTCTCAAAGGCACTGTATTCATTCTCTGTGGTTGCTGTCACAAAGAATCACAAACTTTGTGGTTTTAAAACAACCTAAATTTATTAGTTCGCAGTTCTGAAGGTTAGAAATTTGACATGGGTCTCAATGGGCAAAAATCCAGGTATCGGTGGGTCTGGTTTCCTTTCTGGAGGCTCAAGAGGGGAACCTTGTTTCTTTGCCTTTTCCAGCTTCCACCTGCATTCCTTGGCTCATGGTCCCTTCCCCCCTTTCCAAGACTAGCAACACTGTATCTCTTTCTTTGACTCTCTTCTGCCTCCCTCTTCACTTTTCTTTACATTTAGATGTAATTCACATACCATAAAATTCACTATTTTAAAGCAAAAATTCAGTGGTTGTTTGTATATTTACAAAGTTGTGTGTCACTGCTAATTCTAGAAATTTTCCATCTCTCCAAAAAGACATCTTTTACCCCTTACCAGTCATTCTTCATTCCTCCTTCTCTCAGCTCCTGGCAACCACTAATTTACTTTGTGTCTCTAGACAGGTTTGCCCATTAACGGAAATATAAATGGAAACATGCAAATTATAGCCTTCCATGTCTGGTTTTCTTTCACTTAGTTTATCCACGTGGTAGCATGGATCAGTAGCTCATCCTCTTTATGGCTGAAAAATATTCCATTGTATGGATATACCACATATTGTTTATCCACTGATAACAGCTGATGAATATTTGGGCCATTTTCACCTTTTGGCTACTATGAATAATGCTGTTATGAACATTCATGTACAAGTTTTTGTATCAACATGTGTTTTCAGTTCTCTCGGGTATAGATCCAGGGGTAAAATCATACTGCAACACTATATTTAACCTTTTCAGGACCTGCAGTTTTCCAAAGTGGCTGAGCCATTTTACATTCCCCCCAGCAGTGGAAGAGGATCCCAATTCCTCCAAATCCTCACTAACACTTGTTATTCTCTCTTTTTTTAAAATTAATTAATTAATGTATTTTGAGACAGAGAGCACATGGGGGGCAGAGAGAGGGGAGAGAGTCCCATGCAGGCTCTGCACTGTTGGCACAGAGCCCCTCGTGGGGCTCAGTCTCACGAACTGTGAGATCATGACCTGAGCTGAAACCAAGAGTCAGACGCTTAACTGACCAAGCCACCCAGACGCCCTTTTTAAAAATTTCTATAGCCGTCCTAGTGGCTATGAAGTAGTATCTCATTGTGGTTTTGATTTGCATTTTCCCAATGACTAACGATGTTGAGGATATTTTCATATGTTTTTTGGCCATTTATATAACTACTCTGGAGAAATGTCCACTCAAATCTTTTGCTCCTTTTTCATTCTTTTTATCGTTGAGTTGTAAAAATTTTTTTATATTCCGGATACTAGATCCATGTCAGATTTATGATTAAAAAAATTTTTTTTTCTCCTATACTGTGGGTTATCTTTTTATTTTTTTGATAGTGTGCTTTGGTACAAAAAAAGTTTCTAATTTTTTTAAAAGATTTTATTTTGGGGACACCTGGGTGGCTTAGTCAATTGAGCGTCTGACTTTGGCTCAGGTCATGATCTCACAGTTCGTGGGTTCGAGCTCCACATTGAGGGGAGCCTGCTTTGGATCCTCTCTCCCCCTCTCTTTGCTCCTCCCCTGCTTGCATTCACTCAAAAATAAAGCAAGCATTTAAAAAATTTTTAAGTAATCTTTTCACTCAGCTTTGGGCTCAAACATACAACCCTGAGATCAAGAGCTGCATGTTCTACTGATTTGAGCCAGCCAGGCACTCCAAAAAGTTTCTAATTCTAATGAAGTCCTATATAGCTATTTTATCTTTGGTTGCTTGTGTTTTGGTGTCATCTAAGAAGACACTGCCTAGTCAAAAGTCTTAAATATTTAAAGCTCTGTTTTCTTTTAAGAGTTTTGTAGTTTCAGATTTTACATTTAGGTCTTTGATTCATTTTGAATTAATTTTTGCATATGATGTGAAAAGGGGGTCCAAATTCATTCTTTTGTACGTGGATCTCCAGTTGTCCCAGCACTATTTGTTGAAAAGACTACTTTTCCCCCATTCGAATGGTTTTGGCACCCTTGTCCAAAATCAATTGACCATAGATGTATGAGTCAATTTTTGGACTCTGATTCTATGCCACTGATCTATATATTTATATTCTATGCCACTGATCTATATATTTATATTTATATTTATATATTTATGTATTTATTTATATAAATATATATTTATATTTATGCCAGTACCATACTGTTTTGATTACCGTTTTTTTGAAGTTGGGCGTGAAATAAAGAAGTGTGAATCCTTTAACTTTGTTCTTCTTTTTTAAGATTATTTTGACTATTTGGAGTTCCTTGTAATTCAATATGAATTTTAGGATCAGCTTGTCCATTTCTGTTAATAAATCAATCAATAAATAAATAGCAGTTGAAATTTTGATCTGTAGGATCAAATGAGATAGTACTTCACAGCCATTAGGATGGCTATAGAAATAAAAAAGGGGGCACCTGGTTTCCTCAGTTAAGCATCTGACTCTTGGTTTCAGCTCAGGTCATGATCTTACAGTTTGTGAGATTGAGTCCTGCATGGGTATCTGTGCTGACAGTGCAAATTTTGTATCTGTAGATTAATTTGGGTGTATATTAACTGCCATCTTAACAATATTAAGTCTTCCAATCCATGAGCACTGGATGTCTTTCTATTTACTTAGGCATTCTTTAATTTCTTTCAGAAATGTCATAATTTTAAGTGTATGAATTATGTGCCTATTTGGCTTAGTTTATTCCAAAGTATTTTATTCTTGTTTATGCTATTACAAGTGAAATAACTTTCTTAATTTCATTTTTGGATTACTCATTCTATTGTATAAAACACAACTCACTTTTGTATATTGATCTTGTATCCTGCAAACTTGCTGAACCTTGTTATTATTAACCATAATAGCTTTTCTGCAAACAGAGATGGTTTTACTCCTTCCACTCCAATCTGGATTCCTCCCTTCCCCCCATTGAATAGAAGTTATAAAAGCAGACATTCTTTACTTGTTCCTGATCTTAGGGGGAAAGCTTTGGGCCTTTTGCCATTAAGTATGATATCAGCTGTGGGTTATTCATAGATGTTTATTAGTTTGAGGATATTCCATTCTGCCTCTAGTTATTGAATATTTTTATCATGAAAGAGTACTAGATTTGGTCAAATGCTTTTTCTGCTTCTATTGAAATGGTCATGTGAAGGTTTTTTTCTTTTATTCTACAATATGGTGTATTTCATTGATTCGTTTTTTATGTTGAAACAACCTTGGATTCCTGGAACAAATCCCACTTGGTCATGTATAATTCTTTTTATATGTTGCTGGATTTGGTTTAGAGTATTTTGTTGAAGATTCACAAGGATATTGGTCTGTAGTTTTCTTTTCACATGATGATGTCCTTATCTGGCTTTTGTATCAGGGTAATGGTGGCCTTATAGAATGGGTTAGGAAGGGTTCCTTTCTCTCCAGTTTTTGAAAGAGTTTGTGAAGGATTGGTGCTAATTTTTCTATAAATATTTGGTAGAATTAGGGGCACCTGGGTGGCTCAGTCAGTTAAGCATCTGACTTCAGCTCAGGTCATGATCTCACGGTTTATGAGTTCGAGCCCCACATGAGGCTCTGTGTTGACAGCTCAGAGCTTGGAGCCTGCTTCAGATTCTGTGTCTCCCTCTCTCTCTTCCCCTCCCCCCAACTCAAAGATAAATAAACATGAAAAAAAATTTTTTTTTAAATATTTGGTAGAATTCACCAATGGAGCCAAATGGTCCTGGGTTTTTCTCTGATGTAAGGTTTTTTGATTACTGAATCTCCTTGCTTCTTATAGAGCAATACATGTTTTCTATTTCTTCTTGAGGCAGTGTTGGTAATTTGTATCTTCATAAGAATTTTTCCATTTTATCTAGGTAATCTAATTTGTTTGCATATCATTATTCATAGTATTTCATTTTAAGCTTTTTAAATTTCTATGTGGTTGGTTAAAATGTTCCCTCTTTCATTCCTAATTTTAGTAATTAAATCTTCTCTTTTTTTTTTATCATGGTCAGTCTCGTTAAATGTCAGTTTTGCTGATCTCTTCAAAAATTAGCTTTCAGTTTCTTTCATTTCCTGTGTTATTTTTCTATTCTCTATTTTGTTTATTTCAGCTCTAATCTTTATTCCACCCTTCTGCTTTCTTTGGGTTTTATTTGCTCTTCTTTTTCTAATATCTTAAGGTAGAAGTTTAGATTATTGATCTGAAACATTCCTTCTTTTCCTCAGAGCTTACAGCTATAAATTTCCCTTTGTTAACTGTTTTTTTTTTTTCCTATTTCCCATAAGTTTTGGTATGTTGTGCTTTCACTTTCATTCATCTCCAAATACTTTCTAAATTTCATTGTGGTTTCTTCTTGGAATCACTGGTTCTACAGACGTTTTGTTTAATTCCCACATATGCATGTACTTTCAAAATTCCCTTTTGTTTTTTATTTCTAATTTCCTTCAATTGTAGTTGAAAGAACATATTTTGTATAATTTCAATCCTTTTAAATTTATTGAAATGTGTTTAACATAATTGCCTAACATAATGGTATATCCTGGTAAACATTCCATGAGCACTTGAGAAGAATATGTATTCTGCTGTTGTTGGATGGAGTGTTCTATAGATGTGTTAAGTTTAGTTGGTTTACAGTGTTATTCAAATTTATTTCCTTGTTGATCTTCTGTCTAGTTCCTTATTCATTGTGGCAAATGAGATATCAAAGTTTTCAAGTATTACTATTGCATTGACCATTTCTTTGTTCAATTTTGTCAGCTTTTGCTTCATATATATTGGGTCTCTATTAGGTATATATGTGTCCATATTTGTTGTATCTTTCTAGTATATTGACTTTTCGTCACTATAGTATGTCCACCTTTGTCTCTAGTATTATAAATTATAAAAATAATTTTTATTTTTGCTTATTTTGTCTGATATTACTATAACCACTACAACTCTCTTTTGGTTACTATTTACAAGTATCTCATTTCTATCTTTTCACTGTTTTTTAACGTTTATTTATTTATTTTTGAGAGAGAGAGCATGAGCAGGGAAGGGGCAGAGAGGGAGACAGAGAATCCCAAGCAGGCTCCATGCTAATAGCACAGAGCCCAACATGGGCTCGAACAACACGGGGCTCAAACTCATGAACCATGAGATCATGACCTGAGCTGAAAGCAAGAGTCAGACACTTAACTGACTGAGCCACCCAGGTGCCCCTCTATCCTTTCACTTTTAACATATTTTTGTCTATTAAAGTAAGTCTCTTAGCATACTGTTGGATCATTTTTGTTGTTTTGTTTTTAAATCCATATGCCGATCTCTGCCTTCCCCCCATCTCTGTCTTTTACGTAAAGAATTAATCCATTTACATTTAATGTAATTATTGATAAAACAGGATTTGCTATTTATAGGTGTGTATTAGGTCTATAGATAATAAATTTTATTCTATTTTATTTTGCAGTTTCTTTTATAAATGTTTTATGTCCTTTGTGTTCTTCAGTTCCTCAATTACTGCCTTCTTTTGTGTTAAATACTTTGTAGTGTACTATTTTAATTCCCTCATAGACTTTATCTTTTACTATATATCTTAGTTATTTTCTTAGTGGTTTCCTTGGGGATTACCATTAATATCTTAAGTTCAGCTCATTAACAACCTTAATTCCATCTGTAACTCTAATTCCTTTTTGCCATATAACATAATTTATTCACAGGTTCTAGAGATTAGGATGTGGAAGTTTAAGGGTACCATTATTCTGCCTACTACAGGCACCTAAAAGTCACTATGTCCAAACCTTTTTATTAAATGTTGCCCACAAATGCACAATCACACACACACACACACACACACACACACACACACACACACACTAATAGATTCTACAAAATAAACAAGCAAATGACAAACTTCTGGTACTCTTCCAGTGCTTCCTGCATCTCAGTGTCTGGCTGAATCATTTGTTATTGTGCAAACTAGACCTAGGAATTACCTTTCACACTTTCCTTTCTCCCATTCTCCAAATGTCACTCATCATCAAACCATAGTGCCTTACCTCCCCCAAATTTTCTGCATTTCTGCATTTCTACTTCCATCACCCTAATCTAAATCATCTTTACTAATCTTTTCCTTATTATTATGCCCTAAGAAGCCTTTTTAGGCATTCTTTTCTAATTGCCCCATCCACAAAATGTAAGCACCACAAATATATTGCATAGCTGTAATTTATATATAAAAACAGTAAGTATATTGAATACAGGAGTTTTTTGTTTACTACAGGATTAAGAATGGCTGAGTAAAATTTTTAAGTTAAAAGATAATTTGTAAAGCTATCAACATTTAACTTAACATTAAAACTATATTTGCTGAGTAACTCTTTTTTAACAAATAAGAAAATTTTATTAACTATTCATTACAAACCAGGTAGTCTGATACATGCTTTTGAAACATGTCATTTAATCTTTTTTACAATATTTAATTTTTATCAACATCGTATATGTACATTGTTTTAAATGTTAAATGAAGCTTACTATGGAAAATAGCAATCCTCTACTTTTGTCCTTTCCTTTTTCCAATTTACACGAGGTAAATTTTAATGTAATTTATATGCTTATGTAAATCATAAAGTATCAAATATGTGCATATATGCAAATGAGTGATTTATATAAATACATATTAATTTCTTAAAAATTATTTTAGTTAACTTTTGACTCTTGCTTGATATTGGAAAATAAAATTTAGCTTCATTGGCTGCTAGATATCTATTCAGATTTGTTAAAATTTTTCTTTTCAGCATTTGACAAGATGAATGATGAGTTGATTAACTTCTGTCAAGTTAAATAACAAAATATAAACTGTTTTTACTTAATTCTCAAAGCCCAACTCACACACAAGATCATTAAGATCAAACACAAACAACATCTACAAGGTAGCCAAAAGCAGCCTCTACCCAAGCTCAGACAATCTTTTGCAATAATTAACTCAAGATCAAATAATCCTACAAGAGAAAGTCCCCAGTTACAGCCACATATTCCTGTAGTTATAAAGCACTAATCTTGCATACATTTTGTGTATCATCCATAAATCCAATGCCAATGTTGCTCATGTGATACCTCAAAACAACACTAAAATGCAATGAAAGACATTAAATACTGAGGAATAAGATTTTATCAATTAGAGTTGAGTTTTGGAGGGTCACAAACTATAATAATAATACTGAAGATTTTTTTCCCCAATGAACCAATTTTTGCTCTGTTGGGAGTGATATCGCCCCTATGAAGAGTTCATGGTCTAAACAATTAGCATTTATCACTTGCATTCCTAAAATAATCTCCTGATAGTTCTCAATACCTCCTTCTTGCCTCTCTGATCTGTTCTTTGCAAAGCTGTCAGACTGATTTTCCAAAACAAAATTTGATCACCTCACCTCCTTCAATGCTTTCAGCAGCTCTCCAAATAGAGCAAAAAGGCATACCATTGCCTACAAATTATGCATGATCTGGTCCTAGTTCACATAATCTCCTATAAAAACCTCCAACTCTCTCTGCACTCCAGCAACACTGCCCTTTATTTCATTGAGCCACCCTTTCACCACAGGGACTTTGCACATGCTGTTCTGCCTGGAAGACCCTTCTCTGCCTTCTTTGCTTATTTAAACGCTATTTCTTCAGATTTTTGCTTAATCATTCCTTCCTCAAGGGATCTTTTTCTGTTATCCCCAATGTTATCAAATCTGCCTTTAATAAAATGTAACATCACCATATCCTCCCTTCAATGACACTCATCACAATTGTAATTTTATATTATTTGTTCTGTAAGTTCTATAGTCCCTAAATTGTATGTGTCTTTTTTCCACCAGTATCTCTCCAGTATCTAGAATAAATCTGGCACAAAGTAAGTGCTCAATAATTTACTGAATGAATCCATAATTGATGAATTGTGTTTTAAAGAACTCAACAGATTAACTAGTTTGAACAAGTAAAAAAAAAAAAAAAACAACAACAACATTGAAATCCATACCACAATCATAAGCAAAGGCTTCATGAAGCAAAAGTAAAACTATAATAACAAGTATAAACTATAAAAACAAGCAATATGAGTCTAGACCTTGAGTCTTCTATTATAATTGTATTCCAGAAATCTTATTTTAGAGTCCAATTAAGCAAAACGTGTTTGACTGAGACTTGCCATATTGTCACCTTAGAATGCTATCAAATGTAGTAAATGCTAAAACTGTTCCAAATATAATAAGTCTTTGAAACTTCAGATCACATCCTGAGAACCTGCAGTGCCTTAGGGACATTGTTGCAAACCACAATTATCACAGCACAACTCAGCAGTCACAGACAACACGAGCTTGCTTTCAGCGATCTGTCAAAAATGCTGCACCAGTATTCTGCCTCCCAGCCTTCTGCTGTGTCTGAGCTGACGACAATGCCCTGGCATACAAGCAGGCATGCAGAAGTAGCTCTTACAAGCCTTAGGGTGTGAAGGCAGCCACTAACCTCTATCCACAAAAAACGGCCTTCATGCCACTTATGGCACAGCATTTAATACTGTCAATGCTGAGGACAGCATTAATGTAGTGAAAAGAATGACATGTTTTAGTCAGAAATTTGGACTTAGTCCTATCCCCATCATTAATCAGTTGCAAGAGCTTAGAAAATGCACTTGACCCCATTTTACCTCTGTAGAACGTTAAACCAGATACGTAGTTGAAACATTTTCACTACTAAATTCTCCTGCTAACAATTTTTAACCATGGACCTTGTATTTCAAAATATTACGTCTAGAAAAAGTCACTGAGTGAGCAATAATTGTTTCATTTTCTGTTTTGCTAAAAATTCTGACAAATCTCTAAGGGGGGGATTAGGAATGGCGGCCACACAGACAGGGGAAGCTGTGGGAGGCAGAGGGCAGTGTAGGTGACTAGGCTAGAAGGAGATGTCACTTTCATCAAGTAATTAAGCAACAATTTGATGTCCTGTTTTTATAGAACAAAGACCCATAAAACTGAGCACATTAGGGGGAAAAAAGCCCAGCAAGAGTATGATTTTGCCAAGGCATTTTGAAATATTGAAAATAGCTCACGACATCCCATTACCTTTGTAATTATTCGAAGATCTCAGACTGGACACACTGCACAAGATGATTCCCCAAGTCCCTAGAAAAAGTGCACTCCAAAATGAATTTCTATTTAATGAATTTCATGAATTCATTAAATGAATTAAATGACTTCTGTAATCAAGTTAGGGAAATTTTTTAGGAGGAGGGCAGTCATCCCTTATCCTTGTAAAATTATATGTAAGAGGTCAAAAAAATTAAATTGTGTAATTTAAGGGAAAATATATTTTTCTTGCAAATATTCACTTTATAAATATTTTCTATCACTGTTTTAAATTTTTTTAATGTTTATTTATTTTTGAGAGAGAGAGAGAGGAGGGAGGGAGAGATACAGAGACACAGAGAGAAAGAGAGAGAGAGAGAGCAGGGGAAGGACAGAGAGAGAGAGGGAGACGCAGAATCCGAAGCAGGCTCCAGGCTCTGAGCTGTCAGCACAGAGCCTGATGCGGGGCTCAAAATTCATAGACCCCGAGATGATGACCTGAGCTGAAGTCGGAAGCTTAACCCACTAAGCCACCCAGGTGCCCCTTCTACTGTTTTAAATTCATTTACATTAGGCATTCTCAGTGGGGCACTGTTGCACCAAACAGGACAAAAATTATTCCTTGGGGAGTGTTAAAAAAAAAACAAACAACAACTTAATATTATAATGGTATGTGGCTCTCCAAAGTGCAACTGTACCTTATAAAATATTATTCCTTCGTATTTCATTCCTTTCTTTGGGTTTTGAGTCCTTAGGGGTATCACACGAGCAGCACTGACATTGAATTCACAGAGGGTACCAAATGTATTCCAGGTCAGTTCTACAAAACTATGGCTAATAGAAGGCTGTGAATTGAGGACTTTATCTTGCTCAATTGATCTTGATCTCAAAGTTGCATTGCAAGAGGTGGCCTGCACATGGCTCTGGGATGCTGTTGGCCTGGTGGCTATTTATGTTTGTTCCTCATGCTTTTGGGTACAAGTTGAAGTTTGAAAATTAAATAAAAATAGTTCATATTTTACCGCTTAACTTGATAAAAACTATTTGATATTTTATTACTTATGTCAAGTGCTAAAAAGAAAAAATTCAACAATATCTGCATGATAAATTAGCAACTAAATGAAAGGTTATATTTTCACATCAAGCAAAAGACTAAAGTTTACTTAAAAAGTTAAGAAATTATTTTATTTTTTTCAATAGTTTTAGTTTTGCATAAAAATAACACTTTTGAGGGATTTCTTTAAAAATTAAGCTACATTGCTATCATTATTATATATTTATATATATTGCTAGGATGGAATTTAGTTTCTTTTGGCTTTTTCTTTTTTTTTTTCTTCATTTAATAGCTCTCTTTTTTTTAAATATGATTTTCTCAGTTCATGTGATTTTTTTTCTATTTAAGGATGGAAGGGATTGTCACACTGTCTACATCATAACTGGAACAGAATGTCATTTGTTTTAATTTTGCCATTTTGATAAAGGGAAAAATCAATAGCATACAGGGATTTTATATGTTTGATTTAAGCCTTTAAGAAAGAAGGGGCATGTCAACATCTGAAATGAAGATTACTTCTCCAGTCTAAAGACACTGACACACAGGTCATTTACTCTGAAGGGCGTCTCAGTACAGGGAGGTAGCCAAAATGAAAGTTTTAGAAATGGGCTACAATTCTGTGAGCAATGCTAATTCTCAGACTGTGGGACAAGAGCTGTTCACATCCTTCCTGTGTAAAGTCAGTTGCTCCTCACCTTGTAACTAAACTGTCTCATGGTTTCCATTTTGGGTCAAAAGCAAAAATGAAGCCTCATTAGAGTTTTTCCTCTTTGGCCTAGCAAGAGATGTGAGTCAAAATAATATAAAATGCCAGACTAGACCAAAGATCTACAGAGGGGTTCTACTAAGTAGAAGAGATGTGTGGGATTTAAGGGACTTCTCCCTTGGACAGAAAGGGAGTCTATTCTATGTGAAGAAAAAAGGTGTGCACAGATATTTGGGTTACCAGAGATGCTGGTGTACTAGTTTTCTATTGCTGCTGTAACATATTATCACGAACAGTGGCTTAAGACAACAAACAATTATTACCTTACAGTTTTATAGGTCAGCATGTCTCCCTGGGTTAAGATTAAGGTGTTGGCTGGCCTCCTTTTTGGAGGCTCTAGGGAATAATCTGTTCTCCTGTTTTTCCAGCTTCTAAAGTCCACCTGCATTCCTTGGCTCATGGTCCCCTTTCTTCAAACCCAGAAGCGGTGGGTTGGGTTTTCTTCACATGGAACTTCTCTGACCCTCCTTCTTGTCGCATCTACCTTCTGACCATAGCCAAGAAAAGTTCTCTGCTTTTAAGTTTTTATATTGGGCCCACCTAGATAATCAATAATAATCTCCCCATCTTAAGGTCCATACTGCAAAGTCATTTTTTCCATGAAAAGTAACATATTCACAAGAATATTCTGGGAATAAAGGTGTGGATATCTCTGGGGGACAATTATTCTGCTTGTCATAGCTAGTTAAACCTCAATATCTATTTTCCTGTCCTTCAGAAGTAGAACCTCCATGTTATTTACTGAAAGTAGGGAACATCACTGCTCAGAAAGAGGCCCATGTTTTCTAGCTTCCTTTAATATGTTTAACGTGACTAAATTCTACCGTAGGATATAAGTGGAAGTGCTATATGCAGCTTTTGGAAGCTGCCTTAAAGAAAAAGAGCAATTCTCTCTCTTTTATCCTTCCTGCTCACTAAAATGTATACATAAGGAATAAAGCTGGATCAGCCATCTTGGAAGAGGACATAGAAGCTGCATAATGAGGATGACAGAGTAATGAGTTAAGAGACTGAATCCTAATTTGTCATGGAGTTACCACATCAACCCTGTGATTTTAATGTGAAAAAAGTTAGCTTCTATCTTCCTAGCCTCTGTTATTAGGGGATTTTGATGCCCAAACATACTCATATCAAATATAGCGTGCAATGACATTGACCGTTCAAAGTATACAAAACAAGATAAACAGGTAAGGAAGGAGAAAGGGGGTCTTGGGATTTCTCCAGGCTTTGGCCAGCTACAGAAAAAAAAAGTCATGTGTATGACCATAGAATACAAAACAAGAACAAACAAAACACAGCAAAACAAAACAAAACAAAGCCCTCAAGAAGAAGGTGTAAGTAACCAAAGAGACACAATGGAGGTACAAGGTTCAAATACAGCAGCCTTTGCCACTGCAAGAGCCTGTTCATTATTTTTCTCTGCAAACTTTGAAAGAGTCAAATTTTAATTTTAAAAGTTAAAACCTTATCAGTTTTCCGTAGGGGGAAAAAGGACCCCAAATCTCAGTGGCTTAAAATAACAAAGGCTTATTTCTATTCACTGTGCATGTTCCATGCGGGTCAGCAGGGAGCACTGCTCATTTCTATAATTCAAGGATCCGGGCTGAGGGAAGCTCATCTTCATGTGTGCCTCTTTGTTCATGGCAGCAGGAAAAAGAGAGTATGGGGAATCATACACTGACTCTTAAAAATGGTGCTCAGCATAGCACACTATTTACAATAGCTAGCAGGTGGAAGCAACCCAAATGTCCATTGGCAGATGGATTCATAAATAAAATGTAGTATAGTCACACAATGCAATATTATTCAACCTTAAAAAGGAAGAAAATCCAGGGTGGCTCAATAGGTTGAGTGTCTGACTTTGGCTCAGGTCATGATCTCACAGCTTGTGAGTTTGAGCCCCACGTGGGGCTTTGTGCTGACAGCTGGGAGCCTGGAGCCTGCTTCAGATTCTGTGTCTCCTCTCTCTCTGCCCCTCCCCCACTCAGGCTTGCTCTCTCGCTTTCGCTCTCTCTCTCTCTCCAATGGAATACTACTTGGCAATGAGAAAGAATGAAATCATGCCATTTGCAGCAACATGGATGGAACTGGAAGGTATTATCCTGAGTGAAATAAGTCAGTCAGAGAAAGACAGGTATCATGTTTTCACTCATATGTGGATCTTGAAAAACATAACAGAAGACCATGGGGGAAGGGAAGGGGAAAAAATTAGTTACAAACAGAGAGGGAGGGAGGCAAACCATGAGACTCTTAAATACAGAGAACAAACTGAGGGTTGATGGGGGGGTGGGGGAGAGGGAAAATGGGTGTTGGGCACTGAGGAGGGCACTTGCTGGGATGAGCACTGGGTGTCACATGTAAGCAATGAACGACAGGAATCTACCCCAAAAACCAAGAGTATACTTTACACACTGTATGTTATCAAACTGACAATGAATTATATTTAAAGGAAAAAAAATTTTTAATTGAAAAACAAGGCAGAAAATCCTGTCACATACTGTAACATGGATGAACCTTGAAGACATTATACTAAGTAAAATAGGCAGTCCAGACAAATACTGCACAGTTGATTTCATTTATATGAGGTACCTAGAGTAGTCAAATTTCTAGAGACAGAAAGTACAACCAGGGGCTGGGGCAGGTGGGGGAGAAAGAGAAGTTGTTGTTTAATGAGTACAGGGTTTCAGTTCTGCAAGATGAAAAAACTATGGAGATCTGTTTCATAAGCATGTTCATGTGAACATGCTTAACACTACAGAATAGTATACTTAAAAATGGTTATGATAGTAAATTTTGTTATGTGGTCTTTACCACAATAAAAAAAAATGGTGCTCAGAAAAGACAAATGACACTTATGTTCACATTTAATTAGCCAAAGTAAGTTATATAGCTGTGCCTAACTTTAAAAGTGGCAGGGGGTGAGGGGCACCTGGCTGGCTCAGTCAGTCAAGCATCCCACTTCGGCTCAGGTCATGATCTCACAGTTCATGAGTTCAAGCCCCGTGTCAGGCCCTGTGCTGACAGCTCAGAGCCTGGAGCCTGCTTCGGATTCTGTGTCTCCCTCTCTCTCTGCCCCTCCCCCCGTTCATGCTCTGTCTCTCTCTGTCTCAAAAATAAATAAACATTTTTTTAAATAAATGAAATGAAATGAAATAAAATAAAATAAAATAAAATAAAATAAAATAAAATAAGGTGGGAGGGGGAGAATGATAATCCCATTAGAAGTAAAGCTGACACAGGTGATGAACAATACTGACTATTATCACAGTCTCCTCTTCTGGAAGTGAAATCCTTCTTTCACTCTCCTTCCTGCAAACAAAATGCACTTATTAAATCCCTTTGCAGTGAAGAGAACTCGAAAGTCCCAGTGATGACATTAAGCTCAAAGCCCAGGGTCTCTGGGTGATGTGTGGTAGTCTTTATATCAGAGAATAATGGCCTCTGCAACAGGTCCATGTGCATGTCCTCTCAGTCCAGGGACCTGCCCCTCCCTGTGGTGGTGGAACAGCATTGGGATGATGTCAATAAATACTCATATGAAAATAGGAAGAATGGGAAGCACATGGCAGTCACTGACCTATTGCAATTCTGATATTAGACTCAGCAGAAGTTGGCCTCCTACCCCAAAGGTGAGGAATTTTTTCCCTGAATAGGCTTCATGTAGGTTTCCTAGGAGGGGCTCCCCTGTCTATTCAACTCCATGGTACTTGGATCTGCCCTTTGGCAAGTTCCTCCTTTTCCATTACCCTTCTGGGCGCCTTGTCTGAAGTAGGCATTGAAGAATATATCTGCCTTAGAGACTGAGCAGTTTTCTCAGCATACTTCTCATCCATCAAAGGTATGGAATCTAAGAGTCATTTTAAGTCTCATACAGCTACAGTGGCATTTAATCCAGGTTGGTGCCTCTTTATCAGTAAAACCATCTTCCAAACTTAAACTTGTTTGACTTCTTCCCTGCTCTCATGTTTCCTTTCTAGACATATGCCTTTGCCATATTTCTGTGTTCTCTTGCCCCAATGCCTGTCTCCCTCTCCCTCCTCCTCTCCCTCTCTGTCTTCCTCTCTGTCTCTGTCTCTATCCCTCTTTCTCTCTTTCCCTCCCTCCCTCCTGTCTTCTCTTCCTAATTGTAGGCTTTTTGAGCCTAGTAGTGCCAATACCTTTCCCCCTGAACCATTTCATGTTATTTTGAGCCATTTGGTCCAATTGAAAGGAATTTCAAGCCAGCACACCCTAATCCATGTTCAGTGAATTGATCCTTGCTACAAAGCTGAGTTTTAATAGTCCCTTGTGGCTCAAAGTATGAATTTTATCCTTTAATGTTTGAGTTGAGAAGCAGTTGCATTTGAATCCCTGAATTTGTAGACTCTCTTTTTTATCCTTACAAACGGACCAATTTTTCTCCAAACTTATCTCTCTCTTGTATTTTGCCAAATGCAGTTCATGGCAGCCAGTTAAATGGGAATAATAACATTTTCAATCTCTTCCCTAAAATTAGGTAAATTAGGTAATACCTTCAAATTTACTGAAGGCAACACTTTTACCAAATGTTTCACCACTAGAAAATCCATTCTTCCAGTCTTCAGCAATGGTTTCTTTCATACTCTCTGACCAGCTATGAAGTCAATGCCACATATTTTAGGCTTTATTTTATTATTAAAACAGCACCCCAAGCTCTTAGGTTCTAAGTCCTATGTAACTTTGGAATAAGATAGATAAACCTGTGGTAACAAATCCCCCCCAAATATCAACAGCTTAAATAAAAGGTTTATTTTCACCTGTGTCCCATATCCACTTGAGGAGACTTCAGAGGGCTCTGTTCACAGTGGTCACTCAGGGACACACATAGTCTGCATCTCAACATCTGCTTCTATAACCACAGATTCAAATGGAAGAGAGGGTGTCCCTTAAAGCTGAAAATATTTCATAAACAACACTAAGAGAAGTTCTATAGCTCTGATTTCAGATGCAGGGAACAGAACCCATTTTACCTAACTTAAGGAGGAAGAAATACATTCAAGGAATCAATGGCTCATGGACGGTAGGGAGGGCTAAAGAAATAGACTTGACATTGAACTTTCAGGAAACTCCCCCAAAGTCACACCCCAGAACCAGGTTGTCAAAGGAGCTGTGCGCTCTTTCTGCCCTCAGGACTCCACCAGTGTCAAGACTCCATGATAATAACAATGCTTTCTCAGTCAGGAAGCCACTCTTGTTCCCCGTTCCAGACCACACCACACCTGCTGCAGTCTACGTGTACAGAGTGGATGCAGAGAGTCCTGTCTATCAAAACCCACAAAGCCAGTGCCTGGGATCTCTGCTGATATTGTTGCAGGAAAACAGAAAGCAGCAGACACAGCAGACGTAGCCTAGTGTGGCCTCCTCTTAATCTCTACTTGCCAAATTTCACGCTAGTGCATCTAATTGGCCAAATCCAAATCACACCCAAAACCCGAGCTGCAGCGAGCTCTGGGATATGCTTTTTAGATTCTAGCATCTACAGTACAAGGAGGCCTACTACCACAAAGATGGAGTTGAACAACAAGCCAAAATATCCTGGCCTTAGGCCATAGTCTAGGGCAGCACATTCTACAGCATCAGTTTATAATGTTTATCTCTGCCTATTTTAAAGTAATTTTAAGAGGTTTACACTAAACATTCATAATCAGGCCCTCAGGGATTCAGGGAAAGTTAAAATTTTTCTGTGTTCTCTTTTATAATCTATGGGGGGTTATAATACACTTTCTTGAAACAAAATATGGTAAGTACTATGCTGCAGGCATACAAGCGTTCGCATAGTTACTGTCTCCGGTTTTCACACCAATTCTGTGAGGTAGTCTATCAGTTAGGGATTATATTCAGCTGCATGTCACAGGCACCCACCTACAGTGCCTGGATCAAGCATGCTGTTTATTTTCCATGCATTAAAAAGTAGTAGAGTGGTAGCCAGTACAGGGCCCGGGATGTCTTTCTCTTTCATCCTTGACTTGTCAGGCTTTCATTCTCTTGGACACAAGATAGATGTTCTACTTCTAGACATTATTATCAACTTCCAGGATGGAGGAGGGGGAAGAACAAAGGCAGAAGGCAGCTGTGGGGCTGGGTCTGCCCCTGTCCCTGTCCCTGTTATAGGTGGTGTTTACAGCACTACCTTGTGACTTTGGCACACATCTCATTCACCAAAACAGTGTCATGTAGCAACCTCTCTGCTGGGGAACCAGAGAGGTAAAGTTTTTGCTTTGCTTTGGCCAGGCCCATTGCCAAAATCAGAATTCTGTCAGTAAGACAGAAGACTAGTGTGAATACTCGGCCAGTAACTAGCAGTGTCTGCCTTGGATAAACATTATTATCATTTTACAACAACAACAACAACAACAACAACAAAACAGAGTTCAAAGAGGTTAAATAATTTGATTGCAGCTCGATGACTTGGGATTTTGAGTTCAAGCCTTATGACTCCAAATTCAGGTTTTTGGATAGGCATTTATGCAAAAAAATAGTTAAAACTTCAGAAAATTTTTGACATATATATATAAAGAGGTAAATTGGATTAATCAGAAAAAAATTTTTTTGTTAAAGTTTGCAAAGAGCAGAAGTGGGAGTAGGAATGAAAAAGAGGGGAAGGATGAGATTTTATGTGGGAATAACACAATTCCATGTTTTAAAAGCAACAACAAAAACAGCAACAACTCTGTGCTTAAAAGCAGCCTTAAAGACTATGGCACGTTTCAGGCTAGCTTTCCACTGCTGTATAAAAATGTATTGCCTTGAGAATTATGATAGTTATTAACCACGCTAACCTGAAAAATCATCTCCAATTGCCTTATGGTGTTTTTCAGAATGATTCTCATTTCTCTAAGCCTCAATTTTGTTTATTTGTTTTCACTGAGAAAAGGAAATGGTCTGATCTGCCCTGAAAGGCAGGACCACTGTGAACAGTGACAGGAATGGGGCTGTTGGATGTTTCTTACAAGATTCCAAGGATTCTGAGGTTTGAAGGAAATGCAGAAGACATCGGACATGGGTAGCCAAGCTCCCCAGCTTAGAAGGCAGGGTGTGGTCCTGACTGAGAGTGTACTGGCAATGGCAGTAGTCTACAAGAATGTGTAACTCCGTCTCAGAAATCTGCAACAACCCCTAAACTAGTCTCTGGCACTTTGCAGCTTGTGGCTTGTCCCCAAAGGGGAAGAGATGTGTCTTTTCCTTGCTGTGTCCTCACCATGAAGCTTCAGGAGTCCCTTCCCTTAACTTTAACCTCCTTGAACATGGTTGGATCTTGGCACTGGACATGTTCTCAATCTGGCAGAAAGGGATGGCTTGAACAAATGTAGCCCAATCCCCGGTTCTAGTTACTGAGCATGGCTAATTCATCCCCAAATAGTCATTTGGGAGCTACAAAGAGCAAATTAATTACACTCTGATGAGTTTAAGCGGCAGCAACAAGAAGAAGGAGAGGTAGATAACACAGAGATTGAACCTGAAAAGGACTGGGGGTGGGAAAACTGTATAGAAGAACTGTGTAGAAGAACACACATAGGGTAAAGAATGTGCACATAGATTAAATTTGATTGAAGGCTGGGAAAAACAACAAGTTGGTTCCTGTTGGAAGATCACAGAATGCCCTGGCTCCCTTGCTGTTAATGCAATTACAAGGTATGCTTGTACAACCACTGAAATAATACAACATTGAAAGGGTGTGGTTTGTGGAGCTTTGGGCAAGTTAGTTTCCCTTTGAGGATGTGAGGTCAGGGAATTTAATCTTATCAGAGGCTCAGGGAGCTGCCTAGAGTGCTGCCTGGGAAGATAGGAAGAGGCGCTATTCTAGGGACCTCAGGGTCTACAGTTTTCAATGATCCTTCAGGCTCCTTGCAAGACGAGAAGAGGAGGGAGAAGAATGTGGACTAAGCATGTAGTGCCAGGCTAAGCTGGAACTGAGGAGAAAGCACAGGGGAGGCCCATGGTAGGGAAATTTCACCCACAGAATTATGCTCCTTCTCTGGAAGTGTGTTAAGGAGGCAGCAGCCTTTTATATCATTTGAATCTAAGTACCAGCGGTCAACAAAAATTTGTTGAGACCTAAGGTCGAGTCTAAACTTCTCAAATTCTAGTATAAAAAATCATAGGAGAAACTTGTTTGAAGTGCATATTCCCAGGTCCAGGCATGAAAAATTCTGATTCAGTAAGCTCGGGTTAGGGCCTGGGTACCTGCATTATCATCAGGCAGCTCCTATGATTTGGGATTCATGGCTCTTAGAGTATCCTGGTTACTTTGTAAAATTAAACATGGTGTCTTTAAAAGTTAGCATCCAATCAAACTAGAGATTTAACTGATAAAAATACAAACAAAATAGAGTATTCCTTTGCTACCTCTTGTCAATTGTTTTTGATGTTGTTTTGTTATACTCCTGAATTCATTCACTTTGGGAATTCTTTGGCCGATTACCGAATAATTTATTCCAGAATTAGAGTTATCAGAAGAAACAGTCTACAGATTCTAGATATTAATTCTCCAGAAATTCGCCATTAATTACAGCAAAACCCTGCCTGTGCCTGCCTGAAAGAGGGAAGAAGTGACAGATCAAGAGGGAGGTGGTCCTTTCCCTTCAAATTTTCCTTTCAAGATTTGAAGATTAAACACCCTTCTTCCAGAGGAAGAAATTCCTGGAACCCCAAAGATCCACAAGATTCATTAGGGCTGTGAAGTAGCTTTAAAGTTTTTTCACCAACACCCATCTTAAAAAACATTTCAAATTACAACCTAGAACACACACACTTACACACACACACACAAACACGCACATGCGCACAACTATATGTGTACATGTGTGGTATGTTTATGTGGGAATGTGTGAAAAATGGAAACATTTTATAAAACACTACTTAACTTTACCATGTGAAACACTCTGATATTTTCCATGCTCTGCCCTTTCTTTTCTTTTCCCTTCTCCTTTCTCTTTCTTAATGATACTCATGATACCATCAATGACTTTGTCCTGCTGTTTGAAAAATGCTGAGGCAGGTTTAGGATTCCAACTGTTTCAAGTAGGAAAGAAGTAGAGAGGAACTGGAATTGGAAAAGAAGTTTGTTCACTAATTTTTCCTTCTTTCTTCCTCAGGCAGTAACTCCCTGCATTTATCCATCATCTGTCTTCACTAAAATAGTCTCATCTTATAGAGAAGACTTTACTGGCTTAGAGGTTGATGTTTCAAAGCAAGAGAAACACTCAGCAGAATATACTGCCAAACAAATGAGTCTTTACTTCTTACCATGTTGACCTTGCCTTCTCACGTGGCATGCTCCTTTCTGCTCAAGTGTCTTATCTCCTAACCTGGAATTCTAGCTACCCACTAAATCATTCTCTTTGCCTACTCTTCTTTCCTCCAGAGGTCTGTGCTTATTTTCTCAGATGTTGGAAGATATTGAAGATACAGGGAGAACCCTCTATTCCCCAGTGTTCTGCTCAAGCAGGTGTAATCCACTTCAAAGGAAAGAGAATTCATGCTGTTATTCATTTCAAAACTAACCTGTTATTTTTGTCACTTATAAATGCACTAAGAGGCTCAAATGACCCAAGGTTCCCACAATCAACTTTCTTTATCCAACTAGCTAGTTTCGTTTTCATTGCAGTTATTTTATTATGTGCAGTAAAAACATTCACAGTTTTGTTTGTTGTTGTTGATAGTTTAGCCTTGAAAAATATAAACTAAAGAAGCCAACTTTGCACTTACCATCACAGAGGGAAAAATTCACCCTAGACTACTTTTGTTGTGAAGCCTTTCCATCTCCGTAAAGAAAAAAATTTTCAACCCAGATTACAAGTGCTACCGAGCATCCTTCCACACATATCTCATTAAAAGTGTCTTCACTGGCTTTTTTCTTAACCACCAAACATTTTGCAAATTAACTCTCTTCCAAGACAGCTCCATTATAAATATTATTTTTATGGTAAAATTATTAACCTCAAAGTTTATCCAATTCTCAAGCAATGAACTGGTTTCATTCAGATTATTTTTAGTATATTGTGATCCACTGAATGCCTGAAAGTGAAAAATCTATCAAAGACAACTGGGATCATGTCAAAATGACCAATATGAGTATAAAAAATAGTAATAATAGCAATAGATTGAAGTGTACCAAATACATAAAAATCCATGAGTTCCTAAAGATATTACAAAAAGAAAGTCATTGACCACTTCTAGAGTTTGCTAGGATGCTAATTTGTTATTCTGAAAATTAATAAAGAAAAAATCCAAGCATTAAAATTATTTAATTACATTGTTTAATGCATATTTTCATCATCTGCATGACCAAAGTGAATTTGGCCATGTTTGTGGTGTAAGACTTCAATACATTTTCCTATGAGGTGAACTTTTGCCTTTCAATATGATTATGAAACTAAGCTTGCCTAATTTTACCTTTTCTGTAACTTCAAAAGAATGAAATTATTCAATATGGTCTTTTGTATTTGACTTCTTTCATGTGGCATTTTGTTTCTGGCATTCATTCATGAAGGAATATTTTATTCCTTTTAATTGCTGAGTAATATTCTATTGTGTATGGTTACCATAATTTGCTCACCCATTCACTGGTGCTTTTCCTGTATCTGCTGAAATGATCATATTGGTTTTTTTCCTTTATTCTATTATTATGGTGAATTACACTGATTGGTTTTCAGATGTTGAACCAACTTTGAATTCCTAGGATAAACCTCACTGGTCATGATGTCTTATCATTTTAAATGCTGTTGGGTTTGATTTACTAAAATTTTGTTCAAGATTTTTGTGTCTATGTTTATAAAGGAAATCAGTCTCTAGCTCTCTTTTCTTCTGAGGTCTTATACCAGTTTTGGTATCAGGGTAAAACTGATCACATAAAATAAATTCAGAAGTGTTTCTGCAAAGCCTGTTTAATGCCTTGCAGAACTTTGAGAAACATTAAAATATGTATATTTTAAATATGCTTATTTAAATGTTTCAAATGTAAAATAATCTGTTCTGACCTTGTTCATTCTTTTTCTGATTTCCATAACAAATATATCCTATTCATCTTTGAGCCTAGTTTGAAGTTGGCTGAATTAAAATGAACATTTAAAAAAAATTTTTTTTTAAGGTGTGCCTGGGTGGCTCAGTTGGTGAAGACTCAGACTTCTGCTCAGGTCATGATCTCACCATTCATGAGTTCAGTTCATGAGTTCAAGTCCCCAGTAGGGCTCTGTGTTGATAGCTCAGAGCCTGAAGCCTACTTCAGATTCTGTCTCTGCCCCTCCCCAGCTCACGCTCTGTCTTTCTGTCTCTCTCTCTCAAATATAAGTAAACATTAAACAAATTTTTTTTGAAGTTGACTGAATTAGTGATTTGTAATCACAGATTTTAAGATATTAAAACTAAGTAATTTTAGAGATTATTGTCACTAGATATCTAGAACGGGAAGCTGAGACCCTTAGAAATTGCCACACTCTTCCAGAACAGGGTATCTTCCCTCTCTTACAGGTCTCCATCACGTAACATTCATTACAAGCCTTTATGGGTAGGAAACCTATAAAGTGCCTGCTGTGCATATACTTACACTATAAAGTTAATGTGTCCATCCTTACTCTTTTTCCTGTCTCTAAAGGCCCACGCTGTTCCTAGTGACACAATCCAAAAAGGGAGCAGGAAAACAATGAAACTCCAGGACCCTGTAGCTTGGAGGTTACTAGTTGAACTGGGCATGCCCAGTCACCAGGCAGATTTTTTCGATGAAGTGGAAACTACAACAGCGCTTACCGTGTGCGCGGAGGTGGGCGTGCCCTCGTGGAATTTAGAATGTTGCCGCAGCCAATGGGGCCTCGCGGCCGGCTGCTGGGGCTCCTCATTGGGTGAGCGAGGAGACGAGCGAGTAGAGGGCCCCTGGAGGGAGCCGCGGAGGTGCAGGTCGGAGAGGCCGGGTACGCCGTGCCCTGCGCGTGAGCAGCTGCAGGGGCAGCGGCAGCATCCAGCGGCGGTGTCTGCAGTTCCACCCCGTTGCTTTACTTTTTAGCTGCACGAACGTAGTCATTATGCCGAAGAGAAAGGTAAGTCTCACCAAAAAGATTTCAAAGGCCTTCAAATTGTGCTTACAGCAGATCTTGTCATTGCAATGGATTGCGCGGAATGCACTTGGTAGTAACTCCGGGTTTGCGAATCTTTTTGCTTCTCCACGCTTGTTTTCAGATGCCTGTTGCAGACATTCCTCCTTCCCTCCCTTCCTCCCTCGGTCCCCAAGGATTTCTGAATGTTACTTTCTCTCCAGCGACGCCGCTTCCCTTCTTTTTTGAACTCCTGGTAACTGGAATGGTTTCCACCTTCTAACAAGAAGAAGCAAAAGCGCTTTCCATTCCCCTTTCCAGGAGGGGAGTTTCCTCTTTGAAACTGCCGGGTTGTGGAAAAGCAGTGATTGGGGGAAAACAAGTCCATGCATAGAGAGATCGAAAAAAATAAATAAGTCGGGCAGATGTTGGGGTTATTCCCAGGTGGGCCTAGCCCACGGCTGGGCGCGCCGCGTTGGCTCTGAGGCCAAGAGAGAGGGAAAGCCATGTTTAAAATAGCACTCACCCCCCTGCTCGCCTCCGCTGCAGACCCGTATGTACCAACTCCAGTGTCAATCAGGGCTGGGGACGGCGCAGGCGGGGCCGGGCTGCCGGGACCTGCCCGCAGTTCGCGGCGGGAGCGGCGGAGTTAGCCACGCACCGGACGGGACGGCGCCAGTGGCGCCCACTCTGGCTGCCAAGGGCAGGGGCCACCGGGTCCACTCTGGCGACCCAAGCCCACACTCAGTCGGGCAAGGCGGGGTGCGCGAGCTCCCAAGTCCCTCGGTGCTCACCGGGAACTGGGATCATTTTCGTCTCGGCTTCGGTTTCTTTTGGACTATTACGTCCCCTTCCGCGCGGGTCGCGGACACCAAGTATCGCACACCGCGACGCACGTTTCCGTAGGTGCCGGGCTCAGACCCCGTCATTGTCCCGGGGAGGGAAGGGAAGGCTTGCCTCCACCCTGAGAAAACCGGTGTGTGGCGGCTGTTCTCAGAAAATGCTTTGCACCCTCCCACCGCCTGCCAGCAGTGTGAGCCAGTGAGTGTATTAAATTTGAGGCAAAATTACAAATAATATCCTGCATTATCAATTAAAAACGGTGGACTGATTGGTGTAAATGAATGCGTTACTTTAAAATATTGAAGTTTTAAAAATACAGAAGGTTTTGCTTTCTTACCTACCATTACTAAGAATTTGGTGGAAACTTGCCTCCACTTTTTAACAAATATAACGAAAGTGGTTTTTTTTCTTAGAGTTTATCGTGCACATACTATGTGCTTCATATTGTGGGAAGAATTTGGCTTGCATGATTTCATTTACTCCTCAGTACACCCCATTGAACTAGGGCTTAGAGACATGAGTTACCCAACATTTCACCAACCAATTGCTAGTAACCAAGGTTTAATTAGATACTGTAGGTTCAGAGTCCTTACTTTCAAATATTATTCACTCATTCTTTTCATTTAGTGGCAGTAGGTGAAGAGGAATTTAGGAAATGCAGAGATTCTCAGCCCTAGAAAATGGATGGCATTTACTGATATTTGAGATTCATTATTTAAAGTTAATGTTTATGAAAGTATTGTTTTTCTAGCCCTGTTTTACTAGAACTTAGATATTTAAAATGATGCCACTATTTTCAGCATTTTATCTGAGGTTCAGTGACAGGGTTGGGAATTCTAGTAGAGTCATATCCTTACAGAGTGAATGGTGCCTTCCCCTTTCCTGAGAATTATTAACAAATTTAAATGAACGGTAACTTAGATATGCACAAAACCCATTATTATAATGGACCCTGATGTGCTGGAGTCCTTGTTGCTAAAGGGCCAGAATTGGTGAAATCATTCTTACCTTCCCTTGCTGTCCACCTTTCTAAAGGAAACAGTAGGGAAGAAAAGAATTACAGTAGAGGAACTGTCTTTTGGTTATTGTTTTATTTCCCTGGAAGGCAGGGAGCACCCCTATGAAGAAGCTAGCCAGCCATCCTGGGACTAGAGGCAAACCTGTGTACGAGTACCTGAATGTCATCCCTCAGGACATCAGAGTATTCTTCAGAGATGGAAAAACTGTCCTTGATTAGTAAGAAGGCTCTTCATTTATACCTGGAGCCCAAAGTTGATACCTGAAAAGAAGCAGCCACAAATTAAACATAGCTAACGTGGCCATCCCATCTATCAGTCAGACCTTAGAGCTGCCTCATAGAATCCTGGAGTTTGTTGGAGCTTACATTGGAAAGCACTATCTTTAGGTAAAGCCTGCCTGGATGCAAAGAGAAGAACTGAAAACAATCTGTGCCTAGCTTTTTGAGGTATGTAAAGCTGGGGCAACTGCTAAAGCATTTACATACTACTCCACATTATTTTTCTTGACTAAAGGGACTGCCTGTTCTACATTATAATACATTTGAGGAAAGTGCCCCACAATACCTTTTTTTTTCTCCATCTTGGCCCTTTTTTTTCAACTTTTCCCAGAAATCAAGAAAAGTTATTTAATGAACACCTGTTTAGGCTGTTCTGTAGTGTAGGATCTGGAATCCTACCACTGCTTTAATGTCGTAGGGATACATAGTTTGCTCTCATGGAACTTATATTTAATTCATTGAAGATGATAAGAGTGACAGGCACTAAACACTTGAATAATGTTAAGACTGTATATATGTGCCAGAATATATAGTATAGGTATAGATTCTAAATGCTGTAGAATTGATAGGGAAAAAAGGTTGAATTTGGGCTGGTCCTGCAAGGGTGGGTGGGACTCAAATATATACAGAGAAAAACAGTCATTTTCTGTTATCAGGCATTTCAATGCCTCTTCTGATTATTTCTTAACCAGCTATACAACTTAAAAGCCATAATATCCACATTAATACAAAATGTTCTTTTATTTCTTAATCATATCTTTGTTTTATCTCTTTGTGTGATAGTTATAGCTATGTTAAACCAAATAGGTGGTTTTTTTTATAACTGCTGTAGAATTTTTTGAAGCACTCAACAATAAGGAATTCTTTCGTTAGCATTAAATCTCCTTCTGAGTTTGTAAAATAAGAATGAAATTCAGTTTCCTGTATTTATTACCTAATGGGTGATGGGTCATTCACCACCTATTAATAGTGAGTGACATAGCAAGGAAAATGATAATATGCATGAATGCAGTGGTTGTGAGATAATGAGTGACTGAGTTCTAGAGTGTTCTGGTCAGACATCCATGAATGCCTACACTGGTCACGTTGTTATATGATGATATGATGTCCTACAAAGAGGCATCAGCCAGTGAGGCCTAGAGTCATAGCCTGGCATGATTAGCAACAGCAACCACATTTTCACATCCTTCTTTTTATTTTTCCACTATTTTATCACTAGAACTATTGGAAATATCTAGTGTATCACATCAGAAGTTCTCTAATGAGGCACTTGTCCATGAATTCGGGGTATAAACATTCGTGTTTCTTTATACACTTAAAGGCTTAAGGAAGAAAAGGCTGTCTGCCTCTAGCTTTGAAATTTGAAATTAGGGTTTTCTTCTCTTAAAGTAGAAAGGCCCGATAGTGCTGGGCTTGGCACGGAGGATGATTAACTAACAATATTCAAGGTTTCTGATTACTGTTTCAAAAGAATATCACATGTCAAAACACCAGAGACAGACTCTGGAAGTGAAAATACAGATGAATGTGACTACATGAAAATGAATATTTCTGTATGACAAAAAGAAAAACCTATTGTTAATAAAATCTAAAAACTTACGAAAAACTGGGAAAAAATGTTTGTACCACAGATCACCGAAAAAAGTTTGCTAGTTTAAAAATATAAAAGAGTATCATATGTCCTTATGGAAAAGATGTATATTTAGAAACTAGCAGACCCAAATAGATGAAATGTTTAGATTTGCTAGAAATCAAAGAAATGTGTATTATTAAGAATAAGGAGATGTGATTTTTTAAAAAACCAGTCTGGTAAAAAAGATTGGAAGTATCACTGCTAAGTGCTGAATTGTACTGACACTCTAGCAGCAGTCAGGCTATATGGATGGGAATATAATTTACTTTAAAAAAAAAAAAAAAAGCTTGGGGCGCCTAGGTGGCTCAGTTGGTTGAGTGTCTGACTTCAGCTCAGGTCATGATCTCACAGCTCGTGAGTTCAAGCCCCGCATCGGGGTCTGTGCTGACTGCTCAGAGCCTGGAGCCAGCTTCAGATTCTGTGTGTGTCTCTCTCTCTGCCCCTAACCCACTCGCATTCTGTCTCTGTCTCTCTCAAAAATAAATAAACACTAAAAAAAAACAAAAAAAAAGCTTTATTGGAGGTATGATCTACTTCCCATAATGTCCATTCATCTATGCAAATCAGTAATTTTACATACATTTATAGAGTTTATGACATTACCGTAATCCAGTTTTGAGCCATTTCCATCACTGGAGAAAGGTTTCTCAAGTTTTTTACAGCCAGTCCCTGCTCCCACCCCAGTCCTAGGCAACCACGAATCTACTGAGATTTGCCTTTTCTGGAAATTTTACATAAAAGGAATCAAACAATATGTAGTCTTTTGTGTCTGGTTTCTTTCAACATAATGTTTCCGAGGTCCATATGTGTTCTAGCATGAATCAGTATTTCGTTCTTTTCTGTTGCCCAGTGATCATCTATTGTTCATCCTTTCACAAATGGATGGACATTTGGATTGTTCCAGGTTTTAGTTATTATGAATAACGCTGCTGTGAATATTTATATATAAGTCTTTCATGGGCACATTTTCATCTGTCCTGGGAACTTTCCTAACTGTAGAACTGGTGGGTGGTTTGAAAGTCTATTTTTAACGTTTAGGTAACTTCCAAACTGTCTTCCAAAGTGATTATACATACCATCAATGGATGAGGGTTCCAGTGTTTCAACATCACTGATATTGTCAGTTTTAGTTTTTTTCTTTGTAAGGTTTGCATTTATTTTTGAGAGAGTAAAAGTGGGGGAGGGTCAGAGAGAGGGGGGACAGAGGATCCAAAGCAGGCTTCATGCTGACAGCAGTGAGCCTGATGCGGGCAAACTCCTGAACCGTGAGATCATGACCTGAGCCAAAGCCAGACACTCAACCGACTGAGCCACCCAGGCGCTCCTGATATTGTCACTTTTTATGCTTATAGCCATTCTAATAAATTTAATTTGTATCTCCATAATAACTAATGACGATGAGCATCTTTTTGTGTGCTTACTAGCATAATGTATGTCTTAGGTGAAATGTCTATTCAGATATTTTTGCCCGGTTTTTAATTGGGTTGTTTCTTATTGAGTTGTTAGAGTTCTTTAAATGTTCTAACACAGGACCTTTATCAGCTATGTGATTTGTAGATATTTTCTTCCAATCTGTGGCTTTTTAAAATTTGGAAAAACAGATGTTTTTTTAATTTTGATAAATCCATTTAGTGTCATGTTTAATAAATCTTTGCCTAATCCAGAGTCACAATTATTTTCTCATAAAGCTTTATAGTTTTAGCTCTTATATTTGGTTCTATGATCCACTTTGAGTTAATATTGTACCTAGTGTGAGATAAGGGTTTAAACTCTCTTTCTCTCTCTCTTTTTTTATTTTTTGGCATGTTGATAGCCAGTTTTCCCAGCACCAGTTGTTGAAAAGACTGTTCGTTTGCCACTAAATTGCTTAGGTACTCTGGTGGAAAATCGGTTCATCTTAAATGTAAAGGTTTCTTTCTAGGCTGTCAGTGATATTCCATTGTCTATATGCCTGTCCTTAGATCAGTACTGCATTATCTTGCTTACTATGGTTTTAGAGTAAGATTTGAAATCTGGTAGTGTCAGTCCTCCAGCTTTCTTCTTTTTCAGAATTGTTGTGTCTATTGTATTCTTTGCATTTCCATATAAATTTTAGAATCAGCTTATAAACTTCTACAAAAATACCTCCCTTGACTTTAATAGGGATTGAATTGAATCTGTAAATCAATTTGGGGTGAATAGCCTTTTTAACATACTGAGGTCTCCAGTATGAATATGAAAGGGTCTAACTACAGGTAGTGTGCCATCCAGATGCTTACTGAGTTTAATTGAGTTAATATTGAGATGGTACCTATGTTTGAGTAAAGGCTCCAAAATGGCAGAGTTGTACATTTTATTCATTCATTCACTCATTCCATGTTAAATAAACATTTATTGAGTATCATCTTTATGCAAAGTATCATCATGTTGGGAGAATAAGTGAATTGGATTTTTTTCCAACCCTTTTTGAAGTGAATGAGTAAATGCCCCTATTTTTAAGGATCCTTTAGTCTGATAGGGTAGGTAGTATACATATGTAAATATTTATAATTTATGGCAAGAAATGATAATGAGCCACAAGAAAAGATAAAAGCATTGAAAGGTTTGGCCAGACCACATGTCCAGAGAAAAAATACTGACAAGAAATTGTTTGGTTAAAAGGGTTGAAGGTGATAGGTTTGTTTTTTTTTTTTTAAATCTCAAGAGGATCAGTGCTAGTTTGTTATTAAAGGTGATCTGTCATTGGTTTTTCTGTGAAGTCTTGCTTTCTTTGAAATATGAGGAAGTTAAATTCAAGGCCTGTTAACAGTTGAGATTAGATTGTATGCAGTAACTACCCTCCCTCATTAGTGCCTTTCTTTTAACTACTGTCTTGTATTTTTATTTTTATTTTTTTACTCTCTTCTATTTTAAAGGTAGTTGTCTGACAAGCACCATGTTTCTAAATTGGGACACATGGTTTGATTACCTAATTTAGATTTAACTTTGTAATCTTCCTAATTTGACTTGACTGTGAAATATTTGATGGCTCTGATGTTTCTCATATCCCGTGCACCTAGCACAAGTAGTATAACTATTTGTTGAACAAGTGCATGAGTGAATCATTGCCAAGGGAAGAAAGTAGTAAGTTTAATTATTTCATATGTTTGTTGAGGAGGTAGTCCAGTAGGGTTCTGACATGTACCGTTTACTGGCTGTATGATTTAGGGCACATTACTTCACTTCCCCCTAAACTTCTAAGTTCCTAATTCTCTAAGACTCAGTTTTCTTGTCTATCAAACTGGGATACAAATATGCTTTACCTCATTGGGTTGTTGGAGAAATTAAATGAGATTGTGAATGCAGAGTACTTCGCATAGCACTTGCCATGTGTAAAACACATGGGGTGTTCGTTATTGTGATAATGATATTTTCAATTATTCAGAGAACTACAGTGAAATAATAATAAATAAGCACCATGCTTCCATTTGGTAGGAGGATAAAATGGCACACAGCGTGGATAGGGAACAGGTAGATCGCACAGTTTAATTAACTGCAGTTACAGAAATAGATGTTCAACAACTGAATAACAAATGTAGTGTTTTTGAAGGAACATAAGCTTTAATCTGGTGCATTTTTACAGGGTTGTGTTTTCTCAAAGAAAAAATATGTTTAAAAATATCTCCATATAACATTAAAATTCCCTTGGCAAATCAGTTATCAAGTGATCCTCTTTTCCTATACTTTCCACCTAAAACACTGCTTTTGTTTATACCCAAGTTAAATATATTCCACTTTCCTGCAGGGTACAATTTGGAAATGGTGACTGAAATAAACACCATTTAAGCTGTCTGCTTTCACAGTACCTAGTATGTTGAAATATGATGTTAGTCTCCTGAGTAATTTAAAAATCAGTGTTGAAGATAACAAACCAAATCAAAATGTTGAATTCCTTTTTCACTGGCTGCTTATTTTTTGTACATTTCACTGTATTCTTAGAAGAGTTCAGTCAGATCAAGTATTGGTTCCTGGTCATGGTATTTATTGAGTCCAGTGTTATTATATCTTGTGGACACATTCAGAAATGGCCATTTAGAGATGCCTAAGGCAGATGCATATTTGATCACACTTAAAGTAAATGATACACTATTCAGAAGTCGGGAAATAGAAAAAACAGTTTTAAATTTCAAAATGAGTTGCAAATTTAATATTTCAAGGGAAACACAGCAGTAACAACATATAAATACATTTATTACTATTAAAATTTAAGTAGCTACCATTTATTAAATGCCTGGATGTACCAGACCTTAGCTTTTATATGCTTTACATTCATTAGTTTAAACCCAAGTATGTGAAGCTACTAGAAACAAACATATATGGGAAGTATTATGGTGTAATTTCATATTATTTCATGTTATTCTCACAACAGTTATGTGAGGCTATTCTCATCTCACAGATATGGTAACGACAGCCACGATAACTAACATTTAGATGGCTTTCTGGAATTCAGGCACTGTTCTGAGCACTCTGCATTAATGAACCTAACCCTCCCAACCACCCAGTAAGGTATGTACTCTTCAGACTGTGGTCTCACAGAAGTCCCCCTTGATAAGAAATGGCCCAGCTGGGATTGCAGTCCTGGCAGTCTGGCTCCAAAGCCTGTGCTTTTAACCGCCGAGCCCTACGGCCTTTCTCATACACAGAAGAGAATATTGGGATTTAGTAAGAATAAGGAATTCCCCCTAGGTCACACAGCTAGGAGGTAATAGATCCAGGAATTCTAACCCAACCCTCTTTACCCAAGAATTTTGCTCTTAACCATTACACCACAATACGTCCCATAAATGTTTATATCTAGGAACCTCATGTAGTTTTACTTAAACGAAGATGCCCAATGAATGAAACAAGGAAAAATCAAGAGTTATATAAATACGTAAATGTTCCTTTGATTAAAATGTTGTCTTTATTAATAGACATAGGCTGATGGCCATTTTTTCTAGGTGCCAGTACAAGTTACCCAAGAAGTATTTATTATTTATGATCATGCCCTAAGGTTGGCCTCAGGGTCAGGCCTCTGCTTCTGAGAGAGGCACATACATTATCGTGAAGGCTTCTGGTATGCCAGTAACTAATAGACTGTAGAGCCATATACAAGATATATATGTATACATGCACAATTTCCTCACCCCAGTATTAATATCTTTGAGTGTTGAAAGTCTAAGACTCAGTGTTTCTTCAAATTACAACAAACTGCTGGATTTACTATTTCCAAGATATATTGTCTTCATTAATTTGTTCTATATAGGCTAATAGAGATAGTCCCCTGTGATCAGAAACACATAAGTACACTTGCATATTATACAATATATTGAGAGGTTGCAACGTAAATATTACATTACCATTACTTAAGCATTGCGTTTAAAAAATGAGCCGGTGCTTTTGTTTTGGGAACTCTTCGAATAGAATAAAAGCTTTATAATTTGGAAAATCTATTGAACCTAGGACTGAATGGATTTTTATTTCAGAGTTCTGGTTTACCAATTATTTAATGTTTAATCACAACATTTATTTTTTTAATTTAATGTTTGTTTATTTTTGAGAGAGAGAGAGACAGAGTGCAAGCAGGGAAGGAGAAGAGGGAAAGGAAGAGAGAGAGAGAGAGAGAGAGAGAGAGAGAGAGAGAGAGAATGAATCCCAAGCAGGCTCCATGCTCACTAACTATGAGATCATGACCTGAGCTGAAGTTAGAGGCTCAACCAACCAAGCCACCCAGGCTCCCCACAAAATTTGTTTTTAAAAGGTATACTATAAAGTGATATTAGTTTAAAATTATAATTTGATTATGTGACCCCATGCAAAGATAAATACAAAGTCTACCCTGGGTTCCATATTTATTTTTCTTTTTTTCTCTTTCTCTCTCTTTTTTTCTTTGTGGATATAAGCTGTGTTTTGTTTTGTTTTTTTTTTTTACAATACTGGGCAGAATTCTATTTTGTAGGAAATCATGAGTATTAAGCGTGGTGTATGTGGGCGATAAACATACCAAAGATTTGAGGTGGTCAAAATGTGAAGCTTTGAAGGCTCCTTCTGAAGTTCTACATTCCATATAATACATTCTATTCTTTCTACGTCTCATGGCTTTCCTTTACCTTTTAGTTATAATTTTTAATTTTATTATCCCCCTTTTTTGTGGCCACAGGTCAGTCACATCAGAGCTAGCTGATTAATTTTGCAAAAATACAAGGACATCGTAACTGTGCTTACCATTTGCTAGAAATTAATTCATACCAGCGCAAATAGGAAAATAAAGTAACCATCTGGAAAGATCCCTGGTATAAAAGTTGGAAGACTTGGGTGTAGTGTGGACTCCACCACTCTTTAGAAGGGGAAAGTCACTTGACTCTTTGAACTTCTACTTTTCATCTGTAAAATGGGAATATTAAGGTCACACCTCTGTATTCCCATGCTATTGAGAGGACCAAATACAACAACAATGTAAAAGTACATTGAAAAATGTAAAGTGCGGGGCACCTGGGTGGCTCATTCGATTGAGCCACCGACTTCAGCTTAGGTCATGATCTCACAGTCCGTGAGTTTGAGCCCCACATCAGGCACTGTGCAGACAGCTCAGAGCCTGGAGCCTGCTTCAGATTCTGTGTCTCCCTCTCTCTCTGCCCCTCCCTTGCTAATGCTCTGTCTCTCTCTGTCTCAAAAAGAAATAAAGACATTAAAAGAAAAAAGAAAAATGTAAAGTTCTACAAAAATTGATTGTTTTAATAGATAAAAATACTTTTATCTGTGTATGTAACCATTTAGAAACCCAGAATAGTACATTTATGTGCATCTCAACATACGGTATTTTTAAATGGGACATTGTTTATTGTTATTCCAAGAGGCTCACCAGTGAGGGGGGAGTAGGAAACACTCCACTACATATTATGTGTTTGTTGGCTACATCTATAGATTAAGATATTTCCCAATCTGGAAACCCTTTGCTCTTCTAGCATCCGAGATCTGCACCTAATTTTTAAATTCGGAAAACTAACAAATCAGTCTGTGTGTTGTAGTAGTTAAGGGAATGAACTCTGAGGACACCTGGGTTGTTCATCAGTTAAGCGTCCGATTCTTGATCTCAGCTCAGGTCTCCATCTCAGGATCATGAGTTCAAGGCCCACATTGGGCTCCATGCTGGGCATAGAGCCTACTTAAAAAGAGAGAGAGAGAGAGAGAGAGAATGAACTCTGAACCAGCCTACTTCGGTTTAAATCCCAGGTCTTCACTTACAGGCAAGTTTACCAGCTGGGTAATCTGGAGCAAGTTACTTAACCTCTCTGGTCTCAATTCCTCATTTATAAAATGGACATGATGCTAGTTTACCAACTTCACAGGATTGTGGTGAGATTTAAAACATTTAGATCATTGCCTTGCACATAAGTGCAGTATACATTGTTTATTATTATTATTATTCCTCTTGGTCCCTTGTCTCTTTCACTTGTACTCATGAAGAAACTTGGGCAGAGGGAAGTGAGATGTGAGCCACACTGGAATTCAGGCTTCTGACTTCAACCAAGTGCTTTCCCATTGATGCAGTACAACTCACATGAAAAACGTAACTCGGGTAGAAAAGACCAAGGAGATGTGTGAAATATTTAAGACTATTTCATTGAAGATATACTTCCGTTATTGCATTACATATATATATATATATATATATATATGCTAATAAAATTTCACTGAACATCCTAGAACATGGCTTATTCTTTATTTTTGGTTATCTTTTGTACCTGAATACAATGTGAGATATTTTTCCTAAAAGTATCCCTCAGAAAAGAGATAGTTGCTATTTATTTCAGTTCATCCAAAGTCTTCTAAAGCAGAGTTTTTAACTCAATTATTTTTATCTCTAACAACAAAATAAAATTTGGGGAAGACATACTAGCCTGACATGACATTAATAACTGCAATTTGGATTTATATAAGTTGATGAAATTAACAGGCATAAGCAAGGAAGGAGGTAGCAGAGAAATGTAATATTAGTTTGATTATTAATCCTCTTAAAATGATCTCTCAATTGTAAGTATTGGGTTTTTAAAGATTATTTTACAAAGCAGTGAAGTATTGGAGGATCCCAAACATAGGCCTACGGGATGAATGAAAAACAATCATGCTAATGTTAAATAGTGACCTTGTGGCTTTGAATCAATATTTTAGTATCTGTTTCATATGTCATAGGAATATTTGAATTTAAGAGAACTACCTGTTATTTTAAAAAACCTCCAGAATTTCATGGGCATTGCCCCCATTTGAGGAGGGGGGGGAATTCATACTGTGTTAAAAAGTTGAGTTCTGTGTTCATTTTAGCTGAAGAGTGATAAGAGTTAGTTATGGGCACATTTCTCTGGGTGGATTACTTGGATTTTTTGTCCCAGAATTTCCTCTGCTAACCAGCTCACTATTAGACTGCTTCTTTCCTGTAGCTTTAGGTTTATAACAAAAAACATAAAATTAATTTTTAAAGAAATTTTGATAAAGAGATTAAAAAAAAAAAAAATACTGGCCAGGTGCCTGGGTGGCTCAGTAGGTTAACCGTCAGTAGGTTAAGCTCAGACCATGATCTAGGATTCATGAGTTTGAGCCCCACATCTGTCTCTCTGCTGTCCACGCAGAGCCTGCTTCTGATCCTTTGTCCCCCTTTCTCTGCCCATCCCCCGCTCGCACTCTGTCTCTCTCTCTCTCTCTCAAAAAATAAACTTTAAAAAAGAAATACTGGCCAGCAAGTTAGAGAAGAATCACCTCAAAGTAATACCTTTCCTGGGTTAAAAGAAGTAATTACTGGTTTATTTGCACTGTTACGTCTGCTCCCTAATTTCCTGCATTGGCATGGACAACCCAGGAGTTGAGACTGGATTTGTTCTGTGGCTGCTGGAAAATGATTGCTTGAATTGCACAGATACTGTAGGCTCTCAGGTAGTGCACTTATAAAGCAATAGCTCTTGTCTCTCAGTCTTAGAAGAAAATCTCTGAGAGCCGACACTTACCAATCATTAAGACTTTTTGGAACTTTGACATAAGGCCCAGCATTTGTTGCTGAGACTCCCGAGCCCTCCCCTTTCTTCTCTTGTGTAGCTTAGAAGAAACATGGCACAAGCCGGGTACTAGCCTCACCACGTCCAGCCATCTGCCACACCCTCCATATCTCTCTGCTGTGAGAAGTCCACAGGCTCATGCTGTTTGAACTGTTCCCAAGCAACTGTTGAAGGGTATAAGGAATTTCCCATCTTCTCTGATATCTTCCTGAGTTTGGAGAGAGAAAATTTGGCTTCTGACCACTGCCACCACCGGTGCCTTTCAGTCCAGTGGTAACTGCTATTTACTGGAAGAGAAACTCGGCAGTTGGGGAGTTTTTGCCTGTTGATTCCTTATGGATTGTCTGTGGGATAAAAATTCCAAGTTTCTTTTCTTGGTTTCCTAAAAGGACTGCTGGTCCTGTTTAGTCTTCCAGAAAATGCAGTTGTGTCCCCTCAATGCATTTTTGTATCCTCAGGGGCGGGGCTGAGGTATGTCCGAGTAAAGAAAGAATGGGGATGGAACAGTTGGTCAGCTGCCGAAGGAATCTGTGCTCCCCGTCAGCTCTCCTACGCTAGCCCAAGGAGAGCTCTGCATCCTTGTGGTAGTGCCCTTGGCTTCCCATCTTGCCCCACTCCAGAGCCTTCATATAAGATGAAACAATTATGAATGATATGTCTTTAAAAAATTTTTTTTTTGATGTTTGTTTATTTTTGAGAGAGAGAGACACAGAGTGTGAGCAGGGGAGGAGCAGAGAGAGAGGGAGACACAGAATCCAAAGCAGACTCCAGGCTCTGAGCTGTCAGCACAGAGCCTGAGGTGGGGCTCAAACTCACGGACCACAAGATCATGACCTGAGCTGAAGTCGGACACTTCACAGACTGAGCGCAGGAGCCCCGGAATATGTCTTGAACAGAAAAGGAAGAGGCAGTATATAAGCCAGGTTTATAAGCCATTTAAGAAATGCAGAAAATGCTGTGAGTAAACCTAGTCATGGAATTTGTGTGAGGGCCCTGTTAAACTAGACTTAGTGGAACAAGTTTGCCTCTAGTCTTTTTTTTCTCTCATTATTGGTAATATTTTTATTTGAGAAAAATTTAAATACAGAAAGATCCAGAAAATAATATACTCATTTACCCACCTCTCAAATTCACACATTTTAATGTTATCATTTTGCTTCAGGTTTCTTTTTAATAAAATAAAATGTTGCAGGTAAAGTTCAGTTTTCCTTAGAACCACCCCCCCCCTTGGTCTCCTTCCATTATCAGCCTCCCTAGAGGTAACCATTATCATGAATTTGTTGTGTATCCTTCTAGTCTATGATTTTATACTTTTATGGTACATATGTCATATATAAATCCTTCGTATTGACTGGTGCATGTTTTAAAATTTGTAAAAGTGTAGTCATAAGCATATATTATTCTGTTTTTTCCTGTCACTTGACATTATAATGGATAAGTATAATTTGTTTAGGTATATTGTGATTACTAATGTGTTTGGACTTTTTCTAATGACTTATTTTGTGGGGTGTTTTTTTTTTATCATTTGTTTTTTTCCTTCCTTCCTTATTGACATAATAATTGCTTAATTTCACTCCTCTTGATTTGGAAGTTTATAGATCCTGTTTCTTACGTTAAATTTTAATGGCTATCTTTAAATTTTATTTTAGCAAATCTAAATGATTCTGTGACTGTATCATCCTCCAGAATAAAACCAGGACCCTAGCATGCTTTACCTTCTCATCTGTTCATCCTCCTCTCGTTTTTTGTGGTTATTATGGTCTAGAACTGTGCCATCCAGTATGGTAGTCACTAGCTTTGTAAGGAAATTAAGCACTCTTTTTTTTTTTTTATGTTTATTTATTTTTGAGACAGAGAGAGACAGAGCATGAACGAGGGAGGGTCAGAGAGAGAGGGAGACACAGAATCTGAAGCAGGCTCCAGGCTCTGAGCTGTCAGCACAGAGCCCGATGCGGGGCTCGAACTCATGGACTGTGAGATATGACCTGAGCCGAAGTCAGTCGCTTAACCGACTGAGCCACCCAGGCGCCCCAATTAAGCACTCTTTAAAAAGAAGAAGGTGAATCTTTTAAATTTCAATTTTAACTTAAATTCAAAATTTGTATTAGATACAGTTATTGGAACAATTTAAATATGTTTGGGACAACCCAGATGTGTGAAACTACTATATACTTGAACTCCAAATATAGATAGGTGAGAACCTAACACTTGCATGGGGTATGCTGTTAAGTGTCAAGTACGTGCTGCATTTTGCAGATTTAGTGTTAAAACTTTGTGAAATATCTCATTAATAATTTGTAAATTGATTACATGTTGAGGTGATAAAATTTTAGATAGATTCAGTTAAATAAAATATTAAAATTAATTTCATCTATTTCTTTTTGCTTTTTTAATGTGGCTATCAGAAAATCTGGAATTAAATGTTATATTTCTATAGGACAGCACTGGTTTAGGATTTCTAGGGAAATGTTTTTAAACACAAAAAAACAGGTATTATTTACAAGTAATAGTTAATTGGATTTGCCAGTATTTTATACATTACTTCTTACATACTTTTTCATCTGAATTCATTTTTCTTATTACTGAATTTGATTCTTTACTAACAGTTCCTTATTGAAATGCTCTGCTGATGGCAAAGTCTCTTAAGTATTCATGTTATGAGTTGTCTTTATTTTTCCTTCATTCTTTTTTTTTTAAGTTTATTTATTTTCAGAGAGAGAGAGAGAGAGAAACATGAGTGGGGGAAGGGCAGAAAGAGAGGCTCGCAAGCAGTGCAGAGCCTGATTTAGGGCTCATACTCAAGAATCGTGAGATCATGACCTGGGCCAGAATCAGGAGTCAGATGCTTAACTGACTGAGACACCCAGGCACCCCTGTTTTCCTTCATTCTTAAGTGATAGCTGGATATAAAGTTCTAGGTTGACAGTTAGCCTCAACTACTTGAACCTTACTTCATATTTTCTTAAACTTGTATTTGCTGGTAAAAGTAATTCTTTGTAGATAATCCATCTTTTAACTCTGATAACTTATGTTTTTTAAATGTTTATTTATTTATTTTGAGAGAAAGAGAGCATGCATGCAGGGAAGAGGTAGAGAGAGCAGAGGAGAGAGAGAATCCCAAGCAGGCTCCATGCTGTCAGCACAGAGCCCAACACAGGGCTCAATCTCATGGAACACCAGATCATGACCTGAGCCAAAACCAAGAGTCAGATGCTTAACCAACAGCCACCCAGGCACCCCTTACTCCGATAACTTCTAAGATTTTTCTCACTTTACTACAGTTTTACTACAACATGTTTCATGGTATCCATTTGTTTTGTTTCTACTTTGTTCCTTGTCATAAGCTTTCAACCTGGAGACTTATGACTTTAATTTGGGAAAATTCTCAGCCACCCTGTCTTTGCCTTCCTTCTAGTACCTCTGTTCCTGGCCTCTGAAATGTCTGTTAAGTATATTTGGAGCTTCTCAATTAACCACCATATCTGCTGTCCTCTCTTGCGTATTGTTTATTCCTTTATTGCTCTTTGTTGCATTCTGGGCTAATTCCTCAGCACTCTCTGACAATTTACTATTTCTTCTGTCCCTGGTCTAGAGTTTGTTTTGAGAGGTTGTTTGTTTTTTGTTTTTTTTTTTTTTAATTTCAATGAGTCTACTTTTATTTTCAGAATTTTGAATTCAAAGATGTTCAACTACCTGTTGGTTTTTGCCAAAGTTCAGGCCTTCTAATGCCGATTCTCTGTCCCCATCTGGTCACCAGGTGTTCAGTGATCCACCATCCTGCTGCCTTGCCCTCAAATCAGCACTCACTGGTACTCCAAACTTCCTAGAGTCTCTGCTGGGCCTTGCATCAGGCCACTGTGTATGTCTGCCCCCCCCCCCCCCCCCCGCCTTGCTGGCTCTCAGTTCAGTACCTTTGCCTCTTGGGTGCTGAAGGAGCTTCACATATGTGAATGAGACCTTTTTGTTTGACCATGGTTCTTTACTCTCTTGACCATGGGTTCTGGGTTCAAACTGGATTAGCATAAGTTTGCTCTGTCCTGGGAAATGATTTGAGAACCCCTCTGTCTTGGAATTCTTCAGATCCAACTCGCCTCATCCTTCCCATCAGCCTCCCAGAAGGTTGAAGTACATCTGAGATCATCGCCATATACCCCCAGTCCCCATTTCCCCCTTTTCTTTGTCTTTATTCCTCACACCCCCTTGGGACAAAAACTTTGGCCTTCTGCTTCAAGCCCTTCATACCATGTCCTGCTTCCTGTCTCCGGCCTCGTGGCTAAGTGTTAATGGTAGCCCGGGCGTGTGATAAGACAGCCTGAAATGATAAGTCCTTCTGAAATAGTGTATCTGTTACTCTGTGCAACAAAAACAGATAACAAGGTTACAGGGAGTTTTATGTGCTCACCTTTAAGTGTCTGTTGAATATAATTTGATATTTAATCATTTGGAAGACTCATTAAGATCTATATTTCGTTGCATAACATCTGTATAACAATTCACCGACTCCGAAATGATCTAACATCTTGCTTGATCATAAGCCTGACGCTTGGAGTTCAGCATCATCATCCTCTGTCATTTATGGATGAACAGACTGAGCCACTGATCAGGTCACTGGCCCAGATCACTACAGCTCCTAGGTAGAGAGCCAACACTCAGGCCCGGGTCCTGACCCAGGATAAATATCAGTTGGCTTGTTTTGACTAAATTGGTTACCGGCTTGTTAATAGAAAGCCCTAATGGAGAGATTGCCAGAGAAACCAGCTTAGCCTTGAGCTGTAGCTCTTCACATTTCTAGTCTTATGTTCATTCACCTGAAGCCATTAACATCTTCAGTTATAGCTGCTTTTTTTTATGTGGTATCTTTCCGGGTTTCTTTTTTTCAGTAATTTGTACCTGACACAGACATTTGGTCAGTGTTTAGAAAGTGATCTCTCAATCATATTGCTGTCACTAATCTACTGCATAGAAGAATCTTGAAAATTTTGTCACTAACATCCATTTTTAACTTTTTTTAATGTCAGTTAACATCAGAATAGTTGTGTGCTGCTTCTTTAAATGCCCACCAGCTACAGGTGAATTGAAATCTACCAAGTGGCCTAACGGGTATGAATGAGAGCCCAGTGCTTCTTGACAACGGAGTGGCTGGTTTGTGTCCTGAAAGTCGGGTTTGCAGCATGGAGTTGAGCAAAGGGAAATAGCCCATGTAGGGACTATCTTCATATGCTGACACTTTCTAAGATTTTGCTATCTCCAATTTGACTGGCTAATAGGGCAAGATGAGAAGCAGTGTTTCCCTTCATGACAGAAGTTTCCGGGGAAGAGGGGAAAACAGTTGGCTGTTTGGGAAACAAGAAAGAACTCCATGAATGTGGGAGGTTCTGGAGAGAAGTGAACTGACAGACTCTGGGTTGAAGGTTTAGTGTGTCCTCTGCCTTGAAGAAAAGTTTTTGACTTTCTAAAAGACTTTGTATACTTCTAGCCTATGTTTTACATGTTCTTTTATAATCTAAATTTTTTTAAGTTAACATTATTTTGTGTGGACTTTCTGTGTATTCACATAGCCTAACTTTTTTTAATTCCATTGCATTAATAGTTACATAGTTTACTTAAATATTTCTCTGTCATTTACTGATCATGTGAGTTGTTTCGAGTTAGTCCATATTAGAAACAGTACAAATAAAATGATGTTTTTACAGGCTTTCTTTGTGTCCTGGTTCCAAAATAGGAATTACTGGATCTTTATATGATTAGTCGGTGTGTCTTTCTCATATTGGCATGGAGTGTTTTGAAAATATCATATTAATTAACTGTGTCACCAGCCCCACCAAACAGTGGGTTTTATGATCTTTAAAACGTTTTTCTCATTTTATCAGCTGAGGCACCACTACATAGCTGTTTCATTTTGCTAAAGCCAAACATCATGGCAAATGTCGGTTTGCTGTTTTCTCTTGGAAACTCTTATTCATATCTTCTGCCCGTTTGTGTCCTAGAGATTGGGTATTCACCTACTACCTTTGTATGGTTTTAAAATATGTGAAATAGTTTAACATTGTAACTAGTTTAGTCATTTTCACCTTGTTTACTGTCTTTAGCCAGTAAAAATACATTGAGATCTGCAGGGTGTGTCACATGAATGTAAGCATATTTTTCCCAGAGTTGTATGCCCCCTAGAAAGTAGTCAGGTTTGAGCTGTCACCAGAGGGCAGGTGCTGCCCCAGGGGGGCATGGATCAAAATTAGGAAACAAATTAGCTGGAATGGCAGGGCGTTTGGCTGTCCTGCCAAGCCTGTGAATTTGGTCGAGATGCTGAAAGAATAATAATCCGTGACACATTTGTCAAGTCGTATCAAGAAGTGGGCTAGACATCAAAACTAGGCAAGTATGGGACAGAAATATGCTTTTGTGCTCAGGCTGGGCTTTCTTAGCATCCTGCTCTCATCATAGAGAAACAAAGTCACTGGAGCATGTGGTGGCTTCGTGGCACCGCTGCCACTGGCTCTTGGGTCCCTGTCCTTTAACTAGTGGTGAAATCCTCAACAATCCAATGAAAATTGCTGAGGGTGAACGCACATTAAAAACACATCAGTTTTTATGTGCATATCGGTTCTTGCACCACTCCTGTTTTAAAATTAGAGCAGTTACGCAGATTAAATGCTCTGTGGGGTGTGTGTGTGTGTGTGTGTGTGTGTGTGTGTGTGTATGTATGTATATATATAAAATGTATCCTCTTACAGACTTACTTTTTTCCCACAAAATATCTGTTGACTTACGTGGTCTGGAGAATTGAAAGAGCTATTTTTTCAAATCTGCCTCTAATGTGTGCTTTCCAGTTTAAATACAATTCACTGAAATATTTTCTTTCCAGTCTCCGGAGAATACAGAGGGCAAGGATGGATCCAAAGTAACTAAACAGGAGGTAAGTGTATCTTTGACTTCCTGTATTTAATTATTTTAACTGGAATTTTTTTTTAATATTGTTAAGATTGTATGCATCTGAATGAATGCAGTTCTGAATAAGGCTGTTGAGACTACATAAACCAGAGATAAAAGTGTCACTGTGTAGCATTGCTTGGCGCAGGTAAATTTCAGTTGAGATCACTGATGAGACATTTTCCACTTACTATGTTGTTTATGTTTCTACCTGTCGGTCCTGCTGTCTGTTAAAGTAGATACTGAGAATTCCTTCTGGGCAAAGAGCGAGATAATAGGTAAATTCATCAAGGAGAACAAAGTCTGCCTTTCACAGCAAGGAAATGAAAGATGGTTGATTTAATAAATTCTCTGCTCCAGTGAGTGAATTATACATTTCTTTTTTAGTTCTGAATATTTGCCTAAAAGGAGTCATCTCTAGAGTCAAAAACTGTGGAAGGACACACGAAATGTCGAAATACTGAACTTTTTTTTTTTTTTTTAATCAGGAATATTCTTAGGGCTTTGGATAATGAATTGAGCAACAATTCAAAGAAATTCTGTATTAAAATTCAGAAACCTCCAAAAAAACTAAGAAATTGAGAGAGATGGTTGCATTTACCCACTGTGGTAATATCATGAACTTCTAAAAGGAGATGGATGAAAAAGTAGCAAATTAGAGGCTAACTCTGATGACAGCCATTCACTTTTGCACAGAGCTTTACAGTGTGTGGAACAACTGCAGTTCTTACCCTTGAACTTATAAACTAAAAGAGGTCACGTGAAAGACAGAAACAGTATTTAGTTACAGATTCTTTGATTGAGGGATTCATATTGTGGTTTAATAATTCAGAGGAGTTTGTCATGCATAGCAAAACCGCTCCACAAATGTGTACACGGAAATTTGTTCTGCCAAATGGAAAACCTTTAACAGAATCTATAACTAAATCAATGTAAAAGCCAAACGAACAAAACTGCCTGTCACCAAGGCCCCACCATGCATTGACCCAGCATTTAGTGTCACAGAGTTTGGGAGGTGAAGTTTCTAATCTCAGGTCAAGTTACTAAACACATGCTTGGACGAACCAAAAAATGGTATGTGCTTGGATTTTCTTAAAAATGGCAAAACTATAAATTGTAGGGCAGTTGGCTAAGTATAACAGATCTTAATGTTTTTAGATTTGGACACAAAATGCGTTTGGATTTTTCCTTTAGGAACTGCTATTTAAATTGATCTGTCAGTCAGAAAACCTAGAAACCATTACACATGATAGATCTTGGATAGTGCACACTGTCTTTTCCAGCCTTCTACACTGAGCAGCCAAGCTGGTTAGAATATACATAAAAGATTCTTGCTTATACAGCTGTCTTATACATATTCTATTAGCCCCAGAATTTTAGTTATTTATGTTATTTATATATTTTATTATTTTTAATATTTCATTTTATATTATTGCATGTACTACATCGTGGCCAACAAAAATCGTTCCTAGAAAACACTCTTTCCCAGTCATGTAAGCTATGACCAGATTAAAACTCATGATTTGTCTTCAGGACATCAACGCGCTTGTTTGAAAAGTGAAAAGGTCAGCCAGCTGGTGGTTTAGGGTAAGAACTCTTAAACAGTATATTGATTGATTCCCCCACCACCGCCAAAATTGACTGAATTTTCTAGTTATGTCATTGTGTATGCACAGCCTTGACTATAGTGAATAGATATCAGTCACAAAGCAGGATCCTGTATTGAAAATCCTCTTCCACTGCCATGATGTGTGAAGGGCGTGGTGCAGAGTATAGTTTTTGGATAATAAATGACCAAAACAGTACATTAGAAGCATTTCCCTTGGCAGTTTGCAAAGCCCTTTCACATTCGTTATTTTATCTGATCCATTTAATAACCCTGAAATGAGGGCAGAGCACATTCATTCCTCAACAGCAATGTATTGTGTACCTTTAATGTTCCAAGCACTGTTCCGGGCTCTGCAGAATCCACAGTGAACCAAAGAAGGAAAATCTCTTCCTTCATGCAGCTTCCATTTTAGTGGGGGGAGAAAGAGAGTAAAATAAAATCATTGGATATTTGCTATGAAGAAAAATAAAGCCAGGAAAGGGAATAATGAATATCAGAGAATTGCTGTTTTTGGTAACAGGCGGATGTTATTATGTCCAGCTTTACTAGAGGAAACAAGGTCCTGAGAGAAATACATTATTTCCCACAGGTGTCACAACCTGTATATAGCAGAACCAGGAAAATTATCTGAGCCCTGATTCAAAATCCTCTGTCCTCTGAGCACCTGGGTGGCTCAGTAGGTTGAGCGTCCGACTTCGGCTCAGGTCATGATCTCATGGTCCGTGAGTTCAAGCCCCGCATCAGGCTCTGTGCTGACAACTCAGAACCTGGAGCCTGCTTCTGATTCTGTGTCTCCTTCTCTCTCGGCCCCTCTGCTACTTGTGCTCTGTCTCTCTGTCTCTCTCTCTCTCAAAAACTAAATAAACATAAAAAACAAAATCCTCTGTCCTCATGCCACTTTTGTGGTAATCATAAAAACATGGTTATCCAGTGCCTTTTCTCTGTCCTCTCCATTCCTTAGCCAATGCTCTGATATCCATGTTTCCCCACTTCCCATTTTTGCAAAGAAGTTAATTTCTTTTTTCTTTTTTTAATTTTTATTCATTTTTGAAAGAGAGAGGCAGGGCACAAGCAGGGGTGGGCAGAGAGAGGGGGACACAGAATCTGAAGCTGTCAGCCCAGAGCCCGACACGGGGCTGAAACTCACAAACCGTGAGATCATGACCTGAGCCGAAGTCAGAGCTCAACCAACTGAGCCACCCAGGTGTCCCACCAAAGAAGTTAATTTCCGTTTGGCTCCTCATTTATCTTTGGAAATTAAAAGCAACTTGACTTTTGGCGTTTGTTTGCAAGTACACATGGTCCCTGACTTGTGATGGTTTGACTTACAATTTTTGGCTCTACTGTGGTGCAAAAGCAATACTCATTCAGTAGAAACCATGTTTCCTGGTTTGCTCTTTTCCCAGACTAGCTGTATGTGGCACGATGTGCCCTTGTGATGCTGGGCACTGGCAGTGAGCCACAGCTCCTAGTCAGCCCTGTGATCATGAGGGTGAACAACCGATACACTAACAACCCTTCTGTACCCACACCACCGTTCTGTTTTCCACTTTCAGTCCCGTATCCAATAAATTACGTGAGATATTCAACACTGTATTATAAAATAGGCTTTATGTTAGATGACTTTGCCCAACTGTAGGCTAATATACATGTTCTGGGCACATTTAAGGGAGGCTGAGCTCTGATGTTCAGTAGGTTAGCTATATTAAACGCATTTTCAACTGAAGACATTTTCAACTTACTGGCTTTATCAGGATGTAACTCCATTGGAAGTTGAGGAAAATCTGTACGTGGTCAAACTTAGAAGCATTAAGAAATCTTATAAAAATAAACATACTTCCAGACTCCATGGGAATGGCACATATGTTTCAAGCAGTATTCAGCAAAGTCCAGTGATTCTACTTGAATCCAGCTACACCAGTGAACTCTGCCATAGCGAAATAAGACTTCCATGTTCTTTTGCAACCAGGACGTTAACGTAAAAGGCTCTGTGTCTTTTGGAGTAGCCTTCACCAGAATTTGCTCCAACCCAGGGAATGATGAATTAATCAAATGCTTTTTGAAGAATTTCATTGTACCCAGCACCTAGACACCACATTGACAAACCCTCCCATTCTTTGTCTCTGTAACTCTTGGTGGCATACCATTCTGAAAGTCTCCTTTCCTCCTCTGATAACCACTTTTGGCCACTTCTCCTGAAGATTCACCATCAACAAATCGGGAGAAATTCTTATTAGCTCTTTTTTCATAGTAGCCCTGCCCAACAGTCTGAGTCTCAAGGGAATACTTAAGATTCTAGTGCTCTAAGGAGGAAAAAAATAGCAGTCTAGTCTATTTTATATCCAATAAATATAGCCCAATCATTTATAGATTTTAAGGCTGTGAAAGCTGATGGAACTTTCCAGGAAGGTGTACATGCTTGCATGCATAACCATGCTGCTGACTGTGAGTGAAAGGTTCGTCTCAGCCTCCACTGTTTGCAGTGAAAAAGAAAATCTCTTATGATGGTTGCTGGAAAGGAAAATTTGAGAAAAATCCTTTTTTTATAGCATAGAAAGAAGAGCTGGTAAATTTTAGACAGGAAGTCGTAAAATGATTTTACAGTAAAAGATGTGCTTTTTAGAGATGGTTGGGTTAGACAGCCTGGAGAGGCAGGCCTTGTTTTTGCATTAATTTCCTAGGCTTTTTATTTTGAAACTCTTGTACTGGGTCTGAATTATAAAAAGATAGGGAGTCCTTTGGATCAGAACAGCTTTCAGGCCCTGCAGAGCAGTGCTTGCTTAGGTTGGAATGTTTCTGGAAATCCCAGAGGGCTCTCTGACATCCGCCTCTTCAGTTTGCCCAGGTGTTCCCATGGAGAAGAAAGGAGCAACAGCACCAGAGTTGGAAAATCTGTCACATGATTTGGCTTTACTTCAATGAGATTTTCCTCAGGACAACTGCTTGGTGGATAGGAAGGCAGTGATGAGTAATAGTTAATATATTGGCTTCTTTTCAGGCACTAAACTAGACAGTATCCGAGTAGTGGCCTTAGCACACCTCACCTTAAGTTCACACTAGTACACATTTCTGGTGCTTACCCATGAGAAGTGCACTAGGGGTACAGATATGAGATAGATGAGGTGAACAGTGAGGTAAGGCCAAGGCGGTACACGTAAGTCAACACGAAGTGGAGAGGGGTTCAAATAAGGTCCTTTCACCCCTTCTGAGCATAGAGGCTGCGATTTTTTTCCCTGCGATATTTTCTGAGCACTCTTCTGCCGGCTATGCTTCGCTTGGGAGATGGTGGTGTAGTTCTTCAGGCCATGCAGAAGCATCAAAGATGAACTCTGTTTGGTAATTAGTGGATGCTCCTTTGCTCTTCCGTGTTCAAAAGAGCATCTGAAGAAGCACAAGTTACACACTTGCTGCCTGGTTTGATTGTTACTGTTGTCTTTTCTTTGGTGATACCCAGTTCATTGCAATTAACGATACTGAGAAAGGCAGCACAGGATTTGGGTTCTGGTTCCCTGCGACTCATGGGTGTGTTGTCATGAATGCACCCATCAGTGCACTTACGATAATCCTAGCAGACACCGTGGTATTTCCTGTGGAGCGTGTGATACAGGCATGCCTCCCATACTACATGTTGCACTGTACATCCCCTTACCTGGTGCAGTGAATATATCATGGCCACCACTTCACCGACACAGTCTCCTAGTCTCTGCACATTCTGTTCGCTGGCCTTAAGTCCAGCTCTGATTTTTCTTCAGGACCCCAGGGTTAAAATTATTCATGGAGGCTCTGGCCCTTCATTTCCTTCTGTAGTTTAAAGAGAGATGAGTTTAGCTTCCTCTGGCTATTTTCAGCCAGAAAGTTCTGAGGTGTGAAGACGGCATGAAATATTTCTTCCAGTTTGGCCTGACCAGCTGACCTGTGCTGACCTCAGCACGGCTTCAGGAATTCCATAATTCCTTGCAATTGTGGCACGGGTTCCTCCTGACCATCTTTGCTGACCCCCTTGAAGAAATTATTTGAAACATTTAAGCTATTGTAAGGAGGCAAAGTTTGTATAAGGCAGCCTGAATTAGGTAAAAGATTGGAGTTCATTTTTTCAGCACGTATTTTTGAGAATCTACATGCTAGGTGGTACGCATACTATTCTACCAGAGACAGAGCAGTGAGTAAAACAGACAGAGTATGGAGTATTTATTTCTGGAACACTTTTCAAGAAAGGCAGTTATACTTTCAGAATGTGAAATCCCTTGGGGAGCCATCTTTTGCTGATGGTAAGTAGAATATCGGTTCTGTATGCTTATTTCTGAAACTCCTAGAACCGTTGTTGCTATTTTAAATTTTCTTTGCGGCCTCATTTGCTTAATTTGCATCCTTGAAGAGAAAAAGATTTCCTTAAAAATACTAATCTCAACCCAGTTTTTCTAAATTTTCTCAACTTCCAAATTAAAAGGAAAGATTAGTGAACCTTTTACTCTATCTCAATCTTTCATTAAACATATGCATTTAGCAGATAAATAAATGTGCTTATTTTGTTACAGATAAGAGGAAGTATTTCTTGTGAACTGCCTAAGATTTATAGTCATTCTCTTCTCTAACATAGTAACAAGTCAGGGAACTCCTATTTTGGTTTCTACACAATTATGTAACTCTCCTTTTGTATTAATTTATAAGTTTTAGTTCTATTTGTAAGGAACAAGAGTCAGACCGGAACTAGTTCTTAAATAGCTCCTCAGTTCTCGTATTGTCATTTTTATCACAAGTAGATTACAGGTCAGAACCTAAATTAATCTTCCTTTCTTTTTCTTACCTGCAACACCCTTAATTAGGAGAGGCCATTTCTTTGAATAGTGTGTCTGCACCTCTTTAGAAAACTTCCTGTTGAGTATTATGGTTCCCAGGGCACTTGAAGTATGTTTTAGTATGCTTGCTTACCTGGAGAGGGTAATGGGAGTCATACATTACACTCTTTCAACAAGTAAGATACCAAGAATAAATTTTTAAAAATCAGCTGGGTTGTGTCTAATAAAACTGTATATTTTTCCATTTCCTTTGTAGCCCACCAGACGGTCTGCTAGATTGTCAGCGGTGAGTACTTTAGAACCCTCTTGTTGTTAGTTCTTATGAGTAAATATTCCCTCTGTTCAGGACAAAGCAGCAGAAGGAAGATTAAGGTGTTATTTCCCTTGAGTTTTTTTGTTTCCTTTTTGGAAATCAACGTGGGTCACAATCTGTGGCAAATGTGACTGGTGTTGCCAAGCAATTCAGTTGATCAGATATGTCAGTGAAAAGTAGCTGCCAGCCCCATTACCAGGCGTACAAAACCCAGGAAGGTGTTTGATATTTCTAGATCTCTGAAACAAAAGAAGCACATTAGCAAAGTCCTACCCTTCTGATTCTGCACATGATGTGTTAAAGTGGAGATGAATTACGATCCTCTCTCCACGGCCTATACTTTATTCAGAAACATGCTAAAAGTCATCGGAATCCATGCGCTTTAGTCCCATTTCAGAACTAGAGAATCTTTGGAAAAGTAATGATTCCACTTTGCCACTCAGAGTCTCCCTCTGTGGGCCAGGCCTGGGGAAGAGACCAGGGTTAAGATCATTAAAGCTGGGATGGGCAGCTGTGACCAGCCTTGGCCATAAATGCGCTCCAGGCCTTCTCACCAGGCTGTGCTCCCTGCTGGCTCTTGTGGTCCTCCTTGCCGCCCTGCAGAGGTACCAGCCATTACTCTGCCACGAGAGGTCAGCCTGGCTCTCTGGTGGAGGATGTTGGTTAAAATAGCCGCAGCCCTTGCTGAGACCTGAGATGTAGGAGGAAAGGCACTGGCTTCTTGGCTGGCAGGAGCTGCTAGCTGCTTTAGCCTTCGGGGGAGCATGGATTTCATGTCAGCCAACACCTGTGCCTGGCACAGTATAGGGAATCAATGCAGAAAGGGCTATGAGGGCACTCACAAGTTCCGAAGTATAGCCAATTTGGGGTTGGGTGAGACAGTTTCACGTGAGTCCCAACCTAAGGAAGCAACATCAGAGCCACTGGAAAGATGAAGAGCCGGGAGATGCAGTTGTGTGTGTGCACAATTAATCCGGATTCTGCCGAAGTCCCTCAAGATGGTGTGCTCTATCCAATATTAACTATCACCATTGTTCAGTACTTATGTTTTAACTTCCGTTAGGCTTAGCTGTAGATTGTACTACAAGCCGTTGCATTCTGTGGATCTCTGTCCCATTAAGGGAGTAGACCTTGTAAGTCAAATAAAAATCAAAATTTAAAACAAGGCTTTTCCTGAGCACCATGAACCAGCGGTATAAGCACCTTCCACTGAGATCATTGCCTGTGGTGCTGACACAGAGCTTCCTCGGTGGCCGGTGGGATTACAGCCTGCAAAATCTCATCTTTTCCTGTTCCATCAAAACACTTAAATGCTGAATGGAGGAGAGGTCTATCTTTACAGAAAATACAAAAGGAAATCTTTGCTGTGAATTGTGACAACAAATACATGTTAATGCAATATATCAAAGCCTCACATTACAAAATTTTTTAAATTCTGAAAACCTAGTAGCCATGCAAGCTGCTATTTAGGTAACAGACTACAGATTCAGGTGGTAAGAAGCTTAATAAAAATATCCCTTACTTTTCAGACCCAGTTGTCCTTTTTTATTTGAAAAGTCCTAACAGCCAATCTTCTGGAATTGAACTGTCTACAATTTTACTTTATGCGTTTGATGAACAGGGCCAGATTCAATATGAACCTGAACCACCTACAGGCACCAGGGACGAACATGTATTTTCTCCAGAGGGGGATATCCTGGGCAGTGTTTTCTGTTCAAAAGCCATTCTCCCTAGTGTTGGGAGAGATGGACACTTATTTTTTTCTAGCTTGATGAGAGAAATATTTGCCCTAAAATAGCTATAGAAAAGCAGAGGCTTTAATGGGTTATCTTCCCCCATGTCCTCATGTGCCCCCACCCGCCCTGGAAAGCAGGTGAGGGCTGAAGCTCTATATGTTATGGAGGGAACCATGGCCACAGGGCAAGCAGTGCTCATGGCAGCAGGGAAGAGAACCGCATGAAGCAAGAGAAAAATAGTTGCTCAGTGGATTCTTTGGCTAAGTTTAAGAGAAATCTTAAACTTTCGGAGCTAACAGTGGACATTTTATTATAATCATGTTCTTGATAAAAAGCTCTAGAGGCAAATAAGCCTAGTGTCTGGGTGGGCGAGAGATTCTTCTCACCTTGAGCTGGCATTGGAGAGGATGCGAATAGGAAGAAGCTGAAGCTTGGCTACAGAACTTGAAATTGACATCAGAGGTGGAAGGATGTGGAAATGATTTTGAAATACTTCACAGGCAGCGGTCTTCATTACCGGATGGGCTTTGCCTGCAATTGTGCTGTGATTTCTAGACTGTTGGGAAGGCCAGTGTGACTGAATTCATTGAGTCATTTGGCCGAGGGCCTGAGTCATTCCTCTTGCTGCTGTGCTGTGATCAAAGGAAGTACAGAGACATCAGAGCTAGAAGCTTAAACCTGTTCCTGGAGAGCTACTCTGGACTGGGGAATAAAGAGTCGGCTTTTAAATCTCACCTGCTGTTCACTTGAGAACCCAGGATGAAAATAGTCACGAAATGCACGGATCTTTATGCTGCTACCTGATGCCGAAAATAGAAAGAGGTTTTTTTTTTTTTTTTTTTAAATGAACAAAATCGTAGTCAAAATGAACTGGTGTCTTCTGCAGTCTCGTTGCATTCCTTTTGGTCTCGAGGGTTGTCTTTTTCAGTATTTGTGTAATTTATCTTTGCAGAAACCTGCTCCACCCAAACCTGAACCTAAACCAAGAAAAACGTCTGCTAAGGTAAGAGGTGCTCCTTTGACTGACTTTGGCCTTTTAAACAATGAATAAATTATAATTTTGTGTCGAAAAATCCCCCAAGGAAAAATCACATGTAATGATTCGGGCTAAATGTACTGACTAGGAAACTGTCACCGTTGTTGCAAAAGGCATAAAGCACGGTTTTACGCTTTCCCAGGAAAGTGTTCCCATTTGGTCAGTAAAGGTGAAGGAAGTCAGAGCGTGGTGCTCGGAGAAGCCGCCTGTCCAGGAGGGTTTGTTAGCAGTGCGCCAGGGTGGCTCGGGAGGTGGGAGGCTGGGCCCTGGTATTGCAGCTGCCAGTAGCTCAAGGGCTTGGGGGAGGGGATCTGACTTCATATAACTGGTCTTAGTGGCTTAGTCTGATGACTGACATGTAATAATTAACACTAGCCAATAATTAATATCAGCAAACATTTATATGGTGGCTCTTATACTATGCCAGACCCTGTTCTTGCTTTTCTTATGAAACCCTCGCATCAACCCTATGAGGTAGGTACACATACCCCATTTTGCAGACAAGGAAACAAGCAGAGAGGTATGAAGAAACTTGTCCCAAATTGCTTTTCTGTACTCTGCCCTTCAGAGCAGTGTTGTGAATTGTTTGAAACGATGTGTATTTGTGGCATGGGTAGATGATTCTGAAGCAGAACTCGCCCCTGTGGCTTAGTCTTCAAATCAGGAACTTTTCTGGGCGCCTGGGTGGCTCAGTCAGTTGGGCATCTGACCCTTGATTTCGGCTCGGATCATGATCTCACAGTTCGTGGGCTCGAGCCCCACATCAGACTCTGCGCTCCCTGACAGTGCAGAGCCTGCTTGGAATTCTCTCTCTCCCTCTCTCTCTTCCCCTCCCCTGTTCGTGCACATGCTCTTGCTCTCTCTCTCAAAATATATATATACTTGTTTTTAACAATCAGGAATTTTTCTTCACCTGGGACTTCATTTTCAAGCATTTTCTCAGCCTTCTAGTCACTCAAGTCCCACGTCCCCACATGAGATGTTTCTCTTGCTGGCTTCTTTCCTGGTTTCTGCCTCCTCCATCACTTCCCACTGCTGGTGCCCTCCACGGCAGAACCACTTCTCTGTAGTGAGAGAGGAGGCCCACTGAACAAATACATGAGGAGAATCACCACCTTTTTCCCAGAGGAGAAAGTCAGTGGATATTCTAAGCAGCCCATTACATTTTCACAGAGACTCAGTGTAACTCACTCGAGGCACTGCAAAATTGGGTTCCCCTCCCCCTGGAAAGCCACCATGTTGGCCCTGGTTTTGCTTTACCTTGTGTTTGGGCGAGGTTGGCTGATTTTTACTGACATCACACCCTGTCTAACATGCCTTGTTTCCCTCTATTAGAAAGAACCTGGAACAAAGATTAACAAAGGTGCTAAAGGGAAGAAGGAGGAAAAGCAAGAAGCTGGAAAGGAAGGTACTGCACCATCTGAAAAAGGTGAAACTAAAGCTGAAGAGGTACTTTCCATAAATACCCCCCACTGATTGAATCAGTGTCTTAAAAGAAATTGCTCAATCCTTCAGCCGGTGATAGCACGTTCATAATGACTCTTTTTATTGCCCGTAATGTTATTACAGATCCACATCTCTCGCTCAACTGTTAATGTCTCAACCTCCAGAGGTACCCCACCCAGCACACTGTCAGTAAAGGGGCAGATTGAAACAGTGAGAGTTAAGGGTACAGTAGAAAATTCTGCATGTTTGCAGTGACTAGAATCAGATAGTAGTGTGGTGTTTTTTTTTATTATGAACAGTGGGAGCTTACAGGTAAAGCTTCTGTGGTCGTTTGAAAACCAGAAAGCAATAAATGCAGCCAAGTGTTTGCCTACTATATTCCTGCCTTGTCTGTTTCACACCCAGAGTTGAAATAGGTTTTGCAATCGAGCTGCTAAAAACCAGATGTTCAGAGTGTGTGTGTTGGTCGGGTGGACTTTCTTTTGGCTGATAGTAGCTTTAATAGTAACTATATCTCCCCCCCCCCTTTCTTTTTCACAGGCACAGAAAACTGAATCTGTAGATAACAAGGGAGAATGAATTGTCATGAAAAATTGGGGTTGATTTTATGTACCTCTCGGGGCAACTTTTAAAAGCTATTTTTACCAAGTATTTTGTAAATGCTAATTTTTTAGGATTCTACTAGTTGGCATACAAAAATATATAAGGATGGACATTTTATCTTCTCATAGTCATGCTTTTTTGGAAATTTCCATCATCTTCAAGTAAAATAAATACGAGTTTATTATTGAAAGCTATGTGTAAGGTTGATTGAGCATTCCATGCACTTGCTTTAAAAATCGGGTCCTGTGGATACTGTGGTGTTTCTACTGTGCGTATTTAAATTTTTCACGCAGTTTTTCTAGAGCAATAATCAGTGGTGCTTTTGTACCTAGGTTTTATGTGGTTTTAATGAAACATGGATAGTTGTGGCCACCTGCTGACTATTTGTGGTTTAAAATAAAAGGTTTTCTTGCCTGCAAAATACCTGCCTCTTAGTAGTGTCTTTACTATAAACTTGGGCAGTGTTTCATTTTGTTGTTGCAGAAGATGTGAAGAATATTTCCAGTGCGTGCCATAACAGCATTCCTAATAAGTCAAGTAGGATTATTTCTTAATTCTTTGGCCTGTAAAAATGTTATTATTTTAATGAAACCATCGGTGAGTGCTAGTGTGGAAGAATTACATCTAAAACACTTTATATCAGAAGTGGTCATCAATGATCACCATATAATAAGCTTTTAATAAAACATTACTTTTTCAAAGTTCTTTATAAACAGCATAGAGTTCTGTTAAACCAGAGAAAAACCATAAACTAGTGCTGATCCTTGAAAATCTCTCCCTTTCAAAATATACTAAGTCACATTTTACTAAAATACTTTCCCATTTGTTGAGGACTTCACAGCCTTGAAAGCTCTCTACCCGGCATGACCACATTTTAGCCTTGCATGAAGCTAAGAATGGAGGTAGCATAAGTAATATGAGAGGTCCTTTCTAGGCTAAGAAATGGGGACTTGGATGTTTATGCCTTACTTCAGGAAAGAGAAAAACCAGGATTTGAACCTGGTCTTTCGAATTTTAAACATAGCCTGTCTCGGTCTGTTCAGGCTGCTGTAACAAAATCCGATAGTTTGGGTGTCTCATAAACAAGAGAAACTTATTTCTCACTGTTTTGGACACTGGAAGTCTAATACCAGGGTATCAGCATGGTTTGGTGAGGGCCCTCTTCTAGGTTGTAGAATTCTGTGTGCTTACATTGTGGAAGCTCTCTGGAACCTCTTCACAAGGGTAGTAATCCCATTCATGTGGGCTCCACCGTTGTGATTTAAGCACCTCCAAAAGGCCCCACTTCCTAATACCATCATCTTTGGTGGGTGGGATTTCAACATAGGAAAATAAGGGGATCACAAGCATTCAGACCATAACAGGCTCCTCTTTCTGGAATGACATAGGTGTGCCGGGAACATAGGAACTACTTTTTGTTTCTTTTTTTTTTTTTTTTTTTTTTTAATGCTTATTTTTTGAGAGAGAGGCGAGCAGGGAAGAGACAGGCAGACAGAGAATCTGAAGCAGGCTCACTGCTGTGAGCGCAAAGGCAGACGCAGGGCTTGAACCCACGAACCTTGAGATCATGATCTGAGCCAAAGTCAGACACTCAACCTACTGAGCCACCCAGGCACCCCGCCACCCCCCCCCCAACAGAGAACTACTTTATAAATATAATTATTTGGTTTTTCTTCGCATTCCTGAGAAGTTTGGAGACTGCATGAGCACCCAAGAAAGCTGAATTCTGGGGATTCCTCTTAGATGAGGACTTGAATCTTTTAAGATGGAAAGTAGCACCTGAATTGCTCAGAGGCTCTTGTAAGGAGGCTGTAATTCCTCAGGGCCTTAGCATATACTGTGGGGGCTCAGAACTTGTGTCAGTGCCCCCAATCTGTCCTTAATCAACTGCATTTACTATCCATATTATATCCAGAAGAATCTTATTCATAGCTTTTTTTTTTTTTGCTTCTGATTATAAAATGTACCTTAATTTGTGTTGGACATGCTGAACACCACTTTTACCCAAAGAAAAATAGCTGGTATCCAGTGAATACAAAAATATTTTCAATGTGCAGTCAGTACACAGTTGACCTATGTTCTTGGCCTGCTTCCATTTCACAAATGCAGTGTAAACTCCACAGGTCTACTTTTTAAACAGTAACAAAAGTGCCACAGGTGATTTTTTTTAAATAAACATAACAATATTACAAAGGAGAAAAAAGCCAACGTCCTTCTTCCCCGCACTCCTGTGTCCTAGAGGTAACACTGCACACCATTTTCTCTATGACTGTGTATGGATGTGTGTATCTATGAATGTATATTCACACACATGTAGATGCACATATAATTGTTAAAGGAGAATATTGTATACATTCTATTTTGAACTTATTCAGCCAATAGATTATAGTTATAGGTAAAGATTATTTCTAATACTGCAGTGATACTGCAGTAAACCTTCTTGTTCACAAAGCTTTTGCCTACGTAGATTTTTTTACTTAACTAATTTCTAGAAGTGGAATGTCTGAGTCAAAGGGAATGTACATTTGACATCTTGACTATGGCCAAAAGAGTTGTACTCATCCACTTCCATCAACAGTATATAAATGACATCTTTCCTTACCTTTGCCAGCACTCTTATTTTGGCCAGTCTAGTAATAAAAACTAATGCCTCACTGTTCTAATTTCAGTGGTTTTTTTTTTTAAGTTTATTTATTTTGAGAGGAGGGGGGAGGAACAGACAGAGAGAGAGAGAATCCCAGAGACCCTGTGCTGTTAGCATGGAACCCAACACAGAGCTCAATCTCACGAACGATGACCTGAGCTGAGATCAAGAGTTGGAGACTTAACTGACTGAGACACCCAGGTGCCCCAAATTTTTATTTTATTACTAGTAAAATAAAGTTTTTCATATATTTAATGGTCATTTGAGTTTCTTCTGTGAATGATGTTGTTTTTCTACTTTTCTGTTGGGGATCACTGTGTTTTAGTCATTCACACAAAAAAATCATTATTTACAATGATCATTGATGCTATTACTTTTATGCAAACACAAATATCAGGGATTCTGTAGGTCATTGGTACGTGTGTATTAAAGTTTATGGGTATTATCGTTACCACATTAGCAAAGTGAAGGAATGCTGTAGAGCAGATAACTACCAAAGTCACGTAAGAGCCCTAGTTTGGTTCCCCAAAATTTGATCTGATGGTTATCCTGCTGTGAGTCTGGATACACTGCCTGCAAACAGATGGAAGTTTTGGTCCTACCCATGACTGCCACATTGCTTACCTCAGCAGTGAATTTATACATGTTAAAAAGTAGCCACCTTCTCCAAAACACCTATCTGCTAATCTGACGGAAAATCCTAACCCTATGAATCTACAATGACTTTGAGTCATTGACGTTCCTTGTGGTTAAGCAGTGTACTGCTTGTATAATCATACGTTTTAGTTCTGATATTCTCCCTGGAGATGGCCCCATGGATTGTAGTATTACAGTGCAATGTTCCTGAAATTCCAATTTTTAAATTCTAAGAAAAGATAATCTGAAAGTCAAAATCCATTGTACATTTACATAATTTACATTTACATAATTCAGGAATTTGAAACAAGGTTATGAAACAAAGACTTTTTTTCCTGTCCCCAAATTTTAGGGGACTTCATTCTTAGCCCGAGGTACAAGTGCTGTCCCCTTTACCAATCCTAGCAGGCATAGGGAACTCATCTCAACTTTTAGCTGTCACATATGCTAACAAACATGTCTTCTGAATGCTTTTCACTTAATCATGAATTCCAAACTTGTATACTGTTTTCTATTATTTTATTCAGAACATTGACTTTAAATCTCTCAGAATAACTTTAATGATTAAGATAATAAGTAGTGGTTCGCCTGGGTGGCTCACTTGGTTAAGCATCCGACTTCCATTTAGGTCGTGATCTCATGGTTCATGGATTCGAGCCCTGCATCAGGCTGTGTGCTGACAGCTCAGAGCCTGGAGCCTGCTTTGGATTCTGTGTTTCCCTCTCTCTCTCTGCCCCTCCCCCACTAGTGCTCTGTCTCTTTCTTCAAAAATAAATGATAAAAAAATTTTTTAACAGAAAAAAGGTAAGTTTTAATTTATTAATAATTATTAATATAAATTATATGTGAATATATATTAATATATAAATAATATAAATTATTTAATTTATTAATAATAAATAATAAACAGTTTATTCAATGCCCTGTGACAAATATTTTACATAAATTGATTTGGGAGAAAACTTGTGAATTCTGTATTATTTTAATGTTTCCATCTCCTAGTAAAAATGAACCCAATTTTCCAATGCCAAATAGAGTTCAGACTTATTTAAAACTGCTAAGGGAACTTTGTGATTATGTATTTCTCCTTCATGAGAGAAGAGTGTCTGAAATTCCAGTTTAAAACGATATTTATATATAAATGTCATGACGTTGAATTAAGCAATGGTTTATAAGGTATGACACCAGAAGTACAAGTAAGCAAGTAAAAAAGTGGACAGTTTCACAAAAATTTCAAGAGAGAGAACAGCCACAGAATGGGAGAAACTATTTCCAAATCATATATCTGATAAGAGTCTAATATCTAGAATATGTAAGGAACTCTTCTTACTATTCAAAAACAAACACTTTTTAAATATAATTTTAAAATGGGCAAAGGATTTTTAAATAGATGTGTCTCCAAAAACATACATCGATAGCCAATATGCAAATGAAAGGATGCTCTACAGTTAGTAATTAGGAAAATGCAAGTCAAAATCATTATAAGATACCATTTTACATGCACTAGGATGACTTAAAAAATAGCAAGTGTTGGAAAGGAAGTGGAGAAATTGGAGCCCCTTTTCATTGCTGGCGGGAACCTAAGATAATGTAGCCTCTACAAACAACAGTTTGTCATAACCAAACGTTAAGGAGGGTTAAGGAGGGTTACCATACGATACAGCAATTCCACTCTTGGTATGCACCCTAAGGAACTGAACACATATTCCCACAAAAACTAGTACATGAATGTTTATAACAGTGTTATTTCTAATAGCCAAACGCTGGAAATAATCCTGATGTCCATTAACTGATGAATGGATAAGCAAAATATAGTATCTCCACACAATGGAAAATTACTCAGTCATGAAAAGTGATGAAGTACTGATACATGCTACTACCTAGATGAACCTTGAAAACACCATGCTAAGTGAAAGAAGGCAGTCACCAAAACCACTGATATGATTTCAAGTATATGAAATGTCCAAAATGGGCAAATTTCATAGTGGTTGAAAGTAGATATGTGATTGCCAGGAACTGGAGGGAGAGGAGAGTGGGGAATGGTTGATAATCGGTACAGAGTTTCTTTTTTGGAGTGATGAAAATTTTCTGGAAGAGTGATAATGGTTGCACAACCTAGTAAATATACTAAGAGCCACAGATGCATACACTTAAAAAATGACATTTGCAAGGCCACTGTGCGAGCACAGGACTTAGAATCAGGAGGTCTGGTTTTAAATCTCAGTGCTAACTCACTAAGTGTGTGAACCCACATAGGTCATTTAATTTCTGCCTCTCAATTTCTCCTCCTTAAAATAGAATTAATACCTGTTTGACAAAGCTGTTAGGATAGAATGAGATAGTCACGGAGAAATCACTTAGTGCAGTGCCTAAAATACAGTAGGTTTTCCATAGATGCCAGTTGAATTGAAAATGGATGAATACAAATGAGCCGTGTAGGCTTTGATGAGTGTATATCATGTATGATCGTTGTAGGCTGTCAGCCTCTAGTCAATCTTTGAACAGTACAAAAGGAAGAATTGTGTTCCACTTAGAAGGCAATATAGTATAATGGTTAAGCTTATGAATTCTGAAACCAGACTGCCTGGGTTCAGATCCTCTTTGTTAAATACTGTCTGTGTGACCATGGACAGATTTACTTAGTCTCTCTATCTATACTCTGTATAACTTAGAGTTCCCATCTGTAAATGGAAAGAAAAATAGTTCCTACTGTATAGGATGTTATAAATGTTAATGGTACAAAGTAATGTTCAGGAAGTATATTTAGTCAAAACATGGAGCAGATGAGAGGTTAGGTCCTTGAAAGGAGCATTGTCTCATTCTCCTTTGTAACACACAGTAGAGGCCAAACTAATATTTGTTGAACTGAATGTGGCCTTCCAGAGACAGAGAACTAAGTTCAGGGTTGTTACCATTGCTATTTCCATCTCCAAATTAAGCTAATTGGATGGGGTAAATCAAACGTACAAACTACAATTCTGGCCAGTCTTCCTTGAAATTAACATAAAAATTAAACCATTTTAGTTTGTATTTAATGTCTTTTAAAACACCAATGCCATAACTTTAAGAACATTTTTTCTGTTAGTTGTGGTATTATTCTTATAATAATACTTGTTTAACCTGTGTACTCACATACTTATTTTAATTTAGCACCAACTTTACTTTTCTAGAAAAATACACCATGATCTGTAATTCCTTTATTTCTAGATCACAAAGCACTTAACAGTTAAACAGGGAACATTCTCTTAGAGTTAAATACATCTGGACCTAAGGTAATGGGCCTCATTGAGTTCCTTGAAGTCAAATCATCAACTCTGAAGATGGGAAGAATCCCTGGGATCATGCAGTTCCTCTCCGATACGATTTAGATTCCCATTTACAACAGGACCAGCAAAGAGTTTCTCAGACTTACATCTGGTCATAAAGGAGTTATCCCTCAAACAACTCTCAAAGTTAGGAAGTACTTTCTTATCATTGAGCCAAGGGCAATCTCCTTGTAGCTCTCCCCATTGATCCCGGTTCCACCAGGACCAGGGACATATCGAAGTAACTGATTCTTCCCCCCAGCAGTCCCTCAAACGTCTGAAAACACCTATTATGGTGCCTCATAAACACTTCGGTTTCTCTCATTCTTATGGATTATGGTATTGGACCTAGATCTTTTTAAAAATGTATAATGCATTTAAATTAGTCTCATAAATTCAGATGGTTGAGAAATGGAAACAAAATTTCAACACATTAGGTTGAACAGTATGAAATAGCTATCTTATGGACCTTCAAAAATGGTGATTTCATATGGTTCAACCTACACTTTTCCTCAGTTTTTCCCCCTTTAGGAAACTTGATTAGTGAGTTCATCCTGTTCTCTAATTTAAGTATGTTTACAAGGCAAAGAGCACTTCAAGACTGCACCAAAGTCTGTCTTCCAGATTTATCCATTCATCAAAAATACACTGAACGTCTAAATGCTGAGCATTTTGCATGGCATTAGGGATTCAGTAGTGAGAAGGTCAGTGTCCCTACTTCTTAAGCTTAGAGCTTAGTGGGGAAACCAACATTAATTACTTAGTAACACAAATAAATACATATTTACAAGAGCGATTACAGAATTCTAATCTCTTCCATGGTAAACCTTTCATGTAGTTCCTGTAATGGACTCCATTTTGAGAAAGATATTAGCCACAAACAAACCCACAGGAAACTAAGGTAACTTACTGAATAGCATTTTTAAAGTATTATTCACATGGTTGCTATAAAGCACCTGTGAAAAATGACAATTTGGGCTTGGCATAATAAATGTTTCGTTGTTCTTCCAGGAGATAATTGCTCCTGTATTTCTCATGCCTTTTCCAGGGATATCTTTTTGACTTAGAAGACTCCAATCCCACAAGTGACTCCTGAAAGTTAACTTGACAGGTGAAACAGATTCTTGAGGGAACAGAGGATGGGAGGAAAGTGGCCTAGGAGCTGGAAATCACAAAACTGGATTGACCTTTGTGGGCATCTGATTTAGCTTTGCTCTCAGAGCCAAGTCTCTTTTGAATTCTAGAAAAAACTTTTTTTTCCTGCACAATTTTTTAGGTCTTTTAATAGTAGGCTCCAAATCAGGACAAGGTGATTTAAAAGTATATATGTACTGTTTTTGATGGAATTCAATTTAAGAAATGGGTAATGAGTGATACACTTAAAAACTGGTTTGCTGAGCACATACAAAAAGTCCCAGGAGCTGCACTGAACTAGCAACTGTTATGCAGCTATGATGTTCTGAGCACTTTGCTACAGAAGTAATAACAAACCCAAAAAGAGATGCAAGTTTTGGCTTCAGTCTTATGAGATAAGACACGCCTTGGCTCTATGCATTTCTGGATTCTTTTTACAAGAAGTTGAATACTGATTCATCAAAACTGAGATAGAGTAAAATCCTCCATAAGTCAGCAACTGTTAAATGTCTACAATGTGCCCCGTGGTGGACAGCAACAAAAGGAAACTTTACTGACCTTTTCTGTCAAAATGAGTTGCTTTTCCCTTGCATTCTCATAGCACTTTTCTTGACCTATATTTTGTACTTACTTTACTTCATCTGGTACCATAAAACAATGCTTTCTTGTCTGTTTCTCTAAGTAGAAACAGAGAGGCAAGGAGCCTTTCATCCTTGTATTCTCCATAGCACCTACCTAGTGCTCAGTACATAGTAGTTAATGAATGTTTATTGAAATGTTTAGGTACACTAAATTAAAAGTCAAACTTTTCTCTCCACTTTCAAAGTCCTGCTAACCTCAAAGGAAGGCAAAACTACAACACTTCATAAGAGAGGAAAAAAGACCCTAGCATACAATATTAAGTGTTAAATGTGTACAGTTCAGAACTATCTTGAGCATCTGTGGGAAGATTCAATGGTGGGGAAAAAGCATGGAGGCTCCTGATTTGTTAAGGAGGCATGGATGAGTCAGAGAGGAGCAAGAGGACCTGTCAGACAAGGGAACAGTCTTTATAAAGGCTGGAGGCAAGTATGTAGTATCAAATATATCTAGAGTAAGTTCATCTCCCAAAACTACGTTTTGGGTACCTGAGAAAATTGATTCACGGCTGCCTGCTTCCATTATGTAAAATGATTGGGTTGGATTTGATTAATGGCTTGTAAAACCATTTTAAAAACAGTAAGGTACTAATAATTCTCTCTTGATAATGATGGGAAAACTGCAGGGGGGTGTATGACTCACCCTCTTGACCATCACCTCATTCCTAGGGGCAGCTCCTAACGTTCATGGGCTGAACCCTTGGAACCCAAGTGTGTTGAACCAAGGGATCTCTGAAGGCCTGGGTGACAGGATGACTCTTCCCAACTACCAAACTTGCTCAGTTTGTGCAGAAAGACAGGGATACATGATGACCGGAGTAGAGCATTGATGGTAGGAAGCAGAGAACACTGAGACTTTGGACATAAATCACTCAGCACTGTGCCTAGCACACAGTTGCAATTCAGGAAATGTGATATAACGTATGTGGGAATGTGATATTATGGGCTAAGAATGTGAGCTCTACATGGTCATGGAAGCATTGAATGGCAGTCACCAGTGTTTGGATTTGATCCAGCAAGAAACATGGAGCCCTCCTGGCTTCTTGCCCTGAGAAGACACAGGATGAGCATGGTGTCCAAGGAAGAGGATTCTGGCAATTAATTCAATTTTTAACCCATATTTTCCCTTTAATTAGAATATAGTCTGGATATTGCATTTCACAGGATTATTAGTTTTTTCTAAGGTGTAAAATAGTATTATAGTTATTCTTAGGAAATCTGTGCCGAAGTCTTTTAGGGATAAAGTGTTGTGATAGCTGCAACATTTTCAAATAATTCAGATACGTACACACGCATACATATACAAATATCCATCTACATAGATATAGCAAACACGGCAAAATATTAATTGTTGGATCTAGTGGTTTATATACGAACTCCTTATATTATTCTGTTCTGTATACTTGCATATTTTCATAAAAAAGAGTTGGAAAAGAAGTGGGGGGAAATGTTTTCCTTTGATCTTCTTATAGGAGGAAGAGAACAATTAATAGTGATAGTCACTAATGATACTCCTACACATTAGGAGAATACTTACTCTGTGACAGTCTGTGAAGTAAAAAAATTGGTCTAACCCAAAGCTCCTGAGAAGTAAACCTTTAAACTCTTACAATTTCCCAAGTGATAGGAGTGTTTTTGTTATTCCTGGTAGGCACCTTGGGCCATGAGTATCAATCTAAACTGGGGTGGAGGAGGATGAGGTAGAAGACTGGAGACTGATGGGCAGTCAGTCAATGGGCAATCAGTCAATTAGTCATGCCTATGTCATAAAGCCCCAGTTAAAACTCTGGATACCAAAGCTCTGGTGAACATCCCAGCATGGCAGTATTGCATGTGTATTGTCACACATCGATACCAGAAGGGTAACACATTCTGAGGAAAACAGAAGCTTTGCCTTTGAAACTCTGCTAGACTCCACTCTATGTGTCTCTTCCTATAGCGTGTTCTAATTTGTATTCTTCCCCTTAATAAATCATAACCATGACTGTAACTCACTTCCGGTGAGTTCTGTGAATCCTTCCAGTTTTATCACATTATCAACCCCAGGAGTGGTTTTGAGAACTCCTTGAACTTGCAGTTGGTCTTAGAAGTGACCACAGTCTTGGAGATTGTGCCATTAGGCTTTGCAGTTTGATGAACACAGGCTCAGATATTCTCCTTAGTATTTTTGTATGAATGTTAAATACTCATAACCTAAGCATAAATGAATTGCAGTAGGACCTACTATGTGGCCTATTTCACAGATAAGGAAACTTAGGAACAAATAACTAATTTGCCCAAGCTTATATAGTGAGTAAATGGTGGAACTAGAGTTTAAACTGTGGCAGGCTGCTCCAGAGCTAGTGCATCTTGTTGATAAGGAAACAAGTCTCTATCAGGAATACAAGTGAAAAGAATTCCAGAGTACATAGGTCCAGGGAGCAATGTAGGTTGAGTTCCGTGTCTTCCATTCTCTAGCTGCAGAAATGTATAATAATAATGCACCTTCAGAATGAATACCCTGAGGCACAGCAAGACACTGCCCTGAAAGATTCAGTGATGTTTAATACTACTCACTTTGTTTTGTAAGGCCATTAAGTGGACTAATTAATTTTATAAAGAAGTCCAAGAATTCTAACAGAATGGGCTTTCTCATAAACGTTCCCCTTATCCAAGTAACAAGACCTCCACATTCTCTGACCATTCTAGTTAATAGGAGGCCTGCTGTAAAATTTCAGTGGCATGGAAAAATTGCTTTAAAAGCGAGAGCAGTCCCACACCTCTTTCCACTAATTGATAGTTGACAGTAATCCAAATCTAAATGACATGTGCTTCAGAATTCAAAAATGGGAATGGTAAAAACTTTAACACCCTAAAAAAAATAAGATGAGGAAAGAAGACCTATCTAACAAATGGAGCTCCTATAGACTCTTCTTTGCAAAATTCAAAATGTTCCAATGGGAAAGGTCTAATTTTCAACAAGCCACAAATTTCAAGACTTTGCAAGCACTTTGGTAATTTCGTAAATCAACTAGCTGAATATATGTTCAATTTTAATCAAATTGTCACAAAAGCTTGCAGACAAATGGTACTATATAGGTGCAAGCAAAAAGTGTGAATGACTGTCTGCAGTAGTCACCAAAGTCGGGCATTTGCTCTTTGAATACGTGCACTGATGTGTGAACAATGCCCTTACACAGGTTGTGCGATGCTATTCTTCTCTTGCCACCCCCAAAAAAGCCTGGAGGTAAGCAATTCACTAGTGGGGGAAAAAATTAAGCAATGCCAAGAGTACATAAAAACAAGAGAGATCCAAGAGATTAAACCGCTGGTGCCGCTTTATTCTGCTAAGTTGAGCCTAATGGCCAAACGACTCTCTTAAGAGGTTTTAGTTTGTGCCTCTCTATGGAATTCCTTAAGTGACTTATATTTCATCTAAAACATAAAACCCACAAGTCCAAACACTATGTCTTGACATTATGCTTTGCTCTGATCTCTGCTATCATCATTTTCTGATTTTTTTCAATCATTAAAAACAAATCGATTCTAAAACGTAATTACACACTGTTCCAAAACCTCATGTAGGAAAAACAGAAACAAAACAAAGAAAGAAGAAAAAAAACACACACTACAAAAGGAAAACAGGAAACAGTGTTTCTATAAACTGAGAATAGTGCAAGGGCCTGAAATCATTATTACACCATATGTTAACTAACTTGGATTTAAATTTTAAAAAATAAATTTTAAAAAAACTTAAAAAAACCCCACAATACTAAAAGTGCCTTTCTCATAGGAGTGTTGTGAGGATTAAATGAATTAATATTTTTAAAGTGCTTAGGACAGCACCTTGCACGTAGTAAGCTATATAACTTTGTTTAATACAGTTTTTTAACACAAGCAGAAGAAACGTCTGGGTCACAAGTGGAACGAAGTGAGTGAACATGAGAAACCCGCCTTTGTCCTCCTTCCAAGTAATTTAGCACCGTGAGGCAGTCGTGGAGCAGATAGAATTGAGGTACAGTGGGAGAAATGTGTTTCAAGCAAGTCTCAGCTAAGTGTGTTATCCCTCGGTTTATTTTCATTATATGAGTTTTTTGATTCTGCATACTTTGAAGTTTGCCTCAAGGGAAAAAGTTGAATTGGGACTCTTTGTGACTAGAATCTTTGGCCTAGAAGGTTGGCACCTTCGACTGTTTCTCATGCCAAGCCTTTGAGATTCTGTTCCCGTTCCAAAAGCTGACAGGAGCTTCCTTGCAAGTTGTTCTAAAAGAAATGAATGAGACTAAACTCCAACAGATTTCTGCCTTTATGGACCCTTAACTAGCCTAATTAGCTTGGTGAATTAGCAGTACGAAGGCCAGAATGCAGAGTGCAGCAGGCCCCAGCACTGGGGGTGGACACATACGAGGCCCACAGATCACGAAGCAGGACCAGCCCTGCGGCCCGTGGGGGACACTCAAGAAAGGCTGCCCTGAAAACACTGCAGAAAAGCTGCTGCCATCTTTTGGCTGATTGCACAGGAACATGGATTTTGAACCATGAGCTATGCAAATCTATACCCACAAAAAGGCTTTGTAATGCCAAACCTGGTGAGCATAAGATACTGCATCGTTTATACTTTTAGACTTGAAAAAAATGAAGGAAAATGTTAATTAAGGTGGTTCTGAGTAGCTCTTTTCCATCCCCAATGGGAGGGAGGAAATGACTGCCAATGGAAAGTGGCATTAAGCAGGGACAGAAGGGACCCAGGGTTTCTTAGTACAGTTGTACTAGACCCAGTCAGAGCCACCCCCTTTGCATAACAAATATTTGTCTCCTCTGTTATACTGTACTAATGCTTATAGGTAATATACCCATAGGTGTAATTTTAAAAACTCAATATACTGCTCTAACTGCAAAATGCAGAAGAATTTAAAAGGAAAGTAATTTATAATAAACTATTTCTATATGTAAATGTTTGATCATGATTTAACAAGAAGACATAATGGAGTAGATAGATGCACAAAATAAGTTTAGATTGAAGAAAACACAAATTCAGTGAATTATCAACATACTTCCTTTATACTGGAAACTTTGAAATCGGAGTTAAATATGTTTATATATGCATGGAATCACTGCAACACAAGAGCTGCAGTAGTATCAGAGACTCAAATACTACAAGGGCACTGCAGTTGGTGATGTGGTGTTCTGAAATGGTGCACGACACTTGTTAAAGCTCCAAACTAAGCAGTGTTTAAAACTGTGCAAAAGGTATTCAGAATATTCAGTATGTATATGTTAAAACAGAGTTAGGTTCTAGGCTTAGAAACTTATGAGCGTGATTTCTTTTTTTAATCTACCTGAATATCTGGGGGGCCTGAGTGGCTCAGTTGGTTAAGCACCAGACTTCAGCTCAGGTCATGATCTCACAGTTCATGGGTTTGAGCCCCGCGTCGGGCTCTGTGCTGACAGCTCAGAGCCTGAAGCCTGCTTCAGATTCTGTGTCTCCCTCTCTCTCTATCCCTGCCCCACTCGCACTCTGTCTCTGTCTCTCTCCCAAAAATAAATAAACATTAAAAAAATATATACATGAATATCCAATGGGGACATGAGAACATCATGAGAGATGTAAGAATGCTACACTCTGTGGGATTGTTCACGCACTGCAGGATGTCCAGCACCTCTGGTCTCTGCCCAGGAAATGCCAGCAATTTTCTCCAGACACCTCTCACCCACCTCCCCACTTCTGATCATTGTGACAACTAATAATGACTCCACAAAAGACCAGAATACCATCTGAGGGCATAGGGGTAGGCTCCATTAAGGAACACCACTCTAGAACTTTAGTATCCTCTTGGTGAAGTCAGAATTGGAATGAATCTGGGCATGAGGTCAGGTCCCAAGTGATGGAGCCTCTGCTGTTGTTTGGGGGCCTGATGGCATCAAGGTCACAAATACACCTCCTTTCCTGTGTTTTTCCATTCTACCTTTTTAATTTTAGTGTACTTTATTTTTTTTAAGTTTATTTATTTATTTTGAGAGAGAGAGAAAAAGAGAACCTGCACACAAGCAGGGGAGAGGCACAGAGAGAGGGGGAGAGAATTCCAAGTGGGCTCTGCTCAGTGTAGAGCCCGATGTGGGGCCCAAACCCACGGACAATGAGATCATGACCTGAGCCAAAGTTGGAAGCTTAACCAACTGAGCCTGAATACCCCTGTACATTATTTTTTTACTCAAATGTTTTGAAAGTCAAGTAGTACATAACAGTTACCTGCTATATACTTCCCCATCAAGCTCTTTCCCCAAAGGTATATACTTTCAGATATTTCCTCTGGTATTATGTATCCATAATTCTAAATATGTTTTTCTCTCCCTTAGGGATTGATGTCTTAAATCATAATCTTTTAAAATTTATATATAATTACATTATGATTATATATAATTTTATATTTTATATATAATTATGTAATTAAATAGAACTTTATATTATATATAATTAATTATAGATTAAATTATATTATTAAGTATAATATATAATAATACATATTATTAAAGTAATTTATAATCATAAATGTTATCTATTGGCTTTCAAATAGGGTATATAAATGTTTATGCCATATGTACAGCATATATTAAAATTAAGCTACTTTCATGTAGTGTTTTAGAATTTACAAGCACACACAACACTTGCACACACATCATCTCATGTGATCCTCACAGAACTTTTGAGAGGGTTATTGTTAGTGTCATTCTCATTTAAAAGATAGGAAACTGGAACACAGCTAAGTGACAGATCCAAGATCTTGACTTACAACATAGCAAAGACAAGACTAGAGCCCGGAATGTTTGCTCTTAATAGACTTGTTTTCTACCTTGCTTCAACAGCTTATTTGTCTATAGACCTATTCTGCTTAGATTCCCTTCCAGCACTTCAAGGCCCTGTTCCAATGCCACTTTCTTCCTGAAACTTTGCTGACCCTCCCCAGGCTGTGAGTCCCCAGCACTTTGGCCCATACCTCCATAATAGCACTCATCACAATGAATCATGACTTGTCCTTTTCACACTGCCTGAAGTTGGATCATGAGCTCATCAAAGCCCTAGGCAGTTTCTGCTTCCTCTTTTTGTCCTCAGAGCCCAGCAGGTTATAGGGCACATGGAAGGTGCTAGTTATCCAGGAATGTGAAGAGGCATCTGTGTGTCAGGACTTGTGTTATGTGCTGGGGGTACACAGATGACCAGAACAGAACACATTCCCTGGCTTCCAACCCTCCAGTTGGTAAATACGTGAATGCTTGAGTGCTACTTTCTGAAATGGATAGAGAAGCAATGATTTCAAGAGGATAGCCACACAGACTGCAGTCCACTCAGATTTGGCTTGCTTTGCACCTTAAAACTTAAAAGATTAGCCAAAACAGACTGCAAGAGATACTCATGGAGGATGAACTAGATTCATAAGGTAATGAAGATCTTGAGAGAGGAATGGAATTAACAAAAGAGGTCAGTAAAGGTATATTCTTACAAGAACAAAGATGAAAAATGATTTTGGTGAACAGAAGTGAGCTATAAGTAAGGCCAATAGAAGTTTACATTAATCAAGATGGGAATTTATAAATGCGTGGATTGATATTTTATCTGAAAATTTTTTAATAGCTTTAACAATAGAGAAGATATCTTTGGCTTTCAAGATGATCGGGGAGAAAGGAGAAGAGGAACAATTTTTTTTAATATGAAATTTATTGTCAAATTGGTTTCCATACAACACCCAGTACTCATCCCAAAAGGTGCCCTCCTCAATACCCATCACCCACCCTCCCCACCCTCCCACCCCCCATTAACCCTCAGTTTGTTCTCAGTTTTTAAGAATGTCTTATGCTTTGGCTCTCTCCCTCTCTAGCCTCTTTTTTTTTTTCCTTCCCCTCCCCCATGGACTTCTGTTAAGTTTCTCAGGATCCACATAAGAGTGAAAACATATGGTATTTGTCTTGCTCTGTATGACTTATTTCACTTAGCATAACACTCTCCAGTTCCATCCATGTTGCTATAAAAGGCCCGAAAAATAAATAATCCAGTGAAGAAATGGGCAGAAAACATGAATAGACACTTCTCTAAAGAAGACATCCAGATGGCCGACAGGCAAATGAAAAGATGTGCAACGTCGCTCCTCATCAGGGAAATACAAATCAAAACCACACTCAGATATCACCTCACGCCAGTCAGAGTGGCTAAAATGAACAAATTAGGAGACTATAGATGCTGGAGAGGATGTGGAGAAACGGGAACCCTCTTGCACTGTTGGTGGGAATGCAAACTGGTGCAGCTGCTCTGGAAAACAGTGTGGAGGTTCCTCAAAAAATTAAAAATAGATCTACCCTATGACCCAGCAATAGCACTGCTAGTAATTTACCCAAGGGATACAGGAGTGCTGATGCATAGGGGCACTTGTACCCCAATGTTTATGGAAGAAGAACAATTTAAAGAGATAAGCCTTGGGGCACCTGGGTGGCTCAGTCAGTTAAGCATCTGACTTCAGCTCAGGTCTGTGAGTTCCAGCCCTGAGTCAGGCTCTGTGCTGACAGCTCAGAGCCTGGGAGCCTGCTTTGGATTCTGTGTCTACATTTATCTCTGCCCCTCCCCTGCTCACACTCTGTCTCTCTCTCTCTCTCTCTCTCTCTCTCTCTCTCTCTCTGTCTCCCTCTCACTCTCTTAAAAATAAATATTAAAAAAATAAAAGAGAGAAGCCTTCAGAGGCAATATGATAAGAGAAAAGGAGTAAGGCTTAGCAATAAGCTAGTAATGGATATGAAATTGAAAGGAGTTTATAAAGTTATCAAATCAAGTGGTATTGAGAAATTATGAAGGAAAAGAGAGGAGGCTTTGTAGGGGGTGAGTAATTTTTTCATTGTCCAGTTGAGCAAGAAGTGAATGCAATGAACACCTAGTAGGAATTACAATATATAACATACAGACTTTATCCATAAATGCTATCAAAAGGTATTTGAATTGCCAGTTATGCATTTCTTTTCTTTTTCCAAGCCTAAAAAGGAAAATATCCTCCTTTACCTTTGGTAAATAAACACAGTTGTAAATAAATGTATTGGGGGAGTACTGTGTTAGCCAAATACTTTAGTTCAAAGAAAGCATTGACTATTTGTAAAGAATAATGTAATAGGGGCACCTGGGTGGCTGAGTTGGTTAAGTGTCCGACTCTTCATTTCGGATCAGATCATGATGTCATGGTTCGTGAGATCAACCCACATCAAACTCTGCGCGGACAGCATGGAGTGTGCTTGGGATTCTCTCTTTCCCTTTCTCTGCCCCACGCTCTCTTTCTCTCTCTCTCTCAAAAACAAATAAATAAACTAAAAAAAAGAAGAATATGCATAATAGTAGATGCATACATGTGCTAGGCCTTGACACAAACTTGCCCTAATCTTCTGCAAAGAAGTTTTCGTGAGAAAATTAAAGTAACTTGCCTTTGGTCACATAGAACAGCTCAAAAGATCTGCTGTGCCAGGCACAGTGCTAAGCATTTCATATATAGTGTGACCCTTAATCTTTATAATAAATCTAAGGAGAAACTATTGTTCTCATTTCATGGATGAAAAAACAGGAACTCAAGAATAATTCTTGCCCGAAGTTGGTAATAATAGTTGTAGGAAGAATCTCCTGAAAGTCCACCTGGTTCCTCTCTTCCACCTGGCATCCAGCAATTCCTCTTTGATGATATGATGGATTATCAATTGTGCAAGGGTGTCCATGTAAACATGAATTATAATTTCCAGAAATATCTAGTTAAATAAACTCTCTTTTGTCAAAAAATCATTATCATCATTATCATCATCCTCATCATTGATGACAAACATCTGCCATTCTCAAAAAGAAGGCACTCAATTTTCATTAATGATGTTGAGTTGGGAAAATTCCTCATACACAGCAAGTTAATGGCCACTTTAGATTCAAAACAGGGGCTCAATAAAAGGAACAGCAAAGGAAGATAATTCTTGTGGCTCCAATGCAAAGCATGCATTAAAAAGGTAATTTATAGGAAAGGCAGACTGAATGAATTTCGGGTTGAAATAATGAATGTTAAATTAGGCTTTTTAAATCTTAAAAGAAGCTTCAGAGTGACCAAGTGTAATTTTGTTTCACACTTTCTCCTTTTATATTAGCATTTGTTTTAGAACAGCCAGTAATTTATCTTTAGCTAGCTTCTGAAACTAAATAAATTGATTTAAAAAGAGAGAGTTTTAATAAAATGCCTCTGTTCCTGATGCATTTATTTGTGTCTCCATCCACAACATCTTTGTTGAGAGTCCAAGAACTAAAGAGTCACTTGGGGCTATGCCCTTTCAGGACCAGGTGAAATGGCAATTATCAGTGTAATGGGGTCAGCAGAGGGCCAAATAGCTTTCCCTGAATTAGCATGTGAGGGGAGTGTGGGCAAATTAACTGTGTATGACTAAACTCCACTTTAGTTGCTGCTGGTGACACATTGCTGGAGCCAGATTCATCTCTAAAAATGGAACTCTTCAGGGATCCTGAAAGAGTTCATTTCACATTCTTGGTCATTAGTCTGCATAATAATAAAGCTCACAAGTATTGAGTACTTACATACACTGGGTTTTGTGCTTTACATTATTTCATTCTCACAATAACCCTAGGAGATATTGATTCCAACAGGATTCAGTACAAAAAACAAAAGGAATCCTTCTAAGTATTTTAAGCAAGGTAGGATATAAGACAGGGAATTGGGTGTTTACGAAACTATTAGATGGGCCAGAGGAGCAGGTTCTAGATGGGGCCTCCAGAACTGATTCCCAGAGAAATAACAGAACCGGTCTACGAGGAGAGCAGTTACCTTCCAGGTTACTGAAGTTAGTAAATTTACAAACCATGTGCCAGAACAGGAATCCAAATTCAAAAAGCTGCTACCACTGCCACAACTTTTGACACCCAGGCAGCTGGAAAAAGAATCCCGGAGCACTGCTCAGATGAAACCTCACGCCTCCAGGATTTTTAGTGCCAGCAGTAAGATGGCCAAGTGAGATGAGAAGATGGCCTTCTCGTGTCTGCCTTCCAAATTTCAAACAAATCCATCTAAATGACGGGAACTAAATCACAGCCAAACTCCTAGTTGCAAAACAGTTTGAGAAATGCAGGATTTTAGCTTTTCAACCTCTGCAAGAGAGGAAGGACCGAGAAGGGAGGTGGAATATATGATAAGCAAGGTAATCCACATTATTATTCCAGGGGGGTACTCTATTACCATCCTCATGCCCCTGTTAATAAATAAGGGAACTGAGGAACAGAGAATTAAGTAAATGGCCTAAGGTAACACCAAGGCAGTCTGCTCCAGAACCTGTGCTCCTACCCATGGGCCTTTACCGCCTCCTTATAGTCAAGTTATGGTCCTTGTGCACAGAGGCTAAATGAAAATTCTGGCAGCATTGCTCACCAAGTTGAAACTTTTTTTAACGATAAAAAAAGTTCCCACAAGGTAAATCAGGAAAGAGCCAAAGCTATAGTAAGGGTACTATTGGATTCTTCCTACTTTAATAATACTAAACAAATTCCATTTAATCAGATAGATCCAGCAAAACTCTTGAATTTTACTTTTTTTAGGACCTGACTATTGATTTAGGTACTATTAGATGCTATGGAAATGGTGTTTCAGCTTGGAGAACCAAGAATAAACAGGGACCCAACTGCAGATTAATCCCCTTTCAACACTAAATTCAACCCAAAATCTCAGAATTTACTACTACAATGTGATGAGTAACCTCTTACAGAGACAATGGAATCAGACCTCCAGAGAGCAAAAGAAAATATCTTTTATCCCCAGCCCAGAACTGGTGTGACTGAGACATTTCCAAATGTTTACCAAGCCCATTTTAATTTCCTCGTGGGCTTCATTGCAGTTAGACTGGGGCATGTAAGTTCTGGACAATGGAAGTTGGGAAGTAACGATGTACATTACTTATAGGCCTGGCCACCCTTTCCACCCATCACTGGACCCTGATGACCAGTCCATGTGTTGATGGTGGTGGGATCTCAAGATAGAAGGAGCCGGAGCTCCTCACCACACTAGACCATGATGTGAGGAAGCAATACATTTTTATGGTATTAGGCCACTGGGGTCTGGAGCTGTTTGTTACAGCAGTTAGACTGACTAATCCAGCTGACCTGGACCTTCTGCTAAAGATCTTCTTGACAAAGACAAGACCAGGTCAAGAAGACCTAGCCCATGGGCAGAGGCACACCATGTTGGATTTGTAGGCGAGTACCCAAAAGGGTGTTACTCTCTGGATAGCCTCAATTTCATGGCGTTTTACCTGCCTTCTCCTCATCAACATCAGACTCTTTTTTCAAAAATTCATTCAAATATTTCCATACCCTTTGCTTTGCTTCTGCTTCTCAGACCAGAGTAGCAAAGCTGGACACAGTGTTGGAGAGGAAAATAAAAGAGCTAAAATGGAATCAGGGAAAAAGGACTCTACCTGAAATTGCTGGACCCTTAAAATCTTTTGATAGTGTCACCCCTGGAAAAAGTAGTCCCTTCCATCTGCTGAAATCAGATCATTGATGAGCCCTCTTCCGCCTGGGGTGGGAGCAAGCAGCATGGGAAGACAGTAAGGACACAGAGGATTTGAGCTCCCTTTTCTGGGGAACATTGGTGATCACAGGATAGGACTTCACTGATGAGGGTCCCCTTCTGTACACCAAAAACATATGAATAGGATAACCCAGAATTCACACACCCTAAAAAGAAAACCCTAAAGCTCCTTAAAAGCACCATTTATATACAATAGCAAATACGTTCATTGTAGATCACTTTTAGCTGTTCATTAAACCAAATTCCCTGGGGACATTTTATGTCAATGCTTTGGAAATTAGTCTTTGTTACTTTATGTAATTGAAAACAATAAAACTAAGGGCTTGTTATACTCTTCTGTAATTTGAAACAGGGACTCCCAACCTCAGGTCCTATCTCCAGGCCCCTCAATGGCCTCAGAGGTAATGATGGGAATCTGCATTATTTCCATTATATCAGAAAATCTTACAGAAATTGAACATTCAACTTAAAGCTGTATGACCTAAATAAAATGTTGTTTCTATTTTTTGACTGAGATATATCAGTTTAGTACAACAATTGATCATCTCAGAAGATAATTGATAGTTGATCACCTTATGCTACCTGGCCGTGCTGAATAGCAGTCATTTAATGTCTTTGATTAATCACCCAATAAGATCTTCATAAAGAGCAACCTTTAAGAAATGGGCTCCATGTAAGAAAAATTATTAGCAGTTTAAGAATCTAGCCAAAAAGTGGAAACAACTCAAATGTCCATCAATGGATGAGTGGATAAGTAAAACATGGTATAGCAATACAATGGAATATTATTCAACAATAAAAAGAATGAAATACTGCCACGTACTACAACATGTATGAACCTCACAAAACATGCTTAGTGAAAGAAACCCATCACAAAAGACCATTTATTATATGACTCCATTTATATGAAATGTCCATCAGATGCAAATCTATAGAGACAGAAAGTAGATTAGTGGTTACTTAAGGCTGAGATGAAGGACAATGGAAAGTGACTATTAATAGATATTAATAGATTGAGGGGGTGGTGATGACAGATTACCGTGATTGCACAGCTCTGTATATATTCTAAGACCTTTTGTAGACTTCAATGGGTGAATTTTATGCTATATAAATTATATCTCAATAAAGCTATTAAATTTATTCAGAATCATGAATTGAACTCCATAATTTTCCATTTGACCAAAATTTGCCTGGATTAATGGAATCTTATAGTCTTGGAGTAAAATTGGGCTCTGGAGAAACAACACAAAAACAAACAATAACTGTCTACAGCATCTTCTCTCAACCCTCTCTCCCCACTTCAATTGGGTCTTCTCCTGTACCCTGTTCCTTACTCACAGCAGGAAGTCATGAAAAGAGAAGCTGTTTCTCCCACTGCATTGTCCCAAGAAATGACCCGGGGCTTTACACACTTTCACTTCTATGCAGAGAATACAGCCTGTGGCCCTTCAACCACAGCAAAGTCAATCCTTCTCTTTGGCAGTTTTCCCTTTTCCCTCTATAGCTGGTTTTACCTGGCACTAGATCTGCACACATGACTTTTCCTTTTCTCTCTTTGAGTCATTTAACAAATTCCTACCAAAGTCACCAAGAGGCACAACAGCATTCTCCTAATTATAAGTTGGAAGCCAATTGTAAAAATTTCAGAAAATATACCACTGGCCAGTAATAACCTTTGTTAATGTTTTGGCATATTTCCTTCTATGGTTTTATATATATTTTTACTCTTTTTTTTTTTTTTAGTTGAGATCATACTAGAAATTTATTTTTGTAGATTATAGGAATCATGTAACTAGTCTCCTTGTCAGTAGCTGCTAAAAAGCCTAGAGGCAAAAGCACAAAATCTTACAACATTCATGCTCTGGATAAAACTCTCCTAGCTTAATTTTATGATTTTCCATTTAGTTTTTTTCTGTCCTACTTTCCTTGTTCTTTTATTTCTACATTTAATCTTTTATTATATGCATCTCTATAAACAATGCTAAAAGCTTTCCAAAATAAATACTTTTGTCCCTCATAATCATTCTTAAGTGTACAGTTCAGTAATGTATTCACACCATAATCTTGCAAAACTGAAACTCTGTACCCATTGAATAACAACTCCCATTTCTCCCTTCCTCTAGACCTGGTAGTCATCATTCTACTTTCTGTTTCTATGAATTTGACTACTTTAGATACCTCACATAAGTGGAATCATACTGTATTTGTCTTTTTGTGACTGGTATATTTCACTTAGCATAATGACCTCAAAGTTCATCCATATCGAAGCATATTGGAGAATTTACTTCCTTTTTAAAATTGAATAATATTCCATTGTATGTAAATATTTTTTGTCTATTCATCCATTAATAGACATTTGGCTTTTATTTCCAATATTCTTGGCTATTGGAGATAGAGCTGCTATGAACATAGATGTACAAATATCTCTTTGAGACTCCACTTTTAATTTTTTTGGATATACAGCCAGAGTAGGATTGCTGGGTCATATGGAAGTTCTATTTTGAATTTTGAGGAACCACCATACTGTTTTCCAATATGATCGCACCATTATGCAATCTCACAAGAGAACACAGGGATTCAAGTGCCTCACCAATGCTTGTTATTTTGTTTTTGTTTTTGTTTTTGTTTTTGTTTTTGTTTTTGTTTTGATAGTAGTCATCCTAATGAGTGTGAGGTGATATCTCATCGTCCTTTTGATTTGCATGTCTCTAATGATTAGTGATGTTGAACACCTTATATGCTGTTGGTGATTTGTATATCATTTTTTTAAAATGACTATTCACATCCTTTGCCCATTTTTGATCAGATTGTTTTTTGTTGTTGAGGTGTAGGAGTTCTTTGTATATTCTGGATATTAACCCTTTATCAGAGATATGATTTGTAAATAATTTCTCCTATTCCATAGGTTGCCTTTTCACTCTAGGGATGTGTCCTTTGAGGCACATAAGTTTTTAAGTTTAATGTAGTCCCATTTATCTATTTTTGCTTTTGTTGCCTGTGTTTTTGGTGTCATATCCAAGGAATCATTGCCAAATCCAAAGTCATGAAGTTTCCCGTATGTTTTTTTCTAGAAGTTATATGTTTGGGGGTCTTATGTTTAAGTCTTCAATCTATTTTGCATTAATTTTCATATATGGGATAAGATAAGGGTTTAACTTCATTCCTCTGAATGTGGTTATCCAGTTTTCCCAGCAGCATTTGTTGAAGAGATTGTCCTTTTCCCATTGAATGATCTTGGCATCCTTGTCAAAGACCTTGTCCAATGTATTTGACCATATACATGAGGGTTTATTTCTGGGCTCTTTACCCTATTCCTCTTATCTTTATGTCTGTCTTTATGCCAGTATCACACTATTTTGATTACTGTAGCTTTGTAATATGTTTTGAAATCACAAAGTGTGAGGTCTCCACCTTTTTTTTTTTTTTTTAATGTTTTGCTTTTTGGAGTATCTTCAGATTCCACATAAATTTTAGAATGATTTTTTTCTATTTCTAAAATAGTGCCATTGGGATTCTGATAGAAATTGCATTGAATATATTCATTGCTTTGGGTAGTTGACATCTTAATAATAAATTCATGAACACAGGATATCTTTCCATTTATTTTTTTCTTTTTTAAATTTCTTTCAGCAGTGTTTTGTAGTTTTTAGTGTAAACACCTTTTTTCACCTCCTTGATTAGGTCTGCTTCTACATAGTTTATTCTTTTTAATGCTATTATTAATGGGATCATTTTCTTAATTCCTTTTCAGATAATTCATTATTAGTGTATAGAAATAAAACTGATTTTTGTGTGTTGATTTTGTGTCCTAAACTGTACTGAATTTGTTTATTATTCTTAACAGTGTTTTGTAGAATCTTCAGGGTTTTCTACATATAAAATAAAATCATGTGCAAACAGATAATTTTATTCTTTTCTGATTTAGATGCAATAAACAATTTTTTAATGGAATAAATGTGTTTCCTGTGTTATTGAGATATGACTGACATGTAACATTGTATCCACTTTAGGTGTACAATATAATGATTCCATGTATGTGTATATTGAAAGATTATTCCTACAATGAGTTTAGTTAACAGCCATCACCTCAAATAGTTACATTTTTTTTTCTTGTGATGAGAACTTTGAAGATTTACTCTGTTAGCAACTTTCAAATATACAAGTACTGTTAACTATAGTCATCATGCTACACATTACATAGTCAGAACTTATTTATCTTATAATGGGATGTTTGTACCTTTTGACCACCCTTACCCATTCCCTCACTCCCCCACTTCTGGCAATTACCAATCTGTTCTCTGTAGTTCAGGGTTTTGTTGTGTTTTTGGTTTTGTTTCTTTGTTTTTTGTTTTTTGTTTTTTTTTTTTTTGGAGATTCCACATATAAGTGTGATCATACAGTATTTGGCTTTCTCTATCTAACTTATTTCACTTAGCATAATGCCCTCAAAGTCCACCCACATTGTTGCAAATGGCAAGATTCCCTTTTTTATGGCTGATAATGTTTCATTATGTATTTATACCACATTTTCTTTTTTCTTAATAATTTTTTAATGTTTATTCATTTATTTTGAGAGAGAGAGAGAGAGAGAGAGCTCATGGGAGGGGCAGAGAGAGAGAGGGAAAGAGGGAATCTGCACTGATAGTGCAGAGCCTGATGTGGGACTTGACCCCACAAACTATGAGATCATGACCTGAGCCGAAATTAAGAGTCAGATGTGTAACTGACTTAGCCGCCCAGGCATTCCTATACCATATTTTCCTTATCCATTCATCTATCAGTGAACACTTACGTTGTTTCCATATCTTGGCTTTTGTAAATAATGCTGCAATGAGCATGTGGATGCAGATATCTTTTCAAGATAATTATTTCATTTCCTTCAGTCATATATCCAGAAGTTGCATTATTGAATCCTATGCTAGTTCTATTTTTAATATTTTGAAAAACCTTTATACTGTTTTGTATAGTAGCTACACCAATTTACATTTCCACCAAAAGTGCACAAAGGTTCCCTTTTCTCTACATCCTCACCAATACTTATTATCTCTTGTCTTTTTGATAATAGCCTTTCCAATGGGTGTGAGGTGACATCTCATTGTGGTTTTGATTTGCATTTTCCTGATAATTAGTGATGTTCAGTACCTTTTCATATATCTATTTGCCATTTGTATGGAAATTGTCTTACTGGAAACATGTCCAATTTCCTTATTTGGAAAAATATCTACTCAGTTCTCCTGCCCAGAATAAATTTTATATACCACCTTTCACTATCAAAAGTATTCTCAACATCATTAAAAATGTTTGTAAACATGATTTTTTTTTAAATTTTTTTAACGTTTATTTATTTTTTTGAGACAGAGAGAGACAGGGCATGAACAGGGGAGGAGCAGAGAGAGAGGGAGACACAGAATCTGAAACAGGCTCCAGGCTCTGAGCTGTCAGCACAGAGCCCAATGCGGGGCTCGAACTCACAGACTGCGAGATCATGACCTGAGCCGAAGTCGGACGCTTAACGGACCAAGCCACCCAGGCACCCCTGTAAACATGATTTTTAATTGCTACATGAGTCCACCATCAAGGTGTGCCATAATTTACATGACCATTCTTCATTGTTCTATTGTTGGACGTTTAGGTTGTTTTGAACTTGTGTTATAAGGAGCAATATTCGAAAGCATGTCTTTATGTATAGTTCTTTGGTCACATTTAAGATTTTTTTCTTTATGATACATTCCTAGAAGCAGTACCACTGAGTTAAAACTTGTGAATATTAAGACTTTTGACACATTTTTTTCTAATTTGGGAAAGCATAACTTTAAAAAGATAATTGAACATACAACATTTGGGTACATTATATCTATCTTTTGAGAATTTACATTATATCTTTATATTTTTAGATGGCATGAAATACATCATATAGGTAGCTTCAAAAACACAAATATGTGAATTTTATTTTTCATAACATTGAACTCTTTTGTTCCTTCCCAAATCCTTCCCTTCCTTGCTGGGGTGCTGGGCAGCCAGTACTGAAGAGTGAGTTTTGTGGGGCCAGGATGGGAAGGGGTAGCCTACTTTAGGATGTACAAAGTAGGAAGCAACTATGGGGCTAGTTTAGACAAAGTTTTGGGGGGACAGATGGCAAGGCTGAGAGTCATTTTTCTGAGGAGATATAGAGCAAGCCTGAGAGGCCTGACCTAGATTGGACAGTGCGAACCTAGTGCAGACCTGTGGGCCAAATGAGGCGTGTATCATAGCTGGGGGGCAATTGGAAAGGTGGGAGATTTGGGGCTGTCACAATGATTGGGAGGGTACTACTGGCATTTAATGGGCAGGGGAGAAAAATGCTAGAGATATTGCTTGGCTTCAGACTATTTCCTAAATTAATTTTCTAGCCCTTAATGTCAGTATCTCTCCCACTGACATACACTGGACTACTTTTGTGTTGATGCTTCCAGACTCCAAGGGCTACCCTGTATTTGTTCCGTTAACCATTAAGGACCATAGAAATGTAGAAACTCACATTCAGTGATTTAATTAAGTGGATAACTTCAAAGTTCCTAAATGTGAACCATTTGAATGTTGGGTACCTTTTTAAAATGTACTCTATAGGGTTGCCTGTGTGGCTCAGTTGGTTAAGTGTCAGACTTTGGCTCAGGTCATGATCTCACAGTTTGTGAGTTCAAGCCCTGCATTGACAGCTTGGAGCCTGGAGCCTGCTTTGGATTCTGTGTCTCCCTCTCCCTCTACCCCTTGCCTGCTCATACTCTGTCTCTCTGTCTCTCTGTCTCTCTCTCAAAAATAAACATTTAAATAAATAAATAAATAAATAAATAAAATATACCCTCTAGTGATGATGGGTTTGGAATAAAAGGACAAATTTTATATTTATTCAAAAACCTATTATAAACCACAAACTTTATGTATTAGTCTCTTATGGCTATGTAACAAATCACTACAAACTGAGTAGCTTAAAACAAAAATTCATTCTCTCACACTTTTAGAAGTCAGACATGTGAAATCAAGATGCCACCTTTTAGAGAGGCTGTATTCCCTCAAAGGCTCTAAGGGATAATACATTCTTTGCCTCCTCCAGCTTTTGATGTCTGTAGGTATTCCTTGACTTGTATTGACTTTCCTCCAATCTCTGCCTTCAATAGCCTTCTCCTCTTCTATCTTATGTCCCTCTGTTTCACTCTTATAAGGACATTTGTCTTTGGATTTAGGGCCCAGCTGGCCAAGCCAAGATGATTCCTCATGTCAATATGCTTAACTTAATTAAATATCTAAGACCTTTTATAAAATAAGGTAACACTCACAGACTCCAGGGATTATGACATGAGTATCTTTATTGGGGGACCACCATTTAGCCCACTACTACACTTTACTTCCAGAATCTTACATTTTATAGCAATTGTATGATGGAGCATTGTATTTCTTGTTTACAAGTGGAGACATTGAAATTTAGAAAAAATGAGTATTTGACCAAAGGGTCCTGGCACTTGAAGAGCTAAGATTCATGCCGCAGCTCCCTCATGCTTGGATCCAGTGCTGATAGGATCTGCCTCATGCCTGGTCAGTTACATGGCACTGTCTTCACTAATGGAAAAGTCAGTCTCAGACAACAAAGTTCACAGATGGCTACGTACACACCACTAGTCTTGACCTAAAGAAATAAAACTTTTTTGCTAAAAGAACATTTAGCTTAATACAAGAAAAATATAGTCAAGCCATTAGAGGTGCTCTTTCCACAATCAATTCTGAGTATGTATCAATGCAACCTAAATTTAGATATTGCAATGTTCCAAAAGTGCCTTTTTCCATTTTCTTATCCCCTGAATAAAAAGATACATTTTTCTAGCTCAGTCCAACTTATTCTCTCAACATTTGTTGAATACCTACTATAATTTATGATATAACCTCCCTTTAAATCTTTCTTGGGCATTTTTATTTTAGAGTAAGAATACATTTAAACTCACACACATATACAAAAAGGCATAAAGATAATTCTAGTATTCTCTATATCCTGGGTTATTTTTTAACATAATTTATTGAACATTAACTTTTTGTTCCTTTTGCTTAAATTTAGGATATATTAAATAGCTTTAAGACTTTACATAACTGTGAGTGGTTATTTCTAAAAAAAATTTTTTAAATAAAGATTTTTTTTCACAATTCAAATTTAGGAGTGTTTTGAAACAGGGCCATGGAGTACACATTCAGTCAGGCCCATCAAAGCAATTATAAAATAAAGAGAATATCATACTGCTTTTCAAAAACAGTTCATTTTTCTATCAAGAGTGAGTTTTTCAACAGATACATATTAAGATATCTCATTATATACATAGTCAAAAAAGTTGATAGTTTAGAATCATAACACTTTTCAGGGAAAGGATAGATTTCCTGATAACCTTGTATGTTTAAGGAAATAATGTATTTAATGAACTTACACACAAATAACATCTGTTATTACTAATTGGGTAAATAATGTGGAAATACAAAAAATTGAAATGACATTAATTTGGCTACACTGGAGAGCATCCACAAAAGAGACCCCTTAGATGCTTTAAAATGTAAATAGTACCCATCAGGGGACGTAGCCTCACTTCACATAATAGGTTTTCAGATAAACAAGTAGGGGAAATTTGCACTAATTCTATAGGGGCATAATTAAAAATAATTAGAAAAAAAACACATATTTTATGAAATAACTTCAAGAAAACATACAGAGATGGATTTTGCATTTTCAGAAAATGGTGAGCATGTTGCACAGTCCTGGGATCTGAAGTCCCCAATGATACAAACTTCCTTCCCTGTGTACCTGCCAATTTTCTTTAAAAAAAAAAAGAAGAAGAAGAAGAAGAAGGAAAGGAAATACACACACACACACACACACACACACACACACACAAGACTCTCCAGGGAAGAAAAGGCATGTGTTTAATGACTCAGTCCTTGGCAACCATCAATAAGTATGCTAGTTACAGGCAACCAAAGAGTGTAATATGTGTACTGCAAATCCAGGAAAATACTAGAGTGGATAGATAGATAGATAGATAGATGACAGATAGATGAACAGATTCCTTACTACGAAATAAAAGAGTAAACAGAATGACAATCACTCTTGGCCTTTGCTACAATAACAAACAATGGCCAAATCTCAGTGCACCCACAAATATTTATTTTTCTTTCACATTACATGAAGGCTAAAGATTCACAGGGCTTGTGCTGAGTTTGTCTGGGTTCTACATGTCTTCTCGTTCTGGGACCCAGGTAATACTCATAGTAGAGAGCAGAAGGTAAGAGACAGAGCCAAATTACACAAGGACATTGTTCTGCTGGGACACAGCATACTCATCTGCCCACATTCCATTGGCCAAGCAAATCCAAAGTCAGTAGGGTAAGGAAATATGTTGTATTAAGAGGAAATATGGTGGGGAGACTGGGTGGCTCAGTTAGTTAAGTGTCTGGCTCAGGTCATGATCTCATCGCTCGTGGGTTCTAGGCTCCTGTCTGTCTCTGTGCTGACAGCTCAGAGCCTGGAGCCTGCTTCAGATTCTGTGTCTCCCTCTCTCTCAGCCCCTCCCTCACTCATGTTCTCTTTCCCCCCTTCTCTCTCTCTCAAAAATAAATAAACTTAAAAAAAAATTTTTAAAGGAAATATGGAAAAGTGGAGAGGAATAAACAATTGTGAACAAATAGTCTATCACACCTAAGATATAGAAAATAGCAAAATAATATGACCAAATATATTTATTTTAAAGAAATATTATTATTAAACATTTAGGCAATTCAAACAGGAAAGTGCTCTAGTCAGTGGTGGACCCAAGTTTTATGGGGTTCTAAACCTATGCATTTTTGATCGTCTTTAGAAAACTATGATCAAATACTACTATTACAAAATTAGGGGACTTGAAGCTTAAGCTTAATTAACATCAAGGTAAATTCAATTTTGTATTCAATTTATATAATGTAAAAAAACTTAATTTCATTCATCGGTAAAATTGTAACCAAGATACATATCCTCTACTTCAAAACTTGTATTAGCATAGTTCTTTTTTTAAGCTGAATTTTGTTTTATTTTATTTTTTGTTTTTATTTATTTTTGAGAGAGAAAAAAGAGCATGAGTGGGGGAGGGGAAGAGAGAGACAGAGACCTAGAATCTGAAGCAGGCTTCAGGCTCTGAGCTGTCAGCACAGAAAAACTGAAAAATTTTAAACAATTTTATTAAGTTTTTATTTATTCATTTATTTATCTCTATATCCAACATGAGGCTTGAATTTACGACCCTGGCATCAAGAATCAATGCTGTTCTGACTAAGCCAGCGAGGCACCCCCAGCACAGTTCTTTAAAAATAAAATACCGTAATTTTTAATAGGCAAATGATGTTTATTCATTTGGTCCTAAGAACACAATACAATAATCTTCTGTCCTCCTGACGCTACACAGGGCACAGACTAAAAGGAAGGTGGGAGTTCTCTAAAGGTCCTCATCTAGAGAAACCCATCTATTCACAGTTTTATTTATTCAAAGAATCCAAATTGGTTGCCATTGTTAAGTATATTATGACCATCTCATACTGCTGTTTTAATGCGTATGTTTCATTTTGGAAAAAAATTTAGGCCCCTACCCCAAGAGACAACTGATGTGTAGATGCAAGATTGTTACTGAGAATTAACACATATTTTTACAGTTAACACAAAAAGCACATTATTTCTTATACATTTTCCACATCCTAGATATTGTTGAGGATAATAAGGGAAATCATAGATGGTATGGTTTTCAAGCCAGTGAGCTAAATAAAACTAAGCAATAAGAAGGGGGTAGTGTTAGAATATGTTGGAATGTATGGTAGTAGGCCCAGATCCAGTCAGCGTGGGTTAAGATCAGGAAGGTGGAGGCCAGAAAGATAAAGATTATCCTACTCTTTCTTCACTTGGTGTGGTAGGCAGGATAATGACCCCCTAAAAAACGTATTTCCTGTCCCCCCAAATCTGTGAATGTTACCTTGCATAACAAGGGTACTTTGCAGATATGATTAAGGTTATAGACCTTGAGATGGGGAAATTATCCTGAAATAGCCAGGTGGGCCCCATCTAATCGCACAAATCCTTAAAAGCAGAGACCTCTTCCAAAGGTGGTCAGAGAAAAAGGTATGGTGAGAAAAGAGTCAGTGAAACTTGTTACAAGAGAGACTCCACCTGCTATGCTAACCTCCAAAAGCAGACACAGCTCGGCTGACGCATCTATGTTAATCTAGTGACATCCTTACTGGACTTTTGACCTCCAGAACTGTAAAAATAAATTTGTGATGCTTTAATCCACTCAGCGTATGGTGATTTGTTACTGCAACAATAAAAATCTAATATATTTGGCAAAGGCGGGAAGCGAGCCACTTGATGACATATGCAGATAGTATCCTGATTCACCAGTGGGAATGCTCTAGGAAGATTCATTCCCTGAAGCTCAGCACCAGGTCCTGGTCTTTGACCCTCCCCCCAAGTTTCTAGGGCTCTCCCAGGTACCCACTGCCACTCTGCCATGGCCCACCAGGGGAAATCCTAGTTTATCTCTTCCAGTTTCTTCAGTTTGTGAAGTGACATTTCAAGATTGCTCTTAGTTTGATTTTTCTGCATGAGGTATAGTGGGAAAACACGCTTCAGCAACTGCATGGGTCACATTCTCCAATGTGATCAAACTGTTTGCAGTGGGTCAGGGAAATGATTTTGGAAGTACATTCATTTTCCACTGGTTCAGTGTTCGACAGTTTGGTTTGTTCACATTGCTGAAAAAAAGAGCATATAACGTTAAGTTCTTCTGTGGTCTTTGAAATATGGATATATTTGAACTGTAAAACTGCATTCTGATTAAACCCACTTAAACATTGTTGCAAAAAACACAGGTCTGTATTTTTGTTCTCAGCTGGACATTCTGCTGTGCAAAACAATATCTGCCTAGCTCCAAAGGGGATACTCAGGAAGAAACCATAAGAAGAACCTCTAATTAAAAACAAAAGCAAAAAGTGAGTCATTTGGGAAAGTTAGAAAAAGATATAGAATATACGCTAAGGCAAGGGATGGACCGATTCCAAAACATCTTTTAAAATAGTTTGAATAGAAATGGTCACTGACTAGTGGTGAAAAACAGTCACACACAAGCTATTATGAATGATTTTCCTCGCACATAAAATAGGCTAGAAAGTGAAATCAAGCAGCAGTAAAGTCATGATAGGTAAGTGGACTACACTACTGAGGAGGAACAGAAGTCCTCAGGTAAGAAGAAACTATGAAAGAATAAAGCCATTTGCCAAATAATGGACCAGAATGATGAGGTTTGTGTTAACTGATATTATAAAGTTATTATATAATATTTTAGGATACTTTAATGCATATTCTTTTTCAACATCAAAGGATTTAATGTTGAGAAGAATGTTTACCATCCTCCCAGAGCTTAGTTTCTGGATTTCAACTGTGCATCACTGAGAAAACAGAATGTAATATTAATCGAGCATTACGTTGCCCAGAATATTGACTATTTATAATAGACAGTTATTAAGAAGAACCACTAGTATACTGACACTATTTAAATAGTAGAGATTGGCAAAAAAGGAGGTTATTTGTGTTCATAAACTAGAGATATTTATTCATGCCAACTTTCTTTCCAATATAATCCAAGTAGAAGCACCAGGAGTATATTATGTATTTCCCCTTGAGAGATGGCTAAGTATAACAAGGAGCACTGGACTTGGTGCCAGGACACCTGGGTTCCAGTCCCCATTCCTCTGCTTCTGGCACTGATAATGCTGGGAGTCTCCCAGAGCCTATCCTTCACCTGAAAAACAGAGATAATGTTACCTATTTTTTGTCTGATTCACAAAAGAAGGTAACATGATATACCACAATATGAAAGTGCTTTGTAAATTTTAAAGGGTCATACATTAGGGTCCTCACATGATGCTTAAAAAAACATATATAAGTCATTGAAATACCATTTAGCACAAATATACATTGTAACAACTTCTGGTAGAATTTCATCAAAACTTAATCTAATGACAGTTTTATAAGCTGGTTCTTGTTCTTGTCATGAACTTTGGTTGTGTGCTTGCACTGACGTCCTTTGCACATGAGTATTCTATAAATAAATGTTGCACTCTCCATAGTTTTGCCTAGAGCTAGCCTTTTACCTTTGTCTCCAAGTTCTCTTACAATTACTGTTCACAGCCAAATTGTGTCTCCATTAAGGTGCCAGAACAAAGTTAAATTCACAGATTTATTGACCAACAAATATTAATCACTTATTATGTACATAGCACTATTCAAGGCGTTATTCAGTAAACTCAATGAAATGAACAGTTTGATTTTTTTCCCCTCTGCAAAACTGACTAGCTCGTTGTCTGAATTAATCAAATCAACCAGTAGGTTTTTGGCTTCCTGTAGACACAGCTTAAATGTCACTTTCTATCTTGAAGCTGCTATTTTGAGAATTGGTGATGTGTAGGTGGAAAACACTTTACTATTTAGAAATAGAGTACTATACAGTAAGGCTTATTAGACAGTTATTTTCACTTTGTAGTTTTTATTTCATTTAACTTTTCATTACAGAAAATTTTAAACATGTACACAAGCATATGGGATAATATAAGGAATTCATATATACCTAACCTAGCTTCAACAATTAACAATTCATGGTCAATATTGCTTCACCTGGACCCCTACCCAATAGTCCGTTATCCCATATCATTTTGGTGTGAATATCAGAGTTTATATAATTTAATTATCAAGTGTTTCAATATGTATCTCTAAACATAAGGATATTGAGAAAATAACCACGGTAGCATAATCACACTCAAAATAAAATTAGCAGTAATTCCTTAATATCATCAAATATTCAGTGTGTGCTCAATATTCCAACTGTTTTGTAATGTGATTTTTTTGTAGTTTGTTTCAATAAGTTTTCAAATAAATCCACCCATTGTGATTGGCTGTGTCTCTTAATTCAATTTATACTTCAGCTTTCTCTATTTTCCTCCTTGCAATTTATTTGTTAAATAAATTGAGTCATTTGTCCTGTGGTCTTTTCTACAGATTAGATTTTACTGAGTGCATCCTATAATATAGTTCAGTGTTTTTCAGTCTTATGTGTTTCCTGAATATAAGTATAGAACTGTGCTGTTCTTTATTTCCATGTGTAGCTTCTTTTTTAAAATGCACATTTTTCAGGGGCACCTGGGTGGCTCAGTCGGTTGAGCTACCAACTTCAGCTCAGGTCATGACCTCATGGTTCGTGAGTTCCAGCCCCACATCAGTCTCTGTGCTGACAGCTCAGAGCCTGGAGCCTGCTTCAGATTCTGCGCCTCCCTCTCTCTCTGCCCCTCCTCTCTCTCTCTCTCTCTCTCTCTCTCTCTCTCTCTCTCTCAAAAATAAATAAACATTAAAAAAAATAAACGTTTTGCATAATAGTTTGATTTACAGAAAAATGTGAAGATTGAACAGAGTTAACACCCAGTTTCCCCTATTATTAATATCTTCTTTGTTGTTGTTTTTATTCCAGTATAGTTAACATACACTGTTATATTAGTTTTAAGTGTACAACATAGTGATTCAACAATTCCATAGGTTACTCAGTGCTCATCATGGTAAGTGCACTCTTTAATCCCCATCACCTATTTCACCCATCCCTCCTATCATTAAGATCTTTTTTTTTTTAGTTTTTTTTTTTTAAGTTTATTTTGAGAGAGAGAGAGAGAGCAAGCGGGGTAGGGGGCAAAGAGAGAGGGGAGAGAGCGAATACCAAGCAGGCTCTGCAGGGTCAGCGCAGAGTCTGATGTGGGGCTCGAACCCACAAACCATGAGATCATGACCTGAACAGAAATCAAGAGTCGGACGCTTAACCGACTGAGCCGCCCAGGCACCCCTCATTAATATCTTAAATTAAGATGATTCATTTGTTACAATTAATAAGCAAATATGGATACACCATTAATACACCACTAATATCCATGCTTTATTTAGATGCTCTTAGTTCTTACCTGATGTTCTTTTTCTATTCCAGGATCTCATCCAGGATACTAGATTGCATTTAGTTGTCATTATCTCCTCAGGCTCCTCTTGGCTACGACAATTTCTCAGAGTTTCCTTGTTTTTGATGACCTTTATAGTTTTGAGGAGTACTGGTGAGTTATTTTGCAGAATATCCCCCATTTGGATTTGTTTGATGTCTTTCTCACGACTGATCTGAGATTAAGGGCTTTAGGGAGGAAGACCACAGAGGTAAAGTGTCATTTTCACCCCATCACATCAAAGGTACATACTATACAGATAATTTATCATTGTTGATATTAACCTTGATCACCCAATTGAGGTAGTATTTGTCAGGCTTTTCCAATATACAACTACTCTTTTTCTCCTCTTTCCATGCAGTCTCTTCTTTCCCCACAGTATCCTTTGGAAGGATAGCTCTATGTGAAGCCCCTGTTCGTGAAGTAGGAAATTATGTCCCATCTCCTATAGGTGGAATAGTACACACATTATTCCGAATTCTTCTGCATGGGCAATTTTTTCTACTCCTTTATTATATATATATATATATATATATATATATATATATACTGGTATGATTCATGGATACTTATTTTATACTTTGGATACAATCCTATACTATTTTATTTTGCTGCTCAAATTGCTCCACATTTGGCCATTAGGAGCTCTTTCAGTTGGCTCCTGTGTCCCTTTGCCATACCCCATCATTGTGAGTGTGTGTAAGTTGTTTTTTAAGTAATTTCCTATTTTCTGGCATGTAAGACACCCCAGGTTCATCTTGCATGTTCCCTGCTCTCATCCTAGAACAAGGATTTCTCTAAAGATCCCTGGTTTCTTTTATTAGAGAATGGTATTAGAAACCAAGATCTGGGCACTAAGTTTAATAAAATATTTTTAATCATTCTTTTACCGACATTTTGTCTATTTCAAAAAAACTTAATTATTTTTTTATAGTTTGTGGTAAAATTTTTATTTTTTAAAGTTCCAATTTTCAAAAGTCGGTGGGTGTTGGTAGCATAGTGGTGAGCATAGCTGCCTTCCAATTTTCAAAAATCACTTTTAGGGTTTTTTATTTTTAATTTTTTATTATATATATAGAGAGAATGAGCAGGGGAGAAGGGTAGAGGGAGAGAGAGAGACAGAGAGGGAGAGAGAGAGAGAATCTCAAGCAGGCTTCATGCTCAGTGTGAAGCCCAATGCGGGACTTGATCCCACAACCCTGGGATCATGACCTGAGCTGAAATCAAGGGTCAGATGCTTAACCAACTAAGCCACCTAGGTGATCCAAAAGTCACTTTTAGTCTAAAATTTCTGCCTATATTGAACAGTAAGTCTTTTTTTCAAGCAAGTAATTTACACATATATTTTGGTTTTTATATCTTACTATTAAATCTAGGGTATGAAAATTTGAATTTTTCTATATTTTGCCAATTCAGTTAGTTCAAGTATCTATTTGGTTAAGTGATATTAAGTGTCTGTGATCTTTGACTCTTTTTTTTTAATGAATTGACTAAATATTTTGATATGTATAATTATAAGGTAGCTAGAGAAAGTGGATAAAATGGCAAATGTCATAAAGAAAGATTATGTTAATTCTGTGGAAATCATACAACAAAAATTCATTAAGGTGAATCTGTTTAATGTGAACTTTCTGAACAGCTAGGTAAACTAGTCACAGTTGAAACACAATGTTACATTAATTTCTGGTGTACAACGTCATGATCCAGCTTCTCTCTACATTATGATGTGCTCATCACAAGTGTAGCTACCATGTGTCACCATAAAACATTTTCAAGAATTGTCATTTCTCTACAAGTATATTACTTACATTTTTTCATTTGTTGTATCTTCATAGAATTCATTTTTAAAAAATAGGTTTATGAAAGTTATTCATTAGGATTCCAAAGCCAGGCGAACCTAGCAAAACAGGTTACCAACTATCAAGCAAGTATATTTTTCTGTGTTGTTTCCTTCTCTGTAAAATCGGTTATTAAGATAAATTGGCTCATATTTGTATAGAACTTAATACATACACTACATGTATGTATAAAATATATGCGTATCTACATGTATTGACATACATGTATAATGTATGCATACACACAGAAAAATACCTAGAGCCCAGCCCTTCCAAATGTTCAGTGATAGCTGTGCTTTTCTTATCTTTAATAGTATTTTTTCTACATACTCTAATATTACTTTTCCTTATTTTATTAATAGTTAATAACTTATACATTTTGCAAATTCAGACTGACCTCACCATTCAGTCCAAATTAGTGGAATTTGCTATAGTTAATATATTTTCTCTGAATCAATACTGTAATGGGAATGTTTTGATATATATTAATGAGTTTTTCTCCTTTGCGTTTCTTAATGTGTGGCCTTTGCTCATTCTGCCCAAGGCATTAGGATTATATTATAGCTGGAATGAAAAAATAAAGAGAGTTTCAATATTCAGCTTTTAATATCCAAAGTAGAGGTTTTAAGTTTGCATCAAAAAAATAATCCTGAAATTTGGCCTTTGTCAAAAGACTATACAATTTTCTATATTTTTTTTAGCTCCATGTTGACTTTGTCTATGGAAGTTATAAAGTGACAGGGATAGACAGAATTCAAGATAAGACCTGAGGGAGGACCTTATAACTTGGGGAATATCATAAAGAAGGAAAGGAGAGGTCAGGCTATCTCTTTTGGCTTAGGGGAGATTTGCAGCAAAGAGAAGAGAGACAGGGATAGAAAGTAAGACCTAAGCAGAAGCCCTTCCAAAAGGGTAATGCCTTAAATATGTTGGGGAATCCTGAAGGCAGAAGGCCTTTGCTTTGTTTCCTCTGGTGAGCCTTTGGAGAAGAGGTGGTGTGGTGCCCAGCAATGGCATTTGGTGGAAAGAATTTGTCTACACCAAAAAGTCTGATCTGCTGACTTGCCTGGCCTGTGTGCAGTAAGCAAGGGATCCAGAAGTTTCTGTGTGTCCTGGTGAGGAAAGCAAAGATCTAGAAAAACCCAGTAGACTAACAAGATCCAGGGGCAAGGTCCAGTGATGGGTGCCTACACAATGACACACAAGGCAGATGGGTCTGTCAGCAACCAGCAGTTGCAATTTCCAGGGACCAGATCAGGCACTCAACTGCAGAGATCAGTGAGGGTCCACTGATTCAGAGGTCACTATCTGAATCCAAAACCCGTTTTCACCACTACTCTCCCTACCTCCACCCCCTCACATGACATCATGACAGTATCTTAGAGTTGAGTAAGGGGAGGAAGAGAAAATCTTATATAATTAGCATTTGCCTAAAAGAGACTGGCATGCCCAAAAGAGACTGATTAAACCACCAGAAACTCAGTTATAGTGACTCTGTAAATTTAAAACACACTCACTATCTAGTAGGTGAGAAATAAAAAATCAGTTATGAGAAAAATATTAAGTTTGCAACCCCCTTAAAAATAGAAAAGCTTTTGCAATGATGAATGCCTTCCCTTCCCTGGCAGCTATGAAGATCAAATGGGTCAGTTGATGGGAAGCAATGTTGGAAAGTGAGAGCACTCACTGCGGGCAATGATAATGGCAGCTGCACATACTGCCTTGAGCATGATGGAATTGGGACCATACAAGCAGCGGGTACATCTCAGCTCTGGGCCAGGAGGCAAGGGCATAGACAAGAAGCCAAGTTCAAGCCAATTGCATGGTATCAGGGAAAAAGAGACCAGAAATCAAGAGCTGCATGCAGATGTAGCTGAGAAGTTGTGGGAGGAGAGCCAAAAAGCAGCAAAGGACCAGGTCTGAGTACAACCTCCCTACATGGGGAAGCAACGTGGAGACACATTCTTCAGGAATGACACAGGGCCTAGGGCTATCTGATATATTCTTTTTTTTATGTTTTTTAAAAAATGTATTCATTTTTTGAGAGACAGAGAGAGACAGAGCGTGAGACAGGGAGGGGCAGAGAGAGAGGGAGACACAGAATCCGAAGCAGGCTCCAGGCTCCGAGCTGTCAACACAGAGCCCAACAGGCTTGAACTCAAGAACCATGAACCACGAGATCATTGCCTGAGCTGAAGTTGGCCACTTAACCAACTGACCCACCCAGGCATCCCTATCTGATATGTTCCTTAAACATATGGTGAAAAAGACTGAATATGTAATAGTAGATTCACTAAAGATCCTCAACAGAGTGTGGCTCCTAGTCCCACAGAAAGAGTCTTGAATTAAAATTAAGAATCATCTTGTTAGGGTAGAGAAAGATGAGAAGGTTAGGTCATAAAACTAAGTGAAATCAGGATAATTAATTCATAGGAAATTTTCTCAAAGCTTCCATTTGAGGAAAGAAAGTCTTTACAAGAATAAGGGGAGAAAACAGATTCAGGGATTCTGATGAATCATATGTTATTTGGCTCGTATTTATGGCACCTATGGTGCCAGGTTCTTTGATAGGTAATTAAGAGGTCCTTGCTAACAATCCAGTAGGAACAGATAAGTCAATAGACCTTTAAAACAAATGCACAATAATGGGAGAGGTATGGGAGAACAGAGGAGGAACAGAGGGGAAAATGGCATTTTTTTAGTCTGAACTGTCCAGGGTGGTACCTAGTTGGTCAAGTCTCTGAGCATATTTATTGAGGGCCTACTATGTGCAAATTGTACTAGAGGATATAAGAGTGGATGTGGGATGCCAAAAGAGGCTTCCCAAAAGGGGACTGCCATGAGAAATCCAAATGGTGTCCTGGGGAAGCAATTGACTGTTTGGATCTGGGGTTCTAAAATGATATCTGGCCTGGAGATGCAAAGCAGCTTAATTCAAGATGCGTAACTGTTAAAAAATAATGCTCATATTCTTCTCTTCTCTTCAATAGAGCTGTGTAAATGATTTTTATTTTTCAAACTGCATACCATAAAAACAAAGTTTTGAAATATATTTGAAGTATGAATCGAGAATATTATTTCTAATATTGAATATGTACTTGGCAATGTAAAAAGAAATCAGTTTGCTAATTTAAAATGTTGGGGGGTTTTGTATGACAGGTTTTCTAACAAAATTATAAAATGTACGTTTAACTTTATATATTGTTCTTTTTACTCTCACAATTGAAATATTTTAATTTTTCTAATTTCTTATTATTGTTTAATTAGAGTCTAACTATAGTTTTTTAAAGTCACAGATCAAATTTTAATCATTTCTTGCAGAATTCCATTCCTTTGTGAGGTCATTTCTGCTTCAAATTTTTTAATTTTCACTGAGATATAATTGACAAAGAAAACATTGTGTAAATTTAAGGTGTATATGATATCATTGCTTTACTCTGTACCTTTATCCAAACACACATGAGCACTAAAATTTTGACAGTGTTTTGTCATCAGTAAATTTGGAAAAATACTAGCCTGGTGCACCCATGTTGGTGTGGCTGGGGCCTAATTTATAGCTGTGCAGTAACTTGTGACTTAAACCCAGCCAACTGCTAGACACTTAAAATGTCTTTGATTTGGAAATGTTAATCATTGTCCTTCTCTCAACAGAACTAGTTGCATTCAAGAGAGGGCTCCAAGCCTTGAGCCCCAACTGACCGTGATGCCCGATACAATCCCTGTCTTTGCCTAAGGCTGGCTCTGCTTGACTGTGAAACTAGTATCTGTTAGGTCAAGCTCTTACTAAAACACTGCTCAACATGCTCAGTCTTCACTGTGGTTTTTCACTATATGCAAATGGAATAGTTGGAGCTAGACAGAGAGCTTCCATATGTAAAAAGACAATTGTCTCTCCATGCATGAGTTTGTTTTATCATAATGTTACAAAACTTCCAAGGAAATTGTGACATAAATTATGTATTTGAAATATGCTTACCAGATAAAATCCACCCAATGTTCCTGTCTACCACAGGCATTCATAGCTTGGCCAAGTCCCAGAGAGTGAAAACTCTCTATCAAGGCCCTTGTGTTTGTCACTTGTGAAAGGTGAGTCTGGGAAACTATTAGTATGGAAGTGGTATGAATTTGGTATGGAAATGCTATTTGGAGTTTCTATTTTAATTCCAGATGCCAGAGAAAATTTCAAATTGTTAACCATTGTATAATTGGCAAGCCTTAGCGTTTAGATCCACCAGCCATATTCATATGCCTCTCTAAACACCAGGAGAAAGTCCCAAAAGAAAGAGAAGTGGAGGATAATGGCATATTCAAAGTGTGGCTGGGCACCTGGGTGGCTCAGTCGGTTAAGCGTCTGACTCTTGATTTTGGCTCTGGTCATGATCTCACGGTTGTGGGATTAAGCCCCACTTCGGGCTCTGCGATGACAGCACAGAGCCTGCTTGGGATTCTCTCTCCCTCTCTAAACAAACAAACAAACAAACAAACTTACAAAAAATGTGTGGCTTACTTATCAGAAAACAGATATTTTGTTTTTACTTTCTTACATTAGCTGGGGACAACTGATTCTTTCCTGACTTCAAATCATTTATTAAAAATTCAGTATTAAAAACAGATATAGAAACCTATCAAAATACATTTATGGAAGCAATAATAAAACAACATTTGCAAAGCTGTAGTCATATAGATACACATTCAACATCACCCAGCATTTATTGGGCTTTTCTTGGGAATGTCCTAGATACTGAGGAAAAATACGTAAATAAAATAGAAGACATGGCCTATATGTGTCAACACTGTTTCTACAGTTAAAACAATTGTTTGATTTAAATCTGACTCTTCCGATGCATTTAATCACTTATTTGCATTTATTTGCGTGTGACCAGTTAATATGAAATGGAACTTTGAAATCACCCATTTGATTCAATGTAGCCTGACAGACTGTTTAATTTTTTTTTAATGTTTATTTATTGGGGAGGGGGGGAGGGGCAGAGACAGAGGGAGACACAGAATCGGAAGCAGGTTCCAGGCTCTGAGCCGTTAGCACAGAACTCGACACTGGGCTCGAATCTACAAACTATGAGATCATGACCTGAGCCAAAGTCGGACACTTAACCGACTGAGCCACCCAGGCGCCCTGACAGACTGTTTAAATAATGTTCTCTACTGAAAGTTTTTAGCTTGAATTACCCAGTGTGGTATCTAGTTGATCAAATATCTCATTCATACATATTTACTGAGGGTCTACCTTGTGGTAGTTTGTATTAGAGGATACAGAGGAATGTAATCACCGTCCCCATCTTGGAGAACTTATACTCCAGCAAGATAATAATAGTATATACATAAACAACAACCACTTATCCTTCAGGCAGGGCATGATAAGGACCAATGATACAAGAGGGAGTGAATGTCACGGAAGCTCAGAAGAAGGAAAGGTGTCCATGGGTTTGAGGGTCTAGAGAGAATTCTGAGAGAAGAAGTTCAGGCTTTAGACTTAAGATTCTCATTATTTAATGAAAGATAATTCGGGGCGCCTGGGCGGCTCAGTCGGTTAGCCTTCCGACTTTGGCTCAGGTCATGATCTCATGGTCCGTGAGTTCAAGCCCCGCGTCGGGCTCTGTGCTGACAGCTCAGAGCCTGGAGCCTGCTTCAGATTCTGTGTCTCCCTCTCTCTCTAACCCTCCCCCGTTCATGCTCTCTCTCTGTCTCAAAAATAAATAAATATTAAAAAAAAAAAAAGAAATATAATTCTATAGTGACAAAAAAGTTATCTTTTACATCAACCCTCAAACATGTCTGTGCTGTGAAGCTATATTATGAGATTGGGTATGTCATGTTGTTTATTTCTTAATATTTTAGTCCCTAAATTCTTTCAGTTACCAGTTAAAGCCCAACAACAGCAACAACAAGACCAAAATTAGTTGCATGACTTTGTATCTCCAGATAATGTTGTTATATAAATTCATAGTTATAAAAATGAGTGGTACTAAGAAAACAAAAAACCCTATAATCAAATAAGAAATTTTATAACTCTTAATGATATTACTACTTAAATATGAGGGGGAGGAATGTGACAAGATTGTCTTACAAAAAACGTTAACATATTGTCCATCAGGTTTTCTTCAAATTCATAAGACCTCATTTTTCACTTATTTATTATAAGTCAGAACTGCTAATCTTCATACAACAAAATAACCACACTTTTCAATTTTCAAACGTTTTCTTTTTCTGACCTAGGAAGACCCAAGTGGATCAGAATTTCTCCTGTTCTAGTTAAGCGTTAATTTTTGGCCAAAGATTCAGTCATAAAGGCTGAATTTGGGGGAGGTTTAGCCCAAGGTTAAAAAAAAAAAAGAAGCTATATAAAGGAAATGATAGTGTAATTTTAAGAAGAATATTTATAGCTGTGGGTACTAATTTATTCTTTTAAACTGGCTCTGTATTTTGAATTGGTCTAAAATAGACCAACCCTACTAAATTTACATTGGATGAGTGTTCAGCTGTTATGTATGTGCAGAGGTGGTATAGCATGGTGGTTAAATGCCGAGACTCCAGAGCCTGACTTGTCTGAGTTCAAATCCCAAACCTACCTCATTCTCTTCACATTTCCCTGGGCAAGTTGCCTAAATAAACTCTCTATCTTTTTCTTAACTGTAAAAGAGGAATAATAGCAGTGCCTGTCCCCGAAATAAATCGGTACATGGAAAGCAATTAAAACTGTGCCTAGCAAAGAGCAAGCATGAAGCGTTAGCCATTAATACTATTCTGTTTTCACGTAGTGATAACTGCAGGTGTGTTGTTTCCTTACTTTTCTGTCTACAACATCTTTTCTTTCCTCTCTCCTTCCTCCCTCCCTCTCATCTCCTAGACTGCCTATCTTTCATTTTATGGCCATTTTCCATTGCTGTGCACATGTCTTCACAAAGGTGCACAATAACTGTTGAAAGAATGAACCAAACTCCTATTTATTTTTTAAATCCCCTCAAAACCATCCCTGGCCCTCTAGCCCTGTTCTGTAGTGGAGAGGGTGCTTTCTTCCTTGCTCCCATAAGCCTTTATGTATACCCAGTCACTACAGTTAGCACTGGAGGTTAGGGTGATCTGTATATGACTCTTTCTCTTTTTCTTCAGGTTTGTTCAAATTCACAAGATCTTGTTTCTTCCTTAGGAATTACTGTGAACCGATATCTCTGAACTTCTTGAGGGTAGTGGCTCTCACCTTCATCCCCTAAGGTTTGGCACACTGTAGGCCTGGCTAATGATTGACTGAATGAGTACATGGACAAATGAATGGACTCATCCCAACTCCTCAGCAGGGGCTGGACATTCTCCTACCACTAGTCACCGTCCAGCAATGTAAGCACACGGGCCCATGGGTCCTCTGTTGAATGGCCTGACCCTGGGAAAGGGTGGAAGAAACCAATAGCAAAGAGCTCTGCCTGCCACAGAAATGAATGCTATAGCTAAAATTGTATTCTAACACCTTCATTTTTCAAATGAAGAAACTAAACCTTAAAAAAGGTTCAATTAGCCAAGATCTCTTAGCATATTAGAGAAACAATTGGGAATGTGATTTAGGTTTCCTGGATTGTTGCCTGTACATATCCAAGTGCAGAGAAAGTTTTCATTTAAGGTTTTCATATTCCATTGAAAGCTTAGTAGTAACAAGTGGAAGGAGAAGGGAGATAGGATAAATAAAAAATGTCATTGGAATGCCTGGGTGGCTCAGTCAGCTAAGCATCCCACTCTTGCTTTTGGCTAAGGTCATGATCTCACAGTCTTGAGATTGAGCCTTGAGCCTCAAATTGGGCTTCACATTGACAGTGTGGAACCTGCTTGGGATTCTCTCTCTCTCTCTCTCTCTCTCTCTCTCTCTCTCTCTCCCTCTCTCAAAAACAAATAAACAGGGGCACCTGGGTGGCTTGGTCAGTTGAGCAACTGACTCTTGATTTTTGTCTCAGGTCATGATCTCATAGTTTGTGAGTTTGAGCCCTGCATTGGGCTCCCCACTGACAGCAAGGAGCCTGCTTGGGATTCTCTATCTCCTTCTCTCTCTGTCCCTCCCCTGCTTGTGTTCACAAATGCCCTCCCTTTCTCTCAAAATAAACTTTAAAATAAATAAACTTTTTTAAAAAAAGAAATGTCCTTGTTTTTCTTGTTCATTATTTTTTTAAGTTTATTTATTTATTTTGAGAGAGTCTGTGAGCAAGGGATGGGCAGAGAAAGGTGGGGAGAGAGGGAATCCCAAGCAAGCTTCACGCTGTAGTGCAGAGCCTGACACAGGGCTCGAACTCATAAACTGTGAGATCATGACCTAAGCTGAAACCAGGAGACTGACACTTAACTGACTGAGCCACCCAGGCACTCCCTTATTTATTATTCTTAGCAAAAGCCTTGCTGGCTACAATATCCTCCCACATGTTCTAACTGTTAATGATCAAAGCCATAGATAGCAATTACAAATAAATGTTATGGTAGTTACAGTATGTTATATTTCAGAATCTAAGAACATGTACTACTCTCAACTCCCAGAATCTTTTCCTGTTTTTGGTAACCATGCCTTGATTTACCTCTGGAGATCTATGTCTTTCCAACTCCCTGCCTTCTTCGTCATAATTTCAGTGAAGATGTTCAGAATGTCCCAGTCAAGGTGTGGCCTTGTGAACTCTCATTCTGGGAATCTGGATCCTGAGCAGAATGTTGCTGAGACAGGGTGTAGATTCATTCCAGTGAGCTTCCCGCAGACATTGTCCACTGCTCCTTTTTACCTAATCCCTAGAACTGCTCTAGGTCTGCCATTCCTGGGGCTGCTCAGCAGCTTTCCTTTTGATTCTGTGAGCTAACCTGTATTCTTCCAACAAATTTCTTCTCTGTTTAATTAGGCAGAGTTTGTTTTCATTGCTTGCAATCAAATTCTGGTACTGGTTGGACTTCAACTTGCAAGTTCCACTTTAGCTATGGTTTGTGAGTACAAACCAAACTGGCAGAAAAAAGAAATAACTAGTAAAATGTATGTGTGTGCATGTGCGAGAGAGAAATCTACTAAGCATATAAATGCTTAAGAAAAAATAGATTTTGTGCTATAATATATTCAAAGCAAAACAAGCCAACAATATTTTTACCAAGGAATTTGTATACTTCTTAAGATGGTCTGGAATTAAATTATTCAATTTAGGTTCTTTGTTACCTGACCTGACATATATTTCCCTTACAACTTAATATTTAAATTAAACTCGTTTATTTATGTAGGTAATAGTAAAACAAACAAATCAAGTTCATAAATTAGAGAAAATAGTATGTATAGTTTAATTTATTCACATTTATTACACTAAGCTATAAATATATACATTTTATAAATAATAGACAGGAAAAATTCTGTGTAAATCCAATGTTAATGATTTCACTATGAACTGTAGCTGTTCTTTAATTTTAAATTGCACTTAATAGGTTAAACTAGAAAGCACATAAAACATGTTCATTTTAAAAAGTATTTATGAAAACTCCTTAAGAATTAAATTATAAGAACAACCATCTATGTTCTCTCTGAAAAATAATTATTTTTTGGGAGAATATGACACAAAGGTCTTGAATAAATAATATTTGGGGATTTTTTCCATCTCTCCTTTACATTATGAGGCTTTTAAACATGTTATCTATTTAACTCTTTCTCAGGTGAATGTGTTTTGCAGGCTGAATGTTCCACCAAGCACTGGAAATAATTCCAAAGAGGTATTTATAGTAGTAGCAAAAAAGTACTTAAAAAATTTATGAAGAGGTCTTTACAGTTTCCATAATGCACATTTTTATAGTACATGTACACATATTTGAAGGAATTTTCTAATAGCTAATGTGTCAGTCTCTATGGTTGGCATACTCTTCAATTTTTAAAAAAATGCATACAGAAGCAACACTAATTTTTATTTCTTCCTCAATACAGGAGCTTAATGCATAATATTTACAACTCAGAAGCAGAAAGATAAAAGAGACACAAAGCTGATACCATCTGCCTTGCCTTATCTGGGGTTACTTTCCATTGCCTTTCACACCCTGACCTGTGTAGAACGAGGCTCGAGCACTGGTCTTCAGCACAGGTTGACACCGAGGTAATGTGTGCGTTGCCATTTAGCACGTGTTCTCTGATAACACTTAGAATAATGGTCTTTCATGAATTGGCAAAATCCGTAAGAAGACAGTCCTGGTTTCCTCAGATTCTGGGTATTTTGATTTGTGAAAACTGCTAGGACTATGAGTGTGTGTGTGTGTGTGTGTGTGTTCTCTTTAGTTACCTATTTGGTATTGCTTTTCTGTGCCAGTTTTCAACAGCAGGGGGACTTTAAAAAAAACAAAAAATTACTTTTGTATTGTTTGTGAGATAGGAATTTTTACGTTAAAATTTTTTTAAGTTTATTTACTTTTGAGACAGAGAGAGGGAGAGAGCCAGAGCATGAGCGGGGGAGGGGCAGAAAGAGGGAGACAGAATCCGAAGCAGGTTCCAGGCTCCAAGCGGTCAGCACAGAGCCTTACAAGGAGCTTGAACTCATGAACCACGAGATGATGACCTGAGCCCAAGTCAGATGCTTAACCAACTGAGCTACCCAGGTACCCCAGGAATTTTTACATTTAAATGGAAAGTACATTTTAAGATTCAGAAAAACATACATCAAAGTCTTATTTCATGATTACATTAGGAGGAGAATGTTTCTGGGGAGGTAGGAACAATAGCCTGGAAGGGAGAAATAGAAAGGAGATCTTTATTTTTAACTCAAGATTTTTATTTAACTATACGTTTGGATTTTTAGAACAATCATACACTACCTTTTATAATTAAAATTAAATTTTAAATGTTTGAAAAATAGTTACTATATACTACAATAAAGCCTTATAAAAACTGGAAAATGTATGTTTTTCATTTGTTCTTATAGCTTTTAAAGTTTGACACTAAGTAGTTTAAGTTTTTTCATTTGAATATAGTTGACACACAATGTTACGTCAGTTTCAGGTGTTGATTTTTAATTTTGATTGAGCTTTTACAATCCTTTGTATAGATAAGTAATATACTAGTATTAATAATGATAATGGTGACAGCAATAGCGTCAAGGGCTTGTGCTAAGTGTTTCCTGTACATTGTCTATTTCATTCTTACAAAACCCTACCAGTAGAGGCAGAGCTAGGTTCAATGGGACTTGAAGTTGATAGGGTTTGGGGAAGGATGGATCTTTAAGAAAATAATACAAAATTACCATGGCCCTTTACAAGGCTCTGGAAAGGGATCTGTGCAGCTTTAGCTAAGCTTCATAGGCTTCCTAATAAATCCATCTTGACTCATCAATCACATACTAGTTTCATTATACATACAAGAAAATGAAGCTTAGAGAGATAACTCACCTAAAGTTATATACCTATGGAATGGCCAACCAAGCTAATTGCAATATTTTATTATTTTAATACAATTCTCTGTATCTCAGTAGTCTATGATCTAAAGTATTTCTAGTGGAAAGTTGGAAAGAGTATTCAACTCCTGCCCAGCTCTCATTACTACAGATCTCTGCTTCCCTTAATGACTTACCCAGTAAGAAAAGTAGAGGAGAAAGAGGGGACACTGAAGGAAAGCAGGAAAGAGTAGAGAATGGAACAGGAGTGACCAGAAGTTGTGCCATTGAGAGAAGGAAGGAGAAAACAAGCAATGTCCAAATTCATGAGCATGTGCTTTAATGGCTGTCTATAGGCTACCATGGGCTTGCTGAAAAAGGCAGGGGAGGCCTGAGTCAAGGGTTCTGAAGGTCTGAAGCAACAAGTGTGTTCTTGCTTGAGATACACTCATGATGACGTACAGGGGTAAGACAGAATGGGAAATGGCCATGTTAGCTAATGGCATTAATATTATCAGGCTAAAGGTCAGAAAAATCAAAAGGAGCCCCAAGTAGCATTGTTTGAGGACTTGGAGCAGGAAAGAGTTGAAATAGCTGATATAGAGCTTAATCTCCACGAGAAGCAGGAAGATTCGCACTTGGAGGAGATCAAGAGATCTCCCAAATGAGGGAAGGAAGGTATATTGAATGATTTCTGATCTAATTTGAAGAGTTCCCTATTTTCAGTCCAACACTAAGGGTGATCCTTTAGGACTAGCGATTCCAAGGCAGACTTGAAAGAGCTACCAAGGGAGTCTGTGCCCTCTAATTGCTAGTCATCCTTAGATCTTTCACAAGGTCTTGCATGCAATGTGCCTTTAATATAATAAGTACTCAGTAAAAGAGTTTGAACGAATCAATCAATAAGTGAAGCTCACCAGAAAGTATAACCTTGAGCTGCCAAAAAGGTAAACTTCCTTAGGACCCCCCAAACCTTTCCTCCCCTCTAGTCTCCTATTTCCACCTCGCTTTAGCAAATCCCTTCCTTCTAGGAAGTCACTGCACATGAATGGAATCCCTAAGTAAACTCATAGTCATGGTTTTTCTCTCTAGGTCTATGAAGATGCATAAATAACTCCATAGGAGTGGAAAGACCAAAGGCAGAGAGGTCTTCTGAAATAACCTGATTTTACAGGTATGTATGAATACAGAGCTATTATTTACAGTATATTCCCAGAGAATTTGTGTTACTGTAAAGTTCTTGGTCATCATCCTAAACCAGGTACTTGATATTTCCTGACAATCCTACTAGATCTTTCATATTTGCCACAAGCTCTTTCTCATTCCCACAGCAATCAATCACCAAGTCTCATCAGTGCTACCTCTCCAATCTATTTGATTCCATACATTCCCAGGGCTCATCTGGAGTTCTGACCACTATCCCTTCCCTACCGATTACAGCACTAAATTCCTAATGAATCTGCCTACCTTTCCTACTGTTCCTCTACTTTCTCCATTCCAGTAATCATCTTGGACTTCTCTTGACTTCTAAAACATGCCACATGCTCTTCCTTCACAATTTTCTACATGTGCTCCTATTCCCTGAAACACTTTTTCTCTCTACTCTCCATTTATTTATTTTTTTTTTTAATTTTTTTACATTTATTTATTTATTTTTGAGACACAGAGCACAAGTGGGGGAGTGGCAGAGAGAGAAGGAGACACAGAATCTGAACCCGGCTCCAGGTTCTGAGCTGACAGCACAGAGCCCAATGCGGGGCTCGAACTGTCTACTCTCCATTTAGACAGTATCTACTTATGCTACAGATTCCCAACTAAATCTCTTTTTTAGCAAAGCATTCCCAGACGTGTATGCCTAGTTCAGTTCCCTTCCTGTATGTTCTATCATAATAGTCAATTTGCTTTATGGCGTTTATTTGTTGAATGTATCTTCTCTGCTAGTCTGTAAATTCCTTGAGGTCAGGGACAGTGTGGTCTCTTTCATTCCTGTGCTCTGAGCTCCCGAGCTCCACCCCAGGAATTCACAGTCCTCCAAGGTCTCTATTTTTCTTCCTGCTTTTCCTTGCCAAAGCCCATGAAATCTTTATCTAGTCTGGGAAAAGTTGAGAAACTTTCTCTTCTTACACAGCCTGCTTTCTTTCAGATATGTTGTCTTTGCCAAGGCCAAACCTTTTGAAACTCAAAAGCAAAGAATTGATCTTTGTGTTCTCTGTATTCTGCTGTTTCATCCCTCTGCCAAGATAATAGCAGATGGAATGGCAGACAAGTATGGGGTACAGGAATATCTATGTGGGGGTTGGGGTAGCAACCAAAGGTTATCTCAACTGTCAGTCACCTCACATTCGCAGTGAGCACCTTACCCAAGAATGACATCTATCCTCCATGACTTCTGGATCCAGTGCCACACTGCTTAGATTGTCTCTCCATGACCAAGGATCCTATTCTCCTGGAAGCTAGAAATTTTGTTTGCTGACAGCCATCAGCTTTCAACTTTCTCTGGGAATTTCCCTCAGGCGTAGTCAGCCTCCTTTCCTAGAGTGGAGTCCCTTCCTACAGCCATCTCATATCCAGTATAAAGGTGGGCCTCTTTCCCTAACCCAATCCCAGGAGTTGGCTGAAGTCTTGTTGTGACTATATATATTACAGGCTACCTTCTTGGGCCCATCATGCCTCTTTCCCTTCCCCTGGAAGTGTCAGTCCCAAGAGCAGTCCAGTAAATTTTGTGCACAGAGATCTCTATCTCAGGGACTCCTTCCTAGGAGACTTGTCCTATAGCAGCCACCTTTAGATCCATTTGCCTATGATTATATATATATATATATATATTTCACCTATCTGCCAATTCTAGAAATCTAAAGAATATAGGGGGAATTTCAGGTCATTTAGAGTCTTCCCTCTTTTTTAATGTATATATAAGAAAATTTAGTACATTCTCATATATATACATTGATTGTATGTGTATATATAAGTCACATAGAAAAACAGTTATAGTTTATTTCTGTTTACTTTAAATTTCAGATACAGTCAATGGGGTATTGTTGCAAGGAGAGAGAAAAGATAGGAGAGACAAAAATTCTGCACATTTATCTCTTTCTAGATTGCATTGGAAAGGACTTTATATGTGTGTGTATATATATATATAGAGAGAGAGAGAGAGAAAGAGAGAACTTGTAGAATTAAAAATAAGAAAGAAATGTAAATGAAAGTTGCTGGTAATTTTTCAAATACGAATTATAAAATTTTATAAACTTCTCTATAAGCCAAAATAACTCAAGTCATCTTGAAGAGTAGAGCTGATGTTTGTTATGCAGATTAAAAAATACCATTTGCCAAGACTTTTAGTGTTAATTGCTTCTCACTGAAAAACTGAAGAAAATCAAGTTGAAGAGAAGGTAAGATTTAAAAAGACAACATTCATTGTGTTTTTCATGCAAAGGAATGATAATATTACTTTTTCCTGAGAGTTGAAAGATCTTAGAAGTCTCATAGTGTCAAGTCCTGGCCAGTGCAAAAATACCTTCTGTGAATTGTTTTATTTTTGCTTAGAACACATAAATATGTTTCTAATATTAATTTATATTTTCTTGTTTTGAAGTTTAATTAATAATCTTGGCTAAATATCAACTTGAGGCCCTGTGCACTACATTGCTTTTTATCATTCTTTGATTGTCTTAATATTGGTGCATTTACATATCTTTTGTTTAATTTTACCCATGGGAACTATTATATTTAGTTAGCAATGAGTGTCTAAAGGACATACATTGATTTGCTTTGGTTTGCTCTCACACTTACACTACACTTACCCCATGTTCATGAGAATCCAGAAGGTTTTCCCTCTTTGCTGAGCAACTACAAAACAGAGGTGGACAGTGTCAGAGTAATGCAGTAGAATAACTCTCTTGAGCATTGCCTCATTATGAGTGGATTATGTTACCAAGAAGACACCTGTAATTTTTTTCCTGTATGTGAGTGTATGTGTATGAGGAACAAGAGTGAGAATGTCCCCCTTGCCAAATAGTTTATTATCATTCTTGCCTCTTTATGAACAGTAGAGCAATTCCATTCAGAACACAGAAATTAAAACAAAGTAATAATAATAGCCACTCCTTATAAGTGTTTCCTATGGTCTAGGCACCATGCTGAGTGTTTTACATATATTTGGCCCATTTAAGCCTCATAACCCTCTGAGGTAGGTATTTAAAACCTACACTTTATAAATAAAAACCTGAGGCTCAGAGAGGTTTAAGTAATTTGCCTGAATTAACATAGCTGGAAAGTTACCATAAGTCATATCTGATTTTTTTAAAACCATTTTTCCAACACTCAAAGATTTTCACTTCAGGTCTTGACCAACTTTTCCAGAAACAGCCTCTTTGCCTTTACCTCTCCCTCTAGGATTAAGTAACTCAATTCCATAGCTGCTCCTCCCCTGCACATGAAAATGACCCGCGCTCCTTCCCTCTGCCAGCTACCTTTGCTTCACCCAGCCATCTCTCACTACTCAGCGTTTTATCTGTTCGTTATCTCCTAGACCTTGCTAACTGGATGACTAGCTGCCAAATAAAATCACAGGAGGAAAAGATAAAGCATCTCATCTTTCTCTCTTAAGCCTTCCCTCTTTTCGACTTCCTTGTTGGTGAGTGTTCAAGTTCTCCAGTTTCCACAGGGCTAAATATAGCCCACTGTGTGTGGCAGTACGGTGCCATTTCCTGGGGAATGAAGGCTCCAGTAAAGACAACTAGTGCAGTGAGTGCGGGGTCACCCTATCCCTCGTCCCTGCAACCGCTCCCGGGGGGGGGGGGGGGGGCCTCAGACTTCCCCCGGAATTTGCTCATAGTCACTCTTACACAGATCAGATCAAAAGGAACTGGTGTGTTTCCTCTCTCAGATGAGAGTGGTATAACTTAGCATGGCTTCAAGGACATAATATGAGTAAACTTGTTGAGGTACAAATATAATTCAAGCCTGTCAACCATACCATTGTTCCAACTACGCAGAGAGGCTTGGCGAGAAGTAAATGTTAATTGTACTGCTAACGTATAACGAAACATAATTAAACTCATTGCAGATTGTTGGAGGAAAATCTTTCCTGGTACATACATAGAATTTGGGGGGCCATTTTTAAAAGGGGCTTACATTAAAAAAGACTCCCTGCCAGGACAAAAATAGAAACGAAATGATAAAGAGAAAAATATATATAAATCTGTACTCTCCTCAGCAATCTGTTATGAAATAAGGTTTTTCCACAAAAAAATAGCTTTATCATTTTTTATTAAGTAACAATCCCGTGAACTTCTAAAAATTAATCTGATATTAGAGAAGAAAGTAAAAATTACACAAAATCCCCCGCACTGAGAAAAACAAGTTTTGTGACAATCCTTTCTGCATACACATTTAGGCCTAAATCCCTCAGTTCATTTCCCTAGCCACAGGGATTCAGAAGTGCAGCCAGTTGGGGCCAACAAGATGTGAGAAGAAACTGGCTGAAAGGTTTTATTTCCTCACTCTTAAGAATAGGTCATGGGGGGAAAAAATGGCTCTTTTTATCCTGGCCATTGTCAAGTATAGGTGTCACTTCTAGAAAAACTGCTGCTATAGCTTTCTTGATACCAGCTTCAGAAGGAAACCAATTCAATGTTTATTTATTTTTGAGAGAGAGAGATAGAGAGAGTGCAGGGAAGGGGCAGAGAAAGGGAAACACAGAATCTGAAGCAGGCTCCAGGCTCTGAGATGTCAGCACAGAGTCCAGCTCAGGGGGCTTGATATCAGGAACCGGGAGACCATGACCTGAGCTGAAGTCAGACGCCCAACCGATTGAACCACCAGGCACCCCAGGAGGAAGCCATTTCAAAAAAAAAAAATGAGCAAAGATGAGAGAATCACAGAAAAATGATTTGGATATAGACACTGAGTTAAGCCATTCTTAATGACCACCCTGGCTCTGGACTTCTAGGCATGTGAGCCCATAAATTCCCTTCTTGTTAAAGCCTGTATGACTTGGATTTCTTGGTACTTCAAGTGGAATGCATCTTAACTAACACAGGTATTTTTTGCCCTAAGAAAAAGCTTAATATTTATATAGGGTCAATCATGCATTTTCTTAATCTGGTTAGTAACTTAATAATAGTAAATACTTACTAATAGCAAAACGATATTGCTTTTCACAATATCCCCAACATATAGGTTATACACATTATCTCACGAACTTTATCTCTTAAACATTTTATTATTTTATTTTTTACCTTTTAAAATTAGTGCAATGCTTATACATCATATGCTTATACATCATATGAGGTAATGGTCCAATATTAATCTTTTCAAATGAATAACTAATTAAGCAATTTCTAATATGAAAATAAAATGTACTAATTTACTAAACCATTCTCTCCCTTTTGAAGTGCAATATTACCATTCTCCTATATTGAGTTCCCATGTATTCTACAATTTTTGATTTGGTCTACTAATCTATTAGTCTATCCGATCTATCTGTATGCTAATACCTAACCATTTTGATTATGCTAACTTTATAACATTTTAATATCTCAAAAGGAATCTCATCATTATTTTTCATATTCATATATTTCTTAGCTTCCCTTGGACACTTATTCTTGCACATAAAATGTAAGATATTTCAATTTTTTAAAAACATAGAGATATAAATTACAATTCATTAAATATATATAACAACATGGGCAGAAGTGACAAATTTGTGAAATTAATCCTCCCTTGTAAGAATGGGGTATATGTTTCCATGTGTTCAGCTGTTGATGTAGTTCTTCAGTAAGATTTTCTGGTTCTCTTCCTATAGACCCTGAACTTTTCTTATTAAATTTATTACAAAATATTTAAAGTTTTTATATTATTGTCTGTGGATTATTTCTTACATTTCTAATTCTGATTATTTCCAGTATAGAGCCATACCATTACCTTTAAAATAAGTATGATGTATAAGCATGTTACCAAATTCCCTTATAACAGTTTCAAACTTGAATCTTTAAGTCTTTTGGTTAATGTCTAGAATGATATTTGCTCTTGGTTTTGCATAAGTAGTATTTATCACATTAGGTAGTTTCCTTTTATTCCTAGTTTGATTGAAATTTTAATAGAAATGGCTGGTGAATTTAACCAAATGCCTTTTCAGCATCTATTAATATCATTTTAATACATTAAAATAATGATGTAATAAATTATGTTATTGAAAAAGTTCCTGCCACAAAACCATCTTTGCATCTTGGCAATGAATTATACTCGGCCACTACTGACACCTACTACACTTTATTTGCTAATATTTTTATTAATAATTTTGTATTTAGGGGTGGGTGCCTGGGTGGCTCAGTCAGTGAAGCATCCAACTCTTGATCTCAGCTCAGGTCATGATCTCACGGTTTGTGAGTTTGAGCCGCACGTTGAGCTCTGCACTGACAGTGAACAGAACAGAGCCTGCTTAGGGTTCTGTCTCTCCCTCTCTTTGCCCCTCCCCTGCTGCTGCACATGCACAGGCTCTCTCGCTTTCTCTCTCAAAAATAAATAAATAAACTGGAAAAAAATTTTTAAGGTGCCTGGGTGGCTCAGTTAGTTGAGTATCCAACTCTTGATTTCAGCTCAGGTCATGATCTCAGGGTTCGTGAGTTCAAGCCCCATATCAGGCTCTGCATTGGCTACTCTGAGCCTGCTTGGGATTCTCTCTCTCTCTGCCCCTCCCACACTCACACTCTCTCTCAAGAAATAAATTAAATTTAAAAAAAATTAAAAACAAATCTTGCCCAAAGTGGCTTTGTGACTCCTCATTCATATGAAGCAAAAATTCCTGAAGACTCTTTTTTTTATATTTTATTTATTTATTTTTTTTTGAGAGAGAGAGAGAGAGAGAGAGAAAGAGAGAATGAGTGGGGGAGGGGCAGAGAGAGAGGGGGACAGAGGATCTGAAGCGGGCTCTGCACTGACAGGCTGAGAGCAGCAAGCCCGATTCTGGCTTGAACTCAAAAATTGCGAGATCACCACCTGAGCCAAATTCAGACACTCAACTGACTGAGCCACCCAGGTGCCCCAGTTCCTGAAAACTCTTGAAAGAAGAGGTTGTTCATGTTCTCAAAACCCCCTGTGCCTCTGTGAAAAGTTTTAGGAATGGACAACCTTCCCACACTATTGACTTACCAATCTTGAACAATGCCATAGCTATACCACTCTCCTCTCCCATCCTCATGGTCATTACCTTGTGACATCACATTATCTCACAATCTTATTTTCTTTGTTTATCCTCAGCATCTTGAGAATACACAACATCCACATTGATGATTCGCCAAATCCCCATCTTGCAATTCCTTAATATTTTTTCCATCTATAATGCTCATCTCCTTATTCCTCAACACCCACTTCCATAGCTACATAAAAACTATCATTATAACAGCTTACATTTACAGAACACTTTTTGCCAAGCACAATTCTAAAAGCTTTATGTACATTAACTCATTCGGTCCTCACAAAAATCCTTCAGTGTAGCTTAAAATGTCCTCTGAGCAAAACTGAGGCACAGAAAAAAATGTGACTAACTTGCCTAGTGCCATATAGGTAGCAAGGGGCAGAGTTGTTATCTAAACCCAGGTAACCTGCTCTTAACCACTATTACATTATTCTCCTGTCTCTGTAAGCATAATTTCCTGTCTTTTAACTATTTCTGCGCCAATAGTCCTGCTAAACTTTTTCTTTAACCACATTAAACATACAGTTTCTTGTAGAATCTTTTGCCCTATCAGATTCTCTGGACTTTACTTTCTTCCTATTTGGATTTAACAATACTGTAAATCACTATACTTTTCCAAGCCTTCTTAATTATTTCGAAATATTCTCTTTGTACTAAAACTTATTTTCCAAGCCTTACTGTGGGCATAATTATTTGATTTTTCTGTTCCTTCTCTCAGGCTGGCCATCACAGCTATATAAAATGATACACTAGTGTTGACTGACTCCACTATAACCCTATGACCCAGCTGACACCTGCCTACCACTACTCTGTGGTTCTTTTCCTTCTATCTACTTGGCTGTCTTTCCCATTCTGAATAGTAATAGTCCCCCTCAACTGCTCAATAATTTTATTGCCCACAGTCTTGCTATTCACCTTCTCAGCAGATGACTTAATTTCTAATATCACAAGAATGCTGTGTCCATCATGAATAAACTCCTTTAACTTCTCCTTTTCTGCCTCCAAATTTTTGTCCCTCTCTAAACTTTTCAACATTTGTGAGAGGAAGAGGTGGTCCAATTTCTCTCCAGACCCCCTAACTTACCATCTTGAATCCATTTTCTTCTGTCTCCTTTAAATTGCATGCCCATTAAGTACTGACTTTCAGATTTGTGTTTTGGTCAGAATCATCTACGCTATACTGCAATAACAAAAATTCCAAAATCAAGTGGCTTAATAAAAAAATGTGTTCATTTATTCCTTCCACCAAAACTACTGTGGATATAGGCAACTCTCCAGTGCAATTGACTTTGATATGGTGACTCATGAATTCAGGTAGCTATGGTCATGTGGTTCCCCACATCAACATGAGGCCCCAGTGGTTCCCACGGCAGGGGAAGTGAGAAACTAAAAAATAACACAGGGGTTTTTCACCATCTCAGCTCACAAATAACACATCGAACTTTTGCTCACAACATATTCACCTGCGCTACTCATATGACCTTGCCTAACAGCAAGGTAGCTGGAAATGGAGCTTTCAAAGAGATTTGAAACAGATTTGAGGACCATGTGGAATTGTTCTTCCATGTTTGTATCAGTCATCTCTCTCATTTTGCTGAATCTTTTGCCTCTATCACAAATAGTGCCAAGTCTAAACCATCTTGAAAAATGCCCACCCACCATTTCATCTACATACCTTCCCTGATATATTCCCCACATTCCAGCCACTCTGTACTGGTTGATGTTACCCACAGGTCTCATGCCACATGCCTTATTTTCTCTACTCATGAGATTCCAGCTTCCATGTAGATAGATGCTCCTTCCTGGGATACATCTATATTCCTTGCCTCTGCAGCATTCCTGCTCATTTCATAAGTCCTATAGACAGAAAGAAGGTCTTGTATCTGCAATTTATAAACCTATATCATAGTATAATTATTATTTGTATGATTTCTTGACTTTCCATATAAACAATGAGATCACTGAAGGAAAAATTGTATTTTATTGACTCACATATCCAGCACCTTACATAGTAGTGCCTGGCACATAGAAGACTTTCAGCAAATGTTTAGAGCATAAATGGCTGAATAAATCCATGAATAGTAAAATTTCTGAAAACCAATAGTGGAGAGTGTATGTTGCAATTTTTGAAGTATTATTTATGTCAGGGTTATGTCTTATTTTTTAAAAAGAGAATACAATACATATTTATTTTAAAAATTAGTTGGTAGCAGGGGTGCCTGGGTGGCTCAGTCGGTTAACCATCTGACTTCAGCTCAGGTCATGATCTCGCAGCCTGTGGGTTTGAACCCCCTGTCGGGCTCTGTGCTGACAGCTCAGAGCCTGGAGCCTACTTCAGATTCTGTGTCTCCCTCTCTCTCTGCCCCTCCCCTACTCATGTTCTGTGTCTCTCTGTCTCTCAAAAATAAATGTTAAAAAAATGTTTGTAATTAGTTCGTAGCATAAGTAGCTTGAGATAAGGAATTACTGATAGCATTATATTATTTATGCAACAGTAAATAAACATAGCATGATGCAAAATACATACTAACCCAATCATCCATTTAAAGGAGTTAAAGTAGGGGCGCCTGGGTGGCTCAGTCGGTTGAGTGTCCGACTTCAGCTCAGGTCACGATCTCGCGGTCCGTGAGTTCGAGCCCCGCATCAGGCTCTGGGCTGATGGCTCAGAGCCTGGAGCCTGCTTCCGATTCTGTGTCTCCCTCTCTCTCTGCCCCTCCCCAGTTCATGCTCTGTCTCTCTCTGTCCCAAAAATAAATAAACGTTAAAAAAATTTTTTTAAAAATAAATAAATAAATAAAGGAGTTAAAGTATGTCTCAATATTTATGATACAATGCCTTGCAATAAAGGCTGGGGGTGCTCTGGCATGTCCTCTATGACTGGTGATAATGTTTATAATATCAGGAATATATATGTGAAATTTGCTTATATGTGAATTTTGCTTATATATGTTATAAATGAACATGAAGTGAAAATATTAATGTTGGAAAAGAATTGACTAATTGATAATAATAAAGCTAAACAAATGTTTAAGGAAGATCTTAAATATGCTGAGGAAGCTTATAATTGTAAGTTAGAATCCTTTAAACTTATATTTGATATAGGCATGAAGGCTTGGGCTATAGATAAAGCTGAAATATTAGCATATAATTTCAACCATTAATTTTGGGCATTTCTATAATGCTTATTCACTTAATTATGACATTCCACCATTTGTCTTGAAGTGTAGGATAAAAATTATTATCCTCTGAATCTTTCTTATGTTCTAAAATAGAAGCACGTAGATAAGAGGATCTTGGCCAAAACAGACAGTGTTTTATTTGTTCACTTATCATAAGCCATACCATATAGAATTTAGCCAATGAGGACCATGCTTTTGTTAGAAAATGCTTTTTGAAAACTAGGATCATTTCATATGTTAAGTCCATTACTAATCCTCAAAATGGAAACTATTATTAAGTTTGAGATATACATATATATGTTATATATTTATATATATAATATATGTATATATATGTATATACTGGTCCATACTCTAAGACTGGCTGGAGATAGTTGAGGAGGAAAAAGGCAGGAGACAGTCAGGAGGGGTAGCTATGCATGCAAACATTTAGCAAGAGTTTTCCCTAAAATGGGAATCAGAAACTGGAAGGAGTCAAGGTAAGCCTGGTTGAACACAGGTACAGAGCAAACCCAGAAGCTGGAGCCAAGGATCAAAGGCAAGTTGAGCCCTAACAGTTATTGAAAAGAAAAAATAAATAAAAAGGAGCAAGCAAGAGGATGCTAAGTAACCAAGGTGGTGAAATAAAAATATACCAAGAGAGAGAATCAAGGAGAGGGCAGAGTAATTAGCTAGAAATGAATTAATGTCAGAAGGAATGTTCAAAGAGCAAGAGGGTCTGTTCAGAATTCTGCTAGACATTGCCTTCTGCTTCCACTTTTGTTTATTCTTAAATCTCCCCAGCCCAGGGCTTTTGATCCCAGGCCTTGAAGGCACCAAGAATGACTTCTGACATTTCAACTCCTACAAACATTTTCTTTCTCTCCAAGAGAAAGAGCAAAGGTCTTAACATTTCAAAATCCAAAGGTAAAAGCATGCAATTGAGAATTTTTTTTAACACTGAGGAATTCTTTAAAATTCATAGAAGTCTTATTTTGTCTATATGTTATTTCATATTTCACCCTGCAAGAGGACTATATATATGTTCCTCTTTTTGTATTTATGTATTTATATATAAATTACGTATTTATTTATTTTATATATATTATATATTATTTTATATATTTTTTCTTCTTTTATATATATACTTTCCCCCCAAAGACAGTAGCCAAATACTTGTCAATCATCTGTATGCTCTATTCCATCTCACTGATTTATTCATCTCCTTCTAAATTGGAACAAATGGAGAGTATTCAAGTCAACTTTTTGTTATTTTGTTTTCTTATGAAAGATTATGAAGAAAAAAACTTGTTTGACTTGTTGCTGTCAGATGAGCTTCACTAAATTCAAGAGTCACTCAGTCCTGCTCCCATTTCCTTTTTGTTTTTCTTTTCTTCTTCCTTTCCACCCTTCCTCCTTCCCTTCCTTCCATTATGTTAAAGAAATAAAGAAACGGTGAACATCTAGTCATTACATCTTAAAGCCTAAGAGAGGCCTAATGCAATGGGAAGCCTTTGAAGGTTTTTGAAAAGTGGTAAAGTTTCTTGTTTTGTTTTATTTTTGATGGACTCTAGCTGCATAGAATTAGATTGACATAATCCTTGCTTCATGAGATAGTTTCATCATTGGTCTATGCAAGGCCTATTTTGCTTTATTCATACTAATTTATTTATAATATTATTATGTGTTATTAATGGTACTAATTCCTAAGAAAACTCATTACCCTGCCAATTTAAAAATATATAATTATGGTGCATTAAGAAAAAGACATATAAATCTACACAACTAATGGTCATATCTTGCAGTTACTGTCACCTTGGCAAGATTAAATTTCAGATTCATTTCCAGGAGGAAACTGGGGCCAAGAGTTCTTTCTTGATGAGATAAACTTCATGGAACATTCCCTCTTTAGATAACAAGGAAAGCACATCCCGGGTGATATCTGTGAATGCCTGGAGAGAAGTGGGCATTATCTTTTCTCTTGTGTGAGACTCACAAATCGAACTCACAATAATAACTACCTTCATTGGGCAGCTACTCTGTAGCCAGCACTGACGTAGGCTCTTGATTAAATATTCACAATAAGATCCTGACAATTAGGTACCTATTATATAGGCATTTTTATCAGCATGGTTTAAATGCAAACAGAGGTTCAGAAAGGTTTAAAAATTTAGCGAAGGTAGCAACACTAGTGAACGGTGGAATCCTAAGTTAAACCTGGCTCTGGCTGTAAAATTGCGATTCTCACTTTAGGCAAGTTACACATTTACTCTGAGCTTCCATTTCTTCAACTGTTAAGAAAAATAGAGATAACTTGTTCTAATCTAACACAGATCCTGGTACACAATTTCAGGTTGTCTGGGGATGAAATCTTTGAAGAGAGCATAAAGATGACAAAGACACTGAACCGTTCCCCTCTTCTAGGACTAGGGAGAAGAGTATATTCCAACCAATTTCCTCCCTAAGGAAGAACTACTTTTATAAGAAACATTAAGAGGTAGTGGTTAGAAGCACGAAGTCTCCATTTCCTCCTCAGTAGGGTAGGAAGGGTAATATCTGGCTTATAGGATTGTTGTAAAGAGTAAATAAGATGATACAAAGGATTATCAGAGTTTGCAAATAGTAATCATTCAAAACATATTATATCAATATCATCATCATCATCATCATCATCATCAAAAAGCTATATACGAATCTTGAATTATAATTTCCAGAGGGAGTTATGCTGCTAACAGATTGAAAAATATAAAACTCCTAACTAATTGTAAGTTACTCTTAAAAACCGTGGTTTTCATATCCCTAATTTCTTGAAGAATTTTGCTTTGTAGGATCCACCTTTCTAAGTAAAGACCACGCCAGATGGAAACTGGTTCTCAAAGAACTGTGCCCAAGATGCTTCATTCTGAAAACATGATTGGCCAGTTTTGGGGGCTTCAGCACATGTTTGAAGGACTAGGGATCTGTGGAGGCTGAGCATGGCACCCGAAGATATGATACTTGGCTCCCATTCTCACTCTTAACCATCATCAAACTGGTTATATTCACAGAGAGCCCAAGGGCCAACACCTTTGATCTGTGCATAATTTTGGCCATAGAGACTTTTCATCTAATTAAGACTTTTTTTATTAAAGGAAATTAAATGGAAATAATAGGCAAATGATTTGGTTGTAATGTATCAGGAATCAGTTTAGGCTTTGTTTTTATAATATAGACTAGGTGAATACACCCAAAATAGAAATGTAAAATACTGTATGAAATATATTTCTAATCTTTCCAGTGCTATGGACCTCCATATGTAAATCAGATACTTGCTGAATCAAATAACATATTATTCATAATTATATGATCATGGCGTGAAAATCTAGACATATTGCACATGCACAGCTAATAGAATTTCATGGCTTTAATGGATAAGCAAAAGTGAAATATTTTACTATCTCCATCAAACATTCAAAAGATCATACTCCTACTGAGATTATTTATTATGATGATGATGCTTTTTATAAAGATCAAGTATGAGTAACCCCCCTCCAAAAAAAAAAAAAAAAAAACTTAAGCTGTTTCTAAGGGCATAACATTTAGAAACAACATATGGTTCCTGTAGTCAAGAATAGGTTCCTTAAATTAGCCAAAGACATTCACAGAGAAATGAGTTGGAGGAAATAGGATCATGGGCAAGAGGGAAAAAATTGTCATCTCTCATCCTTCTGCTCTTCATCTTCCTTGCCTGGCTGAATGTGGTTTTGGTTTGATACCCAATTTTAGATGTAAAAATAAAACAGGTGTTGTTAGCCTCATAAAGAAAGATCTTTTAATGCACTTACCTTTTGTTTAATGACTATTATAAATGTTATTAAAGTAAAAAAGTGCACCAGATCATAAAATGTAAAAATTACATTTATCATTTAATAAGCATACATTGGATGCCTTCTCTGTGCCCAGGGCTAGGCCCTAAGGGGCAGCACCTATTCTCTTCACTATTAAAATCTAGTTGCAGCCTTGTTTTATTTTGCCAGCACTGTATTTCCATTTGGGAGCCAACATTTAAAAGTAAATAGATTTCATATTGTAAAAAAATAAAAATAAAAATAAAAAATAAATAAAATAAAATCTAGTGGCAGGCGCGAAGACAGACTTAACCTGGCTCCTTTTACTCTTGCATTCTCTAATCCTTTCAGGATACAGAGAATCGTATTATGTACCTGCTGAAAAATCCTTCAGTGGTTTCCCATGTCAGTAGAATAAAATCCAGACCGATTACTTTTTTTTATACAGTCCTGCATCATCATGCCTCTTCCTCTTAAATTTCAGCTCTTGCCGGTATCACTCACTAGCCTTCTTTCAGCCTCTAATTTTGCCTTGCTTCTTCCCATCTAAGGGCTTTACACATGTCTGGAACATTCACACACACACACATACACACACCCTAGCTAGCTCCTTCTCATTCTTCAGATTTCAACTTAAATATTACCTCCTGGAAAGACTTTCCCTGAAACTCAAATGTAACTCAAATCACTTCACATGCTTTCCTTTATTCCTATTATTTCCTTCATTGTACTTCCTGTGATTTGTAATCATTATCATTTACTTGTTTATTTTTATGTATGTTACCTTTATTATACACACATTTTTTTAAGACTTTATTTTTAGAGCAGTTTTAAGTTCACAGAAAAATTGAGAGGGAGGTGTAGAGATTTCCCGTAAGCCCCCGACCCCATGCACGTCCTCTACCATTACCAACATCCCCCAACAGAGTGGTACATTTTTACAATTGATGAACCTACATTGACACATCATACTCACCCAAAGTCCATAGTTTACATTAGGGTTCACTCCTGGTGTTGTATATACTCATTCATTTATCATGGTATGCTTCTCCCACTAGATTATATATTCCACAAGGGCAAACACCTTAAGCAGTGTAATTCCTGGTCTGTCATATCGTGTTCAATAAATTTTGTTTAAAAATGACTACTGAACAAATGACTAATTTGTTAAGGAAATAATTGCAGGGTAGTATTTACATGAGCATATGACAATTTAGTACAAATTCTAGATATATATTCCAAGAAAGGCTTGATCAGAGTGGAATGGAATTTGCAGTAAGATCTTTCAGTAGAAGTGAGATAATTTAGCTTGGTAGGTTGTATGTTTCCAGGAGGATCCTCTTCACTGAGTTCAATGAAATGAAAGGAAAGAGAAAGATCCTTTGTGACTACTATTTTGCTCCTTCTGAATGTACAAAGTATAGAGGTGGTCTTGGCTCTGTGCAAGGAGCTTCAGGTAAGCAGGACTTATTTTATGAGAAGGGAATTAAAATTTTCCTTAAGTGACTCAAATAGTATAGCTGACTGGAACCTAGAACTCAGACCTCCTTCTAGTTCCTTCCTGCCCCTCTCCCACCTCGAAACCTGAGACTAGAAAATCATAGACAATTCACACATTTATGTATGGCTTTTCTCATACTTATCATCTCAACCTAAAATGATTTTCAGGTATTTGTAACAGGGTGTCTTATATATAACCAGGAATAAGGGGATGAGGTTTTTGCTTCTATACTGTTCATGTTTAAAAAACAAGCAAACAATCAGAACTATATTCATTTCCATCAGTAAGATGACCTGCTTTAAAATCTTGGTGTCATTGGAGAAAATTGAATATGTTAACTTCAGACCAAATTCTGCACTATAAATCCTTTCTTTAGCATGCTAGTGAGAGTTTTAGAAGTTGAGGCCTCTGTGCACCTGTCTTCAAGTTCTTACATTTCAACTAAACCATTATTTTACAGATCTAACACACTTAAAAACCATACACAGTCACACATTGCTTGTCCTACACACTAACTAAATCCTTTTGTTTGCATGGTTAGGAATTTCCCAATAATGACATTTAACTCTAATTCTGGAAGTAAGTAGGTAAAAAAAACAAAAACAAAAACAAAAACAAAGAGTTGAGTTAACTAAGGCACTTGCCTCATACAACATTGAATTTGGTCACATGAAAAGTTCTTTTGCATAAATTTCTTGGTAACTTTGCACTTAGTTATTTACAAACTAATGTAGCTACCCTCCAATTTTAAAGGAATTGTAGGCATGAATTTATTTTTTTCTCTTTGGAGAACTCGATAAAATGGGTTGCTTTACTATTTATTTAAATGTCACTATAGCAATGGTTAGAAATTCCAATAACAACTCTCTCAAAAGATTTGAAGTTTGACATTCATCTTTGTAGAAGTTGATTCATTCTGTTTTTAACTAGTTTCCATGTGAGGAATTTGGGGCTCATTCACTTCACAAACCTAATAATTATCTAGGCATAACACTTCTCTGTATGTATCACATGATAGATGGGAAAAGAAATTATTCATTTAACAAATATGTATTAAGAATCTACTATGTGATAACTAGTATCGCAGGTGGGTAAAGGTCAGAATCAATTAAGAAGGGAAAATAGACATGAAAACATCATTTCAATGCAGAGCTAGCTACAAGGGAAGATTGTACAAGGTATGGGAGTAACACAATCCTCCAGTTAAGGGAAGTCAGGAAGGTTTTCTAGAGAAGACATTTAAGCTGGGGTTCAAAGTAAAAATAAGAATTTTGCTGGTAGATTAGGGTTGGAGGGTGGTTAGGAAGAGAATGGAAACATTGGACAATCCACGCAGAAAAATGTATAGGGGCATGAAACAATATAATGTACAAACAAAGCTTGGATGAAGCAACAAGTTTGAGAGGTAGAGTAGTTAGGCAACAGCTATTAGGTGATTTTTAAGTGCCAGGTACCCTGCTTGGTTTGGGGGAATCCAGAAGTGAATAAGACAGATCCCTAAGACAGACCCTTAAAGAGATTACAGGCTAAGCCCAGAAGATAGATATTAAACAAATTATTTCAAGTGTTATGTTCTTCAGAGAAGAAATGTAGGATGCTAAGAGAGAACACTACTCAGTCTGAAAGGATAATAATTTTGAAATACCAACAGACGTTTTCCTCTCCTTCATGTTTGCCCATTCTTGCCTTCTTCCATAAATGCCTCTTTTTCCTTTCTCCATTCCCAAAGCCAATTCAGGTAGCTAGTCTTATTGCCTAATAACCCTCGACAATAAGGAGAAAATAAATAACCTCTGTGGCTTTTCCCAACTTTGCAATCATTGGTATAATAATTAAAACCATGGAAGTAGATGATTGACCTGAAGAGGGCAAAGGGTATAAAGTGAATAAAGGGTAGTACCAAGCATAGAGCTATGAGAAGCACACAAAGGAATACATGAAAGAGTTAACAGAGAAATAAGAGTGAAAACAGAGAATAAGAGGAAGAGTAGGTAAATTAGATGGAGAGGTAGACAAGCCTCAGCTCAATATATGTAAATAATATAATATTTGGTTCTCCTTTCATGGTTCCATAGTCAAAATGGCTCTCCCTTAAAAGTTCCTTAGTCACTCCTTCTCTATTACCCAAACTAGCTTATTCCTTTTGCCACTCTTCTAGGTACATTTCAGAAACTCCTCTTATTCCCTCCTTGTTCCACATCCATGCCTTGAAGCAGCCTTTCTCTTACCCCCACTCATGTGGCTACGGTAATTTACTCAACAAACTTCACCCATGAACAAAGGAGAGTCACTGAAAGAAAGGTCTATTTTCTCACACTCTTTTTTTCCTATTAAACATTTTTGTTAGTTTTACTGAAGTACAGTTTATATAAATAATATTAATCAAATTTAAGTGTGTACGTTAATGAATTTGGACAATTGGATACAGTAGTATGAACACAACACAATCATGATATGGTTTCCATGATTTCCATCACCATGAAAAGTTACCACATGCTCCCCTTGCAGTTAATTCCTGACCCTCACCCCTGGAAAATGTTGATCACTTTGCTGACACTATAGTGTTGTCTTTTCTAGAATTTCGTTATGATAGAATAATATAATATAATATGTAGCATCTTACGTGTGACTTGTCTTACTATAATGCTTTATAGAATCCTCAACATTGTTGTGTGTGTCAGAACTTTGTTCATCTTTATGGTTAGTAGTAGTCCATAACATGGATATCCCACAATCTATTTATTCATTCATAGTTTGACAGTATTTTGATTATTTCCAGTTTGAGGCTATTATGAATAAAGTTTCTATAAATATTCCTGTACAAGTTTTATAAAGATATGTGTTCATTTCTCTTGGGCAGATCTCTAGAAGTGAAACTGCTGAGTCATATGAATGTTTAATCAAAGTAGTACAAGTAGGTATCCTCGCCTTGTTCACAAACTTAGGGGAAAAGCATGTAGTTTTTTACCATGAAGTATTATGGTAGCCACAGGTGTTTTTGTAGTCACTTTTATTAGATTAAGAAAGTTTCCTTTAATTCCTAATTTTCTGGAAATTTTCATAATGACTGGCTGTTAATTTTGTCAAATGCTTTTGTCTTCATCTATTAAGATGATCATACCATTTTTCTTTTTTGTTTCTTAATATGGTGAATTACATTTATTAATTTTCTTTTTATCTTTAGGTTTATTTATTTATTTTGAGAGGGAGAGAGAGAGCACAAGCTGGGGAGGGACAGAGAGAATGAGAGGCAGAATCCCAAACAGGCTCCGTGCTGTCAGCACACAGCCCGATGTGGGGCTCAAATTCACAAACCGTGGGAGCATGACCTGAGCCGAGATCAAGAATCAGATATTTAACCGACTGCACCACCGAGACACCACACATTGATTGATTTTCTAATGTGGAACCATCCTTGCATTCCCAAGAAAGGCTACACTTGGTCCTGATGCATTGTATTATTTTTTTCTCTGTATTTGATTTGCTAGTATTATGATGATGATTTTGCATCTATGTTCTTGGGAGATATGGGTCTGTATTTTTCCACCTTGTTACGTCTTTGTCACATTTTATTACTAGGGTAATGCTAGCCTTATAAAACCAGTTGGGAAGCATTCCCTCCTCTCCTTTTTTTTTTTTTTTTTTTTTTTTGGAAGAATTTGTATAAAATTTGTATTATTTCACTGAAAATACTTGATGTAATTTGCCAGTGAAATCATCTGGGCCTGGAGTCTTCTTTATGTACAGATTTTTAACGATAAATTCATTTTCCTTGATAAACACTAGCTATTCCAGTTACTTATTTCTTCTTGAGTAAACTTTGATAATTTACTTTCAAGGAATTTGTTCATTTCATCTAAGCTAATTTATTTTCATAAATACTTATTAGGGGCACCTGGGTGGCTCAGTCAGTTAAGCATAAATACTTATTATACCTTTAATATATGACCTACACTGATGTCTGTTTTCATATTTCTGATATTGTTAGTGTGTCTTTTCTTTTTTCTTTTTAACCAGCATAGATACAGGTTAATCAATATTACTGACTTTTCTAAGAATCATTTTTTTGGTTTCATTGATTTTTAAAATTACTTTTCTCTTTTCTATTTTATTGCTTTATACTATTTATTATTTCCTTTCTTCTACTTGCTTTGGGTTTAATTGCTCTTCTCTTGCTAGTTTCTTAAGGTAAATGCTTCGATCATTGATTTAAGAATTTTCCTCATTTCTGATGTGAACATTTAATGCCGTAAATTTATAAATTTTGTAAGTAAAATACTACCTTTGCTGTGTCCCACAAATCTTGATATGTTGCGTAGTCACTTCCATTCAGTACAAAATATTTACTAAATCCCTTTGTGACTTCCTCTTTAGTATTTACAAGTATGTTGTATAACTTCCAAGTATTTGAGAATTTTACAGATATCTTTCTGTTATCAGTTTTTTAGCTTAAATCCATTGTTGTTAGAGACCATATTTTGCATTATTTCAATTCTTTTAAATTTACTAAGGTTTGAGGTGCCTGGGTGGCTAAATTGGTTAAAGGTCCAACTTCAGCTCAGGTTGAAGCCCCTGAGTTCAAGCCCCACCTAGAGCTCTGTGCTGACAGCTCAGAGCCTGGAGCCTGCTTCAGACTCTGTGTCTCCCTCTCTGTCTGTCTTTCCCCCACTCATGCTCTGTCTCAAAAAATGAATATACATTAAAAATAAATAAATAAACTAACTAACTAAGGTTTATTTTGTAGCCTAAAATATGCTCTATCTTGGTGGATGTTCTATGTGCACTTGAAAAGAATATGTGTTCTGCTGTTTTTAGGTGGAGCATTCCATAAACATCAATTAAAACAAGTTGGTTATTAGTGTTGTCCAGGTCTTCTATATTCTCAATAATTCACTCTCAATTTTCCCATCAATCACTAAGAAAAAAGTGTTGAAATATCTAAGTATAGCTGTATTTTTTTGTCTATTTCTCTTTCCAGTTCTACTACTTTTTGATTCATGCATTTTGAAACTGTCATTAGGTACATATACATTACATCATGTCTTTGTAGTTAACTGGCTCCTTATTATGTAATGTTTCTTTTTCTTACTATGAATTCTTTGTTTCATATTAAAGTAGTGAATTCAGCTTTCTTTTGATTTTTTTCCTAGTACATGTTCTTCCATTCTTTTGCCTTTTTTCATCCTACTTTTAACCTACCTATGTTTTAACATTTAAAGTGACTTTTTGTAAATAGCATTTAGTTAGGTCTTGCTTTTAATCTAATCAGACAATCTCTGTCTTTCAACTTGGATGGTTAGTTAGATCTGCATTTTTCAGTAAGATAGCAACTAGCCACATATGCCTTTGGACAACTTGAAATATGGCTGGTCTGAATTGAGATGTATTGTAAGTGTAAAATACCCATAAAATTTTAATAAACAGAATGTAAAATATCCCATTAATAATTTTTATGATGACTATATGACAAAATAACAATATTTTACATAGTTTTTGTTACATATATTATTAAAATTAACTTCATCTGTTTCTTTTAGTTGTCTTTAATGTGGCTACTAAAAAACTTTAAATTACATACCTTACTCACATTATATTTCTTTTGGACAACACTGGTTTAGACCATTTTCATTCAGTTTCATTTTTAATCGATTTAATTAAAATCCACCATCTTGCTGGTGGGCTTCTATTTGTTACTTTTTCCCTTTTGTTTCTCTTTCTCTGTTTGCTTTTGAATTAATTTATTATTTAATTTTTTTTTCCATTGCTGACTTGTTACTTATAATTTTTAAATTTTTTAGTATTTTCTGTAGAGTTTACAATACATGTTTTAGTTTACCACAGACTACCTTTAAAGTATATTTTACTTCTTTTCGTATAGTGTAAGAATCTTATAGCAACATACTTCCAATATCTTTCTCCCTTCATTTATGTTATTTTTGTCATACATTATACTTTTACATGTACTAAATACACACAATACATTGTTTCTATTTTTGCTTTAAAAATCCATTGCTCCTTAAAGCAATTTAAAATGGGGAAATATGGGGCACCTGGGTGGCTCAGGCGGTTGAACGTCCAACTCCGGCTCAGGTCATGTCTCACGGTTTGTGAGTTCAAGCCCCATGTCAGGCTCTGTGCTGACAGTTTATAGCCTGGAGCTTGCTTCAGATTCTGTGTCTCCCTCTCTCTCTGCCTCTCCCCTGTTCGTGCTTTGTCTCTCTCTCAAAAATAATTAAACATTAAAAAAAATAAATTAAAAAAATGAAATGATGAAATGCCTTTCATATTTACCTTTATTTCCACTATTGCTGGAGCTCCTCCTTTCTCTGGATAGCTCTAGGTTTCTGCATGATATCATTTTCCCTCTGCATGAAGAATTTCCTTTAACATTTCTTATATCACAAGTCCATGGTAATAATTTCATTCAGCTTGTATTCTTATGAAAAAAATATTTATTTTGCTTTTGTATTTGAAAGATAGTTCTTCTGGGTAAAATATCCCAGGTTGACAGTTTTTTTCTTCAATGCTTTAAAAATGTCACTTCATTGTTCTGGCTTGCATGGTTTCTGATGTAAAATCTGCTTTAATTGTCATCTCCATTCCTTTTTATGTGTGTGTGCATTTTCTCTTGATACCTTTAAAGTTGTTTCTTTGATATAAGTTTTACACACTTTGAAGATGATATACGTAGGGGTTAATTTTTTGTATATTTTGGGATTTTTGGTATACTGTGAGAATTTTGGATCTAAAATGTCTTCTTTAATTTTGGCCATTATATTTTCCAAAACATATTTTACCCCATTATCCCTCTCTCCTTTTACAAGTCCAGTTACATGTATGTTAAACCATTTTTATATTGCCACAATTCTTGGATACTCTGTTATGTTTTTCCCACTGTTTTACTTTTTTAATGGAACTTTTTTTTTTTTTTTTTAGAATGAGAGAGAGAGCATGAACAGGATAGGGACAGAGAAAGAGGGGGGCAGAGGATCTAAAGCAGGCTCTGTGCTGACAACAGAGAAGCTGGTGTGAGGCTCCAACTCATGAACCATGTGACCATGACCTGAGCTGAAGTCCATTGCTTTACAGACTGAGCCACCCAGGTGCCTTTTTTTCTATGTGTTTTAATGAAGATAATTTTTATTCAGCTATTTTAAAGTTCACTGATTATTTCCTGTATCAAGTTAAGTGAGGAACACATCGAAGGCATTACATATCTCTGTTGCTTTGGAGGATTTTTTTTTTATTTCTAGCATTTTATTAGATCTCGTAGTTTTCACTTTTCTGTTAAAATTTCTTATGTGCTCATGTATGTTGCCCACCTTTTCAAGTAGAACCTTTAGCATTTTAACAATAGCTATTTTAAATTCACTTCATGATTTCTGACCTCTAGGTCATCTCTGATTCTGATTCTGTTAGTTGCTTTAACAATGGGTTGCCTTTTCTTAGCTTTTTATGTGTCTGATAATTTTTATTGAATACTAGACATTATATGTAGAACAGTAGAAATTGAAGTAGAGGGCACCTGGATGGCTTAGTAGGTGAAGCATCTGACTTCGGCTCAGGTCATGATCTCATGATTCGTAAGTTCAAGTCCCACATCAGATGAACTCAAGCCCCACTTTGGGTGAGCTTGTGCCCCACTTTAGGTGAACACAAACCCCGCTTCAGGTGAGTTGAAGCCCCGCTTCAGGTGAACATGAGCCCTGCTTTGGGTGAGTCCCACTTCTCTCTCTTTGCCCCTCATGGAATTCTCTCTCTCTCTCTCTCTCTCTCCTTTTCTCTCTCTGCCCCTCCCTCACTTGTGCTCTTTCTCTCTCTTTCTCTCTCTAAAAAAGAAGAAGAAGAAGAAGAAGAAGAAGAAGAAGAAGAGAATAAATGGAAGTAGATGTTACTTATATTTGGAAATAGGCACACCTCTTCTACTAGACTGAGTTTTCAGTGTTGATTCAAACTTGTCAGAAGTTAAACTGGTTTTGGTTTTGTTGTTTCTATGATTACAGTTTTCCACCAGTTTCAGTATCCGTTAGTAAGCTTACCTTGTGGTTAGGGTTGGGGACTCTGTGCTGAATGTTTTTTTCCAATGATCCTGATATACCCTCAGCTTTCAGCCTTCCTTGTGCAACTATGGCACATTGGAGATTTTTCCCCACAATCTTGCCTCCTCCCCAGTGGTAGCCTGCTATTGATTATTATTCAATGCTTGCTATCTGGGGAGGAGGCAGGAAGCTTCTCTGTTGTCCTGGTCCAGCTCAGTCTTTGTTATACTCTCTGTGCCTCAGCCTTTGTGATGGAGATTTCTCATGATCTTGTCCCTCTTCCCCATGACCGTCAAACTGTGCCTTGTATCCTTAGTGAGTCTTGTTCAGACTCTGCTTCCCTGCCCCCCACTACATCCCAGTAATAGGAGTATTTTAATGGTATAGATTTATATAGGATCTGTGAAATAGAACTATTTCCTGACTAAGTACAGGGTATTTTTCTTTTCCCAGTCACCAGCCACCCGTGGTACTTCAAATGTGTCCTGAGAGTATCATTGTTTACTGCTTCTACCCCCATGACCTTAAGCTTTTATTCCATAGAGGTAAAAGATCCAGGAGAAGCTTCCTGCTTTTTGCACTGGAGCACTCAATCCCCTTCAGTGATCTTGCACCACTGAAGGAAGCTCTTTCTGGTCTCTTGTCCTGCCCATAACCTTTTTGTGTGTGAGTTCCCAGTGGAAACCATGGAAAAGTGTTTGCAGGTTGGTACACACTAACCTTGTGCTTGTGACTCTCAAGTAGGTATACTCTCATGCTAGCCCACACTTAACCTTTTTTTTTTTAACCATTTCTTAAATGTTTAGCTAAACTCTTCTTACATATTTTTATGGTGTATATCATCTTTTTCCCATGTTATGCCACAGATGAGCCAATTCTCACATTCTCTCTCTTTTTTGGAGGGGTCTGTCTGCTTTTGATTTCAGAGCTTATGGTTGCCCTGTAATAGCTCTCTGATAGGTTCAGGAAAATTTATGAGTTTGTAACTCGTTGTTACAAACATGTTCTCATTGTTATGATAAAAACAGTATTCTTTCTAGCTTTCTACATCTGAAGAAAAAAGCAGAAGTTTTCTTCATTGTTGCAAGGTTTTTTTTTTTAGGTTTTTTTTTTTTTTTCTGGGTATAGAAATCTGGGTTAAATTTTTTTTTCTTTTGGTTTCATTTCTTTAATCAACTTCTATTATCTTCTGGTCTGCATGTTTTCTGATCAGAACTCTGCTGCCATTTTTATCTGTATTCTTCTGAACATAATGTCTTCTTTATCTATGGATGCGCTTAAGATTTCATTTTAATCACTGGTTTTTAGTATTTTTAAAAATTTTTTTTAAATGTTTGTTTATTTTTGAGAGACAGAGTGTGAGTGGGGCAGGGGCAGAGAGAGAGAGGGTGGCACAGAATCCGAAGCAGGCTCCAGACTCTGAGCTGTCAGCACAGAGCCTGATGCGGGGCTTGAACTCACAAACCATGAAATCATGACCTAAGCCAAAGTTGGACACTTAACTGACTGAGCTACCCAGGCACCCCACTGATTTTTAGTAATTTGATTATGATGTGTCTTGATGTGATTTTCTTCATATTTTTGCTTATAGAGGTTCATTGAGGCTCTTAAATCTATGGGTAAATGTCATCAAATTTGGAGCAATTGTGGTCATTATTTTCTAAAATATTTTTTTGTTTTGCCCTCACCTTCTGATACTCCAATGATATTCATATTATTAGACTATTTGATATCATCCCACAACTCATTAATCTCATGTTTGTTTTTAAAAATTATTTCTCCAGGTGCCTGGGTGGCTCAGTCAGTTTAAGCGCCCAATTTTGGCTCAGGTCATGATCTCATGGTTCCTGGGTTCAAGCCCCATGTCAGGCTCTATGCTGACAGTTCAGAGCCTGTTTGGGATTCTCCCTCTCCCTCTCTCTCTGCCCCTTTCCAACTTGTGCTCTAAATAAATAGATGATAGATAGATAGATAGATAGATATTTCTCTTTACTTCATTCTGGATAGTTTCTATTACTGCATCATCAAGTTCACTAATCTTTTTTCTACAGTGTGTAATATGCTATTAATCTCATTCAGTTACTTTTCAGATCTTGTCTGTTTCAAATCTGAAGCTTAATTTGCTTTTTAATACCTTCCATTTCTCTCATTCTCATGTTTATGTTTTCCTCTACTGTCTTGAACATATGAAACATATTTATAATAGCTATTTTAACATCCTTGTCAGTTAATTCTATTGTCTCTCTCATCTCTGGGTCTGTATCTATCGATTGATTTTTTTTCTCCTGCTTATGAGTTGCATGTTTTTTGCTTTTTTGCATGCTTAGAAATATTTGATTGAATACTAATGTAATTAATTTTTACATTGTTAGACACTGGATGTTGTTGCATTCATTTAAGTATTGTTGGGCTTTGTGGCTTGGAATCAGTTTGATCCTTTTCCATTTGCTTTTAAGCTTTGTGAAGCAGATCTAGAATAACCTTTTGTGTAGGCTAATGTGTCCCCATTACTGAGACACCATCCTTCTGAGGATTTATTTAATGTCTATGTATTAGGAGGTTGTTCCACTCTAGTTATTTAGAACACAAACTACTACTTGACTATATGAGCTCAAGGATTCTTCAGCTTATTTCTTCCAAACAGTTTTTCTTCAGTCCCAGGCAGTTCCTTCCATACATTCACAGATCAATACTCAGCCTCGACATTCAGGGAACCCTCAGAAGCTTTCTGGGGCAAGTCTCCCCCACCCAGCTGAAGCTCTCACCTCTTCAGTATTTTGCTTCACAAATTCTAGCTACTTTCATCTCTCTGAACTCCAAACTCTGTCTCTTCAACTGAGCAAGAATGCCAAGCTTTGTCCTGGTTCTCTCTTACTTTGCTATGGCAGAAAATTTTTTCCAGGCAGTAAGCTAGAGCAATAAAAGGGTTCACTTTATTAGTTTCCCTTCTTTCTAGGTTCAGTGCCTTGTACTGCCTATTGTCTAAATGTCTAAAAATTGTTTTGTCTTGTTTCTAATTGTTTAAAACAGGAGGATAAACACACTCATTTTTACTTTATCAAATCTGTCATGTGGCCAACTTAAAGGTTTCAAGGTATATAGAACATGGTAAAATTTGTGTTAAGTCATTCTAATGGGCAAATATAGTATTAATTGGAAGAGAGTGAGTTAGGCACCAAAGTCGGGTTAAGATGTCAATAGCAAGAACATGAATTTTTGGCAGTAGACACTGGCATGGTATATTATACCCAAGAAGTAACAGATATTATAAGTATTTAGAGCACTAGGAACTAGTGACTGATTGAATCTAGGAAAATCAAATGCGATAATGAGCACAAAATTATTTCCAAACATCCATTTAAACATTGATTAAATAACAACTGTGTGCCCAGGATTATGATAGGTTAACAGACTACATATATAAATAATACATAGTACCTGGACTAAGAGAGTTAGCAGACTTATAATTTTAAAACAATGCAGGGACTGATTTGATGGAAATGTAAACAAGGTACTATATTGCATAAATAATGGCACAGTAGCAGCTGAGGGAAGTCAAAGAAGCCCTTAAAGAAGAGGTCATACTTGAGATAGTTCTTGAAAGGTAAGTGGGAGCTCTTCAGGCAGGTAAGGAGGAAAGGATATTGCAGGCAAAGAATAATAAAAGCATTGTGATTTCCAATAACAAAGACAGTTTCACAGTGAATGAAGTATAGAATATGTTGGATAATTAAGGTATGTAAATATCAAAATGTAATATTATAAAAGAAAGAGGTTATTATTTCATTTCTAAGGATTGTTTCTCTACATATATACATACATCATGTGAAATGTATGAATAAGTTTTGGTGATGTTGAGGTACTCAAAGCAGAGTCCGTGTCGTTAGTTACATAGAACAGAAGAAATCAATATTTATGTGTATTTTCAATCCAGGATACAGTAAATGCAATTACTTAAAATGTCTGCATTCATGTACTGAGATAATGTTCAAACAATCCATGCACTTGAAAAGAAATAGAAATAAATATTTTAAATGGCTCTAAGAAATAAAGAACAGTCTATATAGCATTCATTTTCTTAAGTTCCCTTTATGTTGGTAATTCCATTGCTACCCATCAAAAGAGTGTTCTTTTTCTTCTTTGCCTCCGTATTCATAAGAAACTTATAGATCTCCTTCTCGATATTTCAATGTTAAGCATTCGGATGTTAACTTTGACTTAATCTACCTATTTTTCTTTTGGAATTCCCATCCTCAAGTGTGTCTGTGGTTCTCCTGTCAAGACTCTCTACTTAATCCTCTCCAGCAAATAAAGCTCCAGTCTGTTGCTGTATAGTAGGGGGTTAGTCACCTGCAGTGCAGAGTGGTGGAGGTTTCTGTGGGTGTAGCTGCTTCTTAGATAGACTTTCAGCCAAGTCTGTTATTGCCTGACATTTACCTTCTCTACCAGAGGTGCCAGACACCCATTCCTGAGCCTTTGGGGTGGGGGTGAGGACAGGATTCTGCATTGTAAATCAGGTTGTTTCTTGGCTTTTCCCCACCACAGCTTCAGCTTTCATGAGTCGAAGTTAGTTGCCATTCGTCTTTCTTCTTTCCAGCTTCCTGTATTCTGATGCTATTGTTTTACTCTTGTTCTCTTAGTCCTTGTGGGTTCATACTTTATTTTTAAAAATCCATTTACTATCACTAGAGTGGTCTTCAGAAGGGAGCTGAAAAATGCATGTACTCAATACTTCCTTTTTAACTGGAAGTCCTTCAGTTCATTCTTTTTTAATATCTATGTCTTCGTATTTTATAATGTATATAATATATTTGAACAATAATACATATAATTTATAAATAAATAAGTACCTTCTTTCACACGGCTCAATTTATTTTTTCTTCTTCTTACAGATAATGCTATGTGATTCTAAAGGTTTGGAGACCACGGGTTTCCTGGACTCTAACTGATGGAGTCTCCAGGACTCAGAGCTTGGCATTTTTCTCTTCTTATGTTCATACTCCTTCAGGTGATCTCACCTAGTCCTGATGTTAATGGCTCTAAAATGTGTATATTTAGGAGCACCTGGGTGGCTCAATTAAGCATCCAACTTTGGTTCAGGTCAAGATGTCATGGATGGTGAGTTCAAGCCTCAAATCGGGCTATGTGCTGACAGCTCAGAGCCTGGAGTATGCTTCGGATTCTGTGTCTCCCTCTCTTGCTGTCCTTCCCTCAACCATGCTCAGCCCCCCTCTCTCTCAAAAAGAAATAAACATTAAAATATATATATATATGTATATATATATATATATATGTGTATATATATATATATATATACATATATATATATATAAATAAAATGTATACATTTAGCCCTGACCTCTGCATTCTGCATTCAGGGCCAGATATCCAGATTCCCACTTGATTTCTTCACCTGGATGTCTAATAGGTACCTAAGATTTAGTATACAAATCAGAATTCTTGATTGCCACAACCCCACACCTTCCCCAAACTGCACCTTGCCCAGGCCACCCGGTTATTCAATCAAAAATTGTATTGAATATCTGTATGATTCCAAACTCTGAGAATACAACACTGAACCCAACTGAAAAGACTGCTGTCATACAGCTTATGTTCTTGGGGCAGGGGGTGGGGAGACAACAAAAAATTGAAAAGCAAATATATGTCTTGTGTTTATATGCATCTACATTTATCTAGGTTGAGTGCTATTAAGAAAAATAAAGTAAAAGGAATGGAAAAGGGTGTGTGTGTGTTTTTTTTCTGTTCTGTCTCCTTTCCAGCTTCCAAAATTTTGTCATGAGCGTCTCTTCTTTTGTTGTCTTTGTCTTTGTGAGTTCATGGGCTTAGAAGGTATTCATTTCATTAACCGCCATTTCATGGAGTTTGAGGAGAGTGTTGAAGGAAATGCATGTGTTCAATCTTCCATCTTCACCTAGAAGTTGAAGAGTGTTAAGGGAATATCTTTATGAGAAGATGATATTCAAGCAGAAACCCAAAAGAAGTGAGGAAGTAAGCCATGAAGATATCTAAAAGAAGAGCAGTCCAGATGGAGGGAGCTGCAAGTGAGAAAGGTCCTAAAGTAGGAGTGTGCTTAATGTGTTCAAGGAACAGCAAGGAGTCGTGTTGCTGAAGTGGAGTTGAGAGGTGGGATGGAAAGGGAAGACTGTTAGGAAACAAGGTTGGAGAGGTGGCAAGAGACTAGATCCTTTATTGGAGGCCATGCTAAGGATTTTGATTTTTATTCAGAGTGAAATGGAAAGGCCTTGGAAGGTTTTAAGCAGACATTATTAAAATTACTTTTTAAGTAAATCACTCTGGCTGCTATATAATGTCTTGTAGGAAGATGAAGGCAGAAGCAGAAATACCAGTTAGGAGTGGATAAGGCAAGAGATGATGATGACCTGAGCTAGAGTGGTGGCAAGAAATGTGGTGAGAAGTAGCAGGATTTTGGATATTCTTTGAAGTTAGAGCCAGCAGAATTTTACTGACGGACTGAGCAACAGAGTGCCAGCCATATTCTAAGATACTTTACTTAAACACATAGAATTACGATATTACTGGTGATGATGGTTGTATGTGGAACAGATGTGGGAGGAGTGCAGGGGACAGGAGCTCAGTTTGACTTGTTAAATTTGAGATAACTATTAAACAACTAAATGGTGATGTCAAATGATTGCTGGATGTATGAGTCTGGGGTCTCAGGGAGCAGGCAGGTAGAAGATACTTATTGGGGCTTATCAGTGTATAAAGAGTATTTAAAGCCACAGAGCCTGATTGGATCAACAAAGGAGTGAGTGTAGACAGAAGTTCCAGTGAGTGAGATTGGGAAGGTTTCAACATTAACTGATTGGGAAGATGAGGAAGAACCTACTGAGCAGACTGAAGAAAGAGTGACCAGTGAAAAAGGAGAACCAAGAAAGGATGGTCCCTGGAAGAAAAATAAAAAGTATCTCAAGGAGAAGGGAGTGGTTGATTCTCTTAAATGCTGCTGAGAAGGTGAGTAAGATAAAGTCTGAGAAACGATCATTACATAAACAATGTAAAGGTCATTGAGGCCTTTGACAAGGTTATTTCCATGGAATGGAGGGAGTAAAAACCTGAATTGGAGTACTGCAGATGCCAACTGATGACTCAGGAAAGACAGGAATTATCTGTTGAAGCAGTGCTCACAGTTAGGCAAGAAACACAGGATCCAGGGTTTAGACGCAGATGGTTGTCTCAGGTAGAAAACCAGACAATTCATCCATTGCAATGAGAGGTAAGGCTGAAGGTTCATTTTGCAGTGGTTGGCAGGTGTGATCAGAAGTGTGGAAGTTCGATTTTTATTGAAATAGAAAGCAGGTCATTATAGGCTGAGAAAATGGGGAATGGAGAGGTATTGGAGGTTAAAAGAGAGAAAATAAAGTGTACAATAGTTATCTGAGAGAGTAGGAAGGTTAATTAGCTAGGAAATTATAGTAGGATTGCATGGCAGAGCAAAGGTCCACTCAAATTTTGAGGTCATGAAGAGAATCAGTTAGCCTGAGCATGTGATTTTTCTCTATCCATGTTTCATTGTTCCGATTCAGATGAAGAGTCAATGGAGATTTAGATTTGAGCAGGTTTGGGTTTTGCCAGGAAGAAGTGATGGAGAGGTGCAAAGGAGCTAAAGGTGTGTCAGTGTGGTGAGCCATCTCAGCAAATGCACCCTCAATCACTTGGTTTCTTTACTCGAAGACCCAAGAAGCAATTTTGACTCCTCCCTTTTTCATTCCCCAAACCAATATATATATACATTGGAATCTATCACCTTTTCTCAATCTCCATGGCCCCTACCATGGCCTAGCCACTTGCCTCCTCTTGGTGCCAGTGTCTTCCCTATCTAACTGGTCTCCTTGCCTCAACTCTTATTACCAACTTACTACCATGCAACCCATCCTCAGCACAATAGCCAGAGTCACTTTTCTTCACTCCAGCCTTTTGTGGCTTCCTAATGGATTTCTGTTTTAATCCAAATCATTGCCATGAAGGTCCTCGTTCCTCTGCCCACTTGTCCAAATCCTCTAGCACTGTTTTCTCTGATGACTGTTCTATCTCAGCCACTTTGGCCTCATCTTTGGTTCTCAAACATGCAAACTCTTTTTGTCTCAGACTGATGCAATTCTTTCTCCTTCTACCTGGAATACTCTAACTCTGGCTCTCTAATTGGCCACTTTTACTTATTTTCCAAGTCTTAGATCAAATAGTAAATTCCTCAAAGGAAACTTCCTTGAGCTTAATACTTAAAGTAGTCTTACCCATGTACTCCGTATCACATCACTTCATTTGTTTTAATATTTACACAATATGAAGTTATCTAAATATATTTGTTCACCTGTATACCCCAACTAGAATGAGGGTAGGGACTTTGTCTCTTTCATTCTCCTCTCCAGCCTTAGAGCAGTGGCTCTCAAACTTCTTTATCTCAGGAAATTTATACTCTTAGAAAGCATTCAGGACCCCAAAAAACTTTTGCATATGTGAGTTATATCTATTATTAATCTACCATTAGAAATTAAAACTGAGAAATGTAAAAAATTTTAAGTATTCTTTTATTTTTAAATAATAAACCTATTACATGTTAACACAAGTAACATTTTTATGAAAAGTAATTCTATTTTCTAAAAATATTAGTGAAAACAGTGGTATTTTTCTTTATTTTTGCAAATAACTTTAATTTCTGGTATAATAAAAGACTTCTGGATTCTTATATCTATTTCTGCAAAATCTGTTGTGATATGTTATGTCGGTTAAAATCTGTCCTCAGGGCACTTGGGTGGCTTAGTCGGTTAAGCATCCGACTCTTAATTTCAGCTCAGGTCATGATCTCACGGTTTTGTGAGATCAAGCCCCCCCACATTGGGCTCCCTGCTGGCAGCACAGAGACTGCTTGGAATTCTCTCTCCCTCTCTGCCCCTCCCCCACTCATTTCTCTCTGCCCTTCCCTCTCCCCTCCCCCACCCAAAATAAATAAATAAAACTTGAAAAAAAATCTGTCCTCATTCTGGCTTGTAGTTGGAAAGGGAAGAATATTTTATAGGTTTTTCAGACATTTGTGTATATGTTCTTTGATACTACATGAAAACTCAGAAAGTAGTAGCTCCTTAAAGGCCAATTGCAACATGGAATTTGAAATCATATCAATTAACTTTCTCTTTTTTTTAAGTTTATTTATTCTGAGACAGAGAGAATGAGCAGAGGAGCGGCAGAGAGAGAGGGGAACAGAGGATCCAAAGTGGGCTCCATGTTGACAGCAGAGAGCCTGATGTGGGGTTCGAACTCAAACCGTGAGATCATGACCTGAGCTGAAGTAGGATGCGTCACCAACTGAGCCACCCACGCACCCCTCAATTAATTTTTTCAATGTGCATTAAAATTTATTGGTCTATTTTAGGGGCGCCTGGGTGGCTCAGTCGGTTGAGCGCCGACTTCGGCTCAGGTCACGATCTTGCGGTCCGTGAGTTCGAGCCCCGCATCGGGCCCCTGTGCTGACAGCTCAGAGCCCGGAGCCTGTTTCAATTCTGTGTCTCCCTCTCTCTGACCCTCCCCATTCATGCTCTGTCTCTCTCTGTCTCAAAAATAAATAAACGTTAAAAAAAAAAAAAAAAATTAAAAAAAAAAAAAATTTATTGGTCTATTTTAAAATTTGAATGGATTGTTTGCCTATGTATGATTTTGTAACTTTATGCATTGGTCATTTGATCATTTATGCAGATTTTTCAAATGTTGACACATTTTATTATATAATATCAAAAAAAAATCACATTTGGTTCTGACCCCATCAGAAAAGTATTTGGGAGCCATCAAGCTCATGGTAGTGAATAAAAATTCTCCAAAATTCTAATTTTCATTTGGAAGCTTTAGTTTTTTATTGACATTAACTGTTGCTTCTTTTGAAATGAAGTACTCACTTTTTCATTTTTGAGAAAATATTTGCCAAATATCCAAGTCTGATAATCAGTTTGTCAGCCAGTTGTTCTTTCAATATATAACGATATTCCATGAAAAAATTGATTGCTTTTTTGGCAAAAGTGCTTTTCTTCAAGATGACCATTGTACTTCAGTATGTATACTTTGCATTCTATCACAGAATATTAAAAAGTCATATCCAAGTGTTAGATTTAATAAATTAATAATTTTATTGCCTCAGCAAGAAGACCTTAATGAATAAAGCTGGTGTTTTTTTGTTTTTGTTGTTTCACTATGAGTGCATGTCAGTGAAGAATACAATGACTATTGGTACAGTTTGGTGCTACTGTCTGGATTCATGCTAAGATACTGGGAAGTTTCACCTCTTGAATTGCTTTTGCACCATCAGTGCCAATGTCAACAGAGTTGAAAAAGCAAATAACATCTTAAAATTGTTATAAATAGAATTTTTCTCTTACAGCCCTTCTGAAAGGGTCTCAGGATCATAGGGATCTACAGATGATCCTAGAATACCTGATAGCCTACCATATGGTAGGAAGTCAGTAAAAATTTTATAATATAAATGAGGGATTAGATTACTCTACTAGTTGAGTATATTATTATTGAATCAAAACTCTTTATTATAAAAATAAGTCTTTATTCTAAAAATAATAATAAATAATAAGGATTTTTCACTTTGAGGGATCTTATGAGAGGCAAAATAAATAATCATTTAATTAAAAGTACATATCGATATCTATCTTTACATAGAGCTGTGTAGACATTGAACTTCATGCACAGATGAAGTTTGTAAACATATCTTGTTTGGGGCACCAGGGTGGCTCAGTCAGTTGAGCATCAGACTCTTGGTTTTGGCTTGGGGCATGATCTCGTGGTTCATAGGACTGAGCCCTGAGTCAGGCTCTGTGCTGCGAAGCCTGCTTGAGATTCTCTCCCTCTTCTCTCTCTCTCTCTCTCTCTGCCCCTCCCCGTTCACTCTCTCTCCCTCAAAATGAATAAATAAACATTAAAAAATAGAAATAAACAGACCTTTTTTTAAGGAGTTTATAAACACTACAGATATACAGGGCATAAATGGGGCTGATATTGAACGTATACATTAAGTTGGTTAATAATGCCAAATTTGTAGAGGGATAATTACATTTTAGATGAGATATCATTAATGCTTCAGTTCATTAGGGAGAAAATTTAAAATTCTACTAAATGATGTTAGAAGTCATTTGAAGATCTGGGGGTGCCTGGGTGGCTCAGTCGGTTAAGCATCTGACTCTTGATCTTAGCGCAGGTCTTGACCTCAGGATCCTGAGTTTAAGCTCTGCATTGGGAAAAATTGGCCAGTTCTATGATGCTAAGTGTGGCTGGGGTACCAGCAACTCCTTCATACTTGAACACCGCCATTTTGGAGAACAATCTGGCAAAGTATTTGCAGATGTACCAATTATGTTTGATTATCCAATCACACTTCTAAAGTAAAAGGGAGAGAGAGAAACCTTACAATAAGAAACATGTAAGAGAGTATGTTTTTCACAACACTGTGGAAGCAGGGAATTGGAAACAACCTCGTTGCTTACCATTAGAGAAAGGAGAAGGCTGTGGATGAACACTGCTGAATATGACCCCGCAGTTAAAAACAACATCACTCTTAAAACATAATGCTTGGAGAAAATGGAAGAAAATACATGAGATCTATTTGCATACATTTTAAAATCCACACCAAAAAAAAAATACTACTTATTTCCAAAGACACATTTAAACTTAAGAATACACATTAAATACATTAGAGCAGTTATCTGTTGGGGAGGGGAAGATAGGAGTGAAGAATGTGATCAGGGGAAGAAATCCATTTAAAATTGCTTTTTTGCCTTGCTCAGATTAATGATGATACTGTGCGATGAACCAGAGAGTTAGATTAACTCAACCTCTGCATTTATCACACCGTCTAAAACAAACAACAAAACAAACAAACTAGATATATATATTAGGATAGTAGCAGAGTCATGTAGTGAGTACATTTGAACAAGGGTAATTAGAAAAATTTGCTATCTACCTATGTTGTGATAATTCAAGTGTGTTAGCCAGAGAACTGTAGAATTGAGAGCTGAGAGAAAATCTCAATAGTTCAGACTTTTAGTTTCCTGATTGCAAGTATATCTGTTTCCTGCCAAAACCAAATTGATGTTTTGTCTATTTTTCTGTGGAAAAGTCATCAACAAAAGAGACTTCACATCTTCTTTTTATAGCTTATTTTAATATTTAACAAAAAACCCTATCAATAAATTCTTTCTTATGTCTGTACTATATTTTCACGGTTACTTTTAAGTCATTTATGAGAGAAGTTGGATAAAAGTCGCTCTACATTTTTCTTATGATAATGCCTCATGTATTAGGAGGCAATTATTGTCTCCAAACTAATTAATTCCAACTCCTTCTACCTGTTCTCATGGGTCTTATTTATTCACCGCTTTAATCATATTATTAAGCTATTCTGAACTTCCCCATTTCACGGCATCCTCAAGGTGAGGAGACATAAACTAGATGCAATACGAACTCCACAATGGCCCAATGGGTGCCTAATTGAGAGAGAAATTACTTCCAACTATTGCTATCATGAGTCCTTAAAGCTAATATCTAGTGGCTGGTAAATCTCATCAACCATTTTCTTTATGCATTTCTATTATAACAATCCCTTATATGTGTACATGTTATTGTTAAAAAGCACTATCTTAGTTTATCTTCCAACAACTCAGTAGTGACAGGAAAGATCTCCTCCTTCTCATTGCATAGATGAGTCATGTGAAGTGCAAAGAGGTTAAAGTAACTTGCTTGACGTCGCTGAGCTAATAGGTTCTGGGGGTAGAACTTCTGATTCTCAGTACATAGAAAGCATGCCTGATCTCAAACATGTAAAGAGCTTGAGGGGGAGGCATTATAGAGTAAGAAAAGGTACATTAATTTGTTGCCAGAGGATGTGGATTCATACCCTAGCTCTGGCATTGGCAGCCATGTGACCCAACAGGGATAATAGGCTGGATGTGAACATTATTGGTTAAGGTGTAATGAGCTCCATAAACTTTGATTTTCATGTTTTCTTTGTTCTGATGATTTTCATACATCTGACTTTAAAAAGTTATTCCCAAATAATTTTCCTTTGTTTGTCTGCTCCCACATCACCAGTGTATTCTTCTGGAAAATACGTTTCTTTCTGTTGTTAATAGTTGTTTGGTTTTCTTCCTGTTCACCTGGGAGCAACATTCCCTTGCTCCTCTTATTTTTAAGATATTTACTAACAACATTAGAAAATTATGAAACACATTTGTCCTGACAATTTTGTCCTCCCTTAGATTATAAAACAACGCAGTCTCAAAATATTTATAGACTATGAACCAAAAAGAAGAAGAAGAAGAAGAAGAAAAAGAAAAGTATGCAGTTGAAGATGGAGTGAATGATCACAGGAATTGAGGAAGAAATATTTTAATATCAATCTAACTTTTGCCATGTCTAATGACTTTTTGAACTTTTTTTAAAAATTTTTTTAAACGTTTATTTATTTTTGAGACAGAGAGAGACAGAGCATGAACAGGGGAGGGGCAGAGAGAGAGGGAGACACAGAATCTGAAACGGGCTCCAGGCTCCGAGCTGTCAGCACAGAGCCCGACGCGAGGCTCGAACTCACGGACCGTGAGATCATGACCTGAGCCGAAGTCGGACGCTTAACCGACTGAGCCACCCAGGCGCCCCTGAACTTTGAAAAGTTAGCATTGGTGAGAGTATTGGTGAGCAAAATTTCAGAATATGTCAGTGATTCACTATTGCAATACTTTATTTTATTGAACCTAATTATAATACTTGTACACCAAATTTTCACAACTGAAGCGTCACAACATCTTCACAGATTATAAGCAACGCATAAACTTTATTTTTGCTTTGTAGGGGACATCTGGAGGTGTATGATTAATAGTCCTCTTCTAGAAAATGCCCCCTTTTCACTCACATAATTAAATTGGTCCAGGGCCTCTGCCCATGTTTCCAGTGTTTCCTCAGACTCAGTGATTCCTGGCTTATTATTTGGTTGTTCAGTATTTCCTTAGATTACATAAGCCAATTTAATTTTTCTGTCGCCTTAATATGGTAAAATTGATATCTCTTTTGCCATCCAACCAACATCTGCCACAATTATGGTTTACATGGTTAAGACGGTATCTGTCAGATGGGATGCTGAGCTGAGTAGACCAAGTGGGAAAATGTAGAGTAGGAATAAGGGCCTCCTTATTAAACTAGCAACAAAGAAAAAAAATCATGGGACATATGCATGCAAGAACTTTACCTAGTGAGTATTAAAGAATCTGTAGTCAAGGCATCAGCAACATAGTGTTGAAAGAACAACTAAGTAAACTGTCTGATTACTTTCTCTGCTTTTATAGATACTATGAGTTGTTGTTATAAAGTTCCCATTGATTATGTCCCAATTATTGCTCTTATTTTTTGCTTCAAGTCTTTAACTCTTTCAAATGTGCTGCCATAGCTGTAATATTCAAAAGGAACACAGAAGATCTGAGAACTCTTGCTTCAGATTCTGTCTCCCTCTCTCTCTGCCCCTCCCCCATTCCCATTCTGTCTCTCTCTCTCTCTCTCTCTCAAAAATAAATAAATATTTTTTTTAAAAAAGCAGGGGGGCGTGGCTTAGTCGGTTAAGTGTCCGACTTCAGCTCAGGTCATAATCTCAGTTCATGAGTCCAAGCCCTTCATCAGGCTCTGTGCTGACAGTTTAGGGCCTGAAGCCTGCTTCAGATTCTGTGTATCCCTCTCTCTCTGCCCCTCCCCATTCACACTCTGTCTCTGTCTTCCTCTTTCAAAAATAAATAAACATTAAAAAAAAAAGATCTGAGAATACAGACTGATTTACAAAATGGCAAAGAAAAAAGTTGAAACATACTATATTTTCTCCATTCTAGTTTTCTGTCTTCACACTTAATACACCTAGAGTTGGGTTATATTTTATAGTGATATTTTCTTAAAACCCTGCCAGCCATCAGAGAAAGAAGGGGAAAAAAAACAAAAAACAAAAACAGTACATTGTCATTGTCTGTGCATGTGCCAACCTGTATTTAGAAGGAATCTGTTCAATCTTGTTATTTGCTGTTGAATTTTAAGTTAAATGGGGATCTTGTTTATGTGAAGTGAAAGCCATTAACTAAAGCATTGAACATCTATCTGTCAAAAGCTCCCAGCTGGCTTAAGAAAAGTAATTTTTAATTTACAAAAAAACCTATGATTTTACCCAAACAGAAAATGCAGGAAAAACACATATTCCTCAATGTGCCTAGGAAATTCTATCAAGCCTTAAGACGTTAAAGAGGTCAAGGTTTGGGCAGGAACTATGAAATGCAGTTGGTCACTATGGTATTATCCATAACTGAAAATACCCAACATAGTGCAGACTTCTTAGATGTCAGACATGCAGAAAATTTACTCTCAAATTCTGATTTGCTGCTGAAAGAAAAAAAAACCCTAATTATATGGATAAAATATATTGGCAAGTTAAAAAAATATCTTCATTTAATATAGTTTTTTTCCTCCTTAAAAGCTACTGTAAAATGGATGAGGTGTCTCAAAATTGCTGGCAACTTATAATTGAGGGATTCATGTGTTTTTTCTGTGCTTCCAACAGATTGCTAGTTGTGACTTGAGTATCTGTTTTTCAAATATATGGTTCTAAAAAAAAATGTGGTTGAATTAAATATACCAAGGTCCAATTGAATTGCTTAACAAATAATTTTGTTTTCTTTATCCTCTAAAACTTCTAGGACATGATTAGTTAATAGACATTGTAGATTGACGGTTCTGTAAGTTTCTGCCACCGTGTTTTTAAAAATTATCTTTTAAAAAATGTTTTAAAAGTTTTTATAAGAGTTTTCCATCAGGAGGCCTACTGAAAACAATTGGTGATCATTAAATGAGTTCCACTGCCACTTTTTAAGAACTGTCATAGAAGGATGCCTGGTTGGCTCAGCCAATAGAACATGTGGCTCTTGATCTTGGAGTTGTGAGTTCAAGCATGTTGGGCATAGAAATTACTTAAAAAAAAAAAATGGTCACAGCGATTGGAAATTAATTGGGATTGAAACAAGAAGAAATCTCCAATTTTAAAATATTTGAATGTCCTGGCTCTGGAAAAATTGAAAACTGTATGCTTTGAAGCTAGTGATAATTGAGATGATAAGATCATTACTAAAGCAAACAATAAATAGAGCCTGCCATTACTGGTCCTTTTATATCCTTGTTTTTCTTCCGGTATCACTTAGCCCAACCAGCAATATTTAGGTGATCTTTAGCTCAGAGTTGCAACACTATTGGGACATTTTATTTTATAATCTTTTATTTAATTAAATTTCATAGCCTATCTAGAATTTGTTTCTATGTCAGGAATACATTGCTTTCTTAGATCTTTCATATTGTTTTATGAATAACTGTGTCATGATATGTTAAAGTCAGTATGACCTTCTGTAAATAAAAATTTCATTATGTAAAGATGTTTAATTTTTTAAAAGTAATCCAATACCTTTGTTTATCAAGACCTTAGTAAAAAGCAGCATGGAGTATTGTAGCTTGATACTAACAGATCAGATTCAGTTCCTTTGATCTGCCTAAGTTTCCACAGGGATGGATCTTAAAATAGTCCCCATATCATGCTAAGATATTGCAACTTGTCACTTTTGCCACCTGTGCCACCAACTGCCCACCATGTTCAAGGGAAGCCACATGCAAGCACAACCAGACTTTATTATCTTTATCGTTATCATGGTCCATAAAATTCAGAGAACACATTAAAAGCATTCCTTACAATCATATACTGCTTTTGAGATTATAATTGTTGGTATTAAATTTAGCTTTTTTCCTTAACTTTAACATTTTATATCAATTTTGCATAGATAAATGATAATTTCCTTTTAGGATAAAAAAATACTTCACCCAACACAATCAATACAATGGACAAACTTAAATAATGATTTAAAGTAATAACTTCAGAAAGAACATATATAAAGGATGAACTTTCATTTAAAGACTTGGCATTTTTAGAAATCAATATTCATTCATTCATTTACAAAATTTAAAAGAAATGTACTCTTTACCAAAACAAAGAAAGAAAGAGAGATTTCGTAGAAAAGTTTGGAATCTCTAGCTCTTTTTATTGTATGGAAAAATTGGGAAATAAGACATATCTTCAAATATTAATAATGCAGTAAAATACTTCAGTGATGAAAGGAAATACCTTGAAATATATCTTATTTTGGTATATTATTGACTCTGTTGTTATGAGTGACCTGCTTTTTTGATATATACTGCTTAATTCTGGAGTTGAAATCAAAATGGGAAACTGCCAAAGAGAGAACTGAGTTTAAGTTGAGTCTGAGACATGGCATGAAAAACAACGAATGTGATTGGATGAAGAAATACTCTTTTGAAGGATGATTTCATTGTTACCCTTCTTTTTGCCAAAGAAATATCCCCAAGCATCAGAAATGAAGCTAAAGGGAGCTTTAGACAAAAGATAGTGCTTAATAAACAGATTCAGTAATAAGGAGGGGGGCGGTGCCTGGGTGCCTCAGTCAATCAAGTGTCTGACTTTAACTCAGGTCATGATCTCATGGTTGGTTAGTCGAGGCCCCCATGGGTCCCTCTGCTGTCAGTGCAGAGCCCGCTTTGGATCCCTGCCTCCCTCTCTCTGCCCCTCACTCACTCACACTCTCTCTCTCAAAAATAAATAAAAACATTAAAAAAAACACACAAGGAGGTGGACTTCTCTTATGAACATAAGCTTTTTTGAAGGTTCCACTTTGTTAGAAATGACATAGAAATAATAATACTTCCCCTATATAATGATAGACCGATTTATTACAGAGTAATTAAAATGACTAGCCTACATTTTGAGATTTAGTGTTGCTTAACTGGACAGGGAAAAGTAGCAAAGACATGGTTGACTGTGAGGAAGAAAAATGTGACTTTAAAAAATCATTCAAGTCTTGATATATAGTGCAATTAATCTTATCAAACTTGCTTTATGATTTAGCAATACATTGGTTAACTAACATCTCCTTGCTTTCACTTAAAAGGTTAACCATGTGGATAAGCAACCTTTTCTTTCTTTTTTTAAATGTCAGTTTCCTAGAAAGTTTTGCAGCTTTGAGCAAAAGTTTCACCTGAATATATATTTATTTACATGGTTTTAACGTGACAGAAAAAAATAAAAACCAAACACAGGAATGGTTATATTTTTAAGGCACAAGAAGAGCTGATTCTCTTGGTGTTAAATTACCAGCTATAATTTGGGTTGTGTCAGGAGATCACTGGGCCAAAAAATGTCCACTCTGAGGCTTGAGTGATAGAGATTCTTCATTTATTCTCAGAGGATAATTTTATGGGGGTGTAATTCTATATTACTTTGACAGTACATCTGGTTGTTCTATTGCTCCCCTCTGCAGTCAGACTATGTGAAGGACTCATCATTTAACACTCTCTTTGAGTATAAATAAAAGTTATGGATTCTACATACAGAAAGTATAAACACATATACAACATTTGCATACAATTTAAAAATGTTCTTAGATTTCAAAGCACCTGTGTATCTGGTCCAGGTTAAGAAACTATTCGGCAATGATACATATGCCATGAACTTGCCTTTTCCCTGCCACTGAAGTCTATATATCTTCCATAATGTGATATTCTCAGCTGCCAGTAGGTATAATGCTCACTGGAAGATAGAACAGCAAAAGAGAGGAGGTTTGCCTGCCAGTATAAACCCCAGAAGGGTACATGCCAGCACACAAAAGGAATGAACAAGCCCTAAATATTATAGTCTGTCCTCACTGACAGCCCCAAAGAAGTCAAACTTAAATTTGTCTAATGTTCAAATTTTAGCTCTTGATTTTATGGTAGATTTGATAGACAAATGTATACTTTACATAAATAATTGTAGAAGAATTTACATCTTTCCTTGTCTAAATGGTTAAGAAATATGTCTTTATGACTTCTCAACTAATCAATATGGGGGGAAAATGGACACAAAAGAAAAAATGGCTGGTTTCCAACCTTTTTTTGCAAAAGCAGTACAGTGGCAAAGAAGAATTAGGCACAGCAGTCAAATCTTTTGCTTAGGTTTTTTTCTTTTTCTTTTCCTTTTTTTTTTCCCACAATTAGGGAATGCATTCATCATACAAAGTCTTACTGTCAAATTGATCCCAATAGCTTACACTGAAGACCTTTTATGAAGCTGATGGGTAAAAATTGTATGAGTCAAGCACCAAGATGAATACAACAATGAAAAGCTTTTTTCTCCTCTCGGGGGAAAGTCAGATTTTTTTAGTGTCAAAGTTTTAAAATAATACTAAAAAATAAGCATAATGTAAGAGAGATAAGTTAGTCAAATTTGGGTGAGATAAATATTTTTAAAGTGGAAGAATGTACTTCTGCTTCCAGCCAAAATGGAATAGCAGGGACTGGATTTACTCTCCTGCCTAAAACAAATTAAAAAACTGAATAAATATATGAATTGTTGGTTTTCAAGAAATTGGACTTCGGGACATGAGTGACAATGGTCGATGAAACAGAACACAAATGAGATGAGCACCAAGATTTCCCCCAGCTTATTGCCTATAAACAGACATGAAGTCTGGCTATCAATAAAAAAGTACAGAGGCGCCTGGGTGGCTCAGTCAGTTAAGCGTCAAACTCTTGGTTTTTGGCTCAGGTCATGATCTCACAGCTCGTGAGTGCAAGCTCCGCAGTGGGCTCCATGCTGACAGCACGGGACCTGCTTGGGATTCTCTCTCTCTCTCTCTCTCTCTCTCTCTGCCCCTGCCCTGTTCATGCTCTTTTTCTCTCAAAATAAATAAACTTAGAAAAAAAGTACAAAGCATACTAAAAAGGCTAACCGCCCCAAAACAATAACAACAATAACAACAACAAACCCAAAACAATTTGAAGAAATGGCAAGCATCAGAACCAGACATGCCAGGTATGTTGGAATTATCAGACCAGGAATTTTAAACAACTATGATTAATATGCCAAGGACTCCAATAGATAAAATAAACAGAATACAGGAACAGATAAAAAATGTGAGCAGAGATATAGAAATTTGGTTCTAAGAAAGAATCAAAAAGAAATGCTAGAGACTGAAAAAGAAAAAATACTGTAACAAACATAATAGAATAGAAAACATAATAGAATATCCAAGGACTGTGGGACAACTGCAAAAGGTATAATGAGAATACCAGAAGGAGAAGAAAGAGAGAATGGAATAAGATAAATATTTGAAACAATAATGATCAAGAATTTTTCTCTAATGTCAGACACCAATCCACAAATCCAGGAATCTCAGAGAATACCAAGAAGGATAAAACCCAAAACTCTTACACCTAAACATATCATTGTCAAACTACAGAAAACCAACAATAAAGAAAAAATTCTGCAAAAAGCCAGGGAGGAAAAAACACCATACCTATAGAGGAAAAAATTTAATAATTATATCCAACTTCTCCTAAGAAACTATGTAAGTAAGAGAGTAGAGTGAAATACTTAAAGTATTAACAGAAAAAAAAAATCTACCTGGAATTCTGCATCCTGTGAAATTATCCTCTAAAAGTGAAGGAGAAACAAAGACTTCCTCAGACAAACTGATATTAAGGGAATTTGTTGTTGGTAAATGTGCCTACAATAAATGTTAAAAGAAGGTCTTTAGCGAGAAAGAAAATGATGTGGGTTAGAAACTTAAATCTACATAAAGAAAATAAAAGCAGTGAAGAAGGAATAAATGAAGATAAAATAAAAAATTTATTTATCTTATTCTTAATTGATCTAATAAGTTTGCTCAAAATAACAATAGCAACAATGTATTTGATGATATATTCCTATGTATGTATGTATGCCTATGTTATGCATACATATAATTGTGTATGCTTATATATAAGTGAAATGTATGATGGCATACATAGGATTGATGGCATAATTAGGATTATTTTGTTATTATAAGGTATTCACACTATCTGTGAAGTTGTATAGAGTAATTTGAAAGTGGACTTGGATTAGTTGTAAATGTATATAGCAAACTCTAGGGCAACAACGGAGAAAAGTAAAAAAAAATACCTCTCTCTCTCTCTCCCTCTCTCTCTCTCTCTCTCTCTCTCTATATATATATATATATATATATATAATTGATATGCTATGAAAGGAGAGAAAATGGTACCATATAAAACGTTCAATTAAAGCCATAAAAAGCAGAAAAAGAGTGGAAGACAAAAATAAGAACAAAGAATAAAGACAAGTAGAAGAAAGTAACAAATATGGTAAATATTGATCCAACTGTATCAATAATCATTTGGAATGTCAGTATTCTAAATGCACCAATTAATAGATGGAAAGACAAATATAAATTAAAAGATAATTGGGAATTAAATATAAATTTAAAAACATATAAAGACAAATATAGATTAAAACTTAGTGGATGGAGAAATATATGCAGTGTGAACACTAATTAAAAAAGAACAAGAGTAGCTATATTAATTACAAACATAGCAGACACCAAAGCAAAGAAAGTTATCAGAGATAAAGATAGGCATTACATAATGACAAAGTCGTTAATTCTTCAAGAAGACATAACAGCCTTTAATGTGTATTCACCTAAAACAGAGTGTCAAACGACATAAGGCAAAACTGACAGAACTGAGAAAAGAGAGAAATAGATGGATTTGCTATCATGGTTGGAGACTTCAATACCCCTCTACCAGAAATGAACATATTCAGCAGGCAGAAAATCAGAAAGATACAGTTGGACTCAACAACACCAACAATCAATGACATAATTGACAGCTATATCCTATTTCATCCAACAACAACAAAATATACATTCTTCTCAAGTTCACATGGAACATTCACCAAGACAGACCACATTCTGGGCCATAAAACACACCTTAATTTAAAACAATAGAAATCTGGGGCATCTGGGTGGCTCAGTCGGTAGAGCGTCTGACTTCGGCTCAGGTCATGATCTCGTGGTCTGTGAGTTCAAGCCCTGTGTCAGGCTCTGTGCTGACAGCTCAGAGCCTGGAGCCTGTTTCGGATTCTGTGTCTCCCTCTCTCTCTGCCCCTCCCCTGCTCATGCTCTGTCCCTCTCTGTCTCAGAAATAAATAAAACATTAAAAAAAATTTTTTAAACAATAGAAATCAAACAATGTGGTCTGCTCTCAGACCACAATGGAACTAAATTAGAAATCAATAACAGAAAGCTAATTGGAAAGTCCCAAAATATATGGAGATCAAACAACACACTTCTAAACAACAGAGGGATCAAAGAAGAAATATTAAGAGAAATTTTTTAATATTTTGAATTAAATGAAAATGAAAGCACAATTTATCAAAACTTGTGAAATGCAGTGAAAGCAGTGTTTAGGGGGAACTTTACAGCATTGAATGCATACATTTAAAAAAGATAAAAGAGCTGAAGTCAACAATACAAATTTACACTGAGAAAACTGGAAAAAGACAAGCAAATTAAATCTAAAGTAAGCAGAAGAAAAGAAATAATAAGAATTAGAGCAGAGTACTCACTTCAGCAACACATATATTTTAAAAAGTGGGAAAGATACAGAGATTAGCATGGCCCTTGTGAAAGAATGACACACAAATTTCTGAAGTGTTCCATAGTTTTTCACTATATTGTACACCTGAAACTAATATAATACTGCATGTTAACTGTATTGGAATTAAAATGAAAATGTAATTTAAAAAATTGTCACAGCTTACATAAAAAAAGAATTACAGCAGAAATCAAAACAGGAAAAAATGGGATACCAATAGGAAAAAATCAACAAAATCAAACCTGGATCTTTGAAGAGATCAATGAAATCAATAAGCTTCTAGCCAGACTAACAAAGAAAAACAAGACACAAGTTGTTAATATGAGAAATTAAAGAGGGGACATCACTACAGATCCTATAGACATTAAAAGGATAATAAAGTAATACTATGAAAACTCTATTCCAACAAATTTGAAAAATTAAATGAAGTGGACCAATTCTTTGAAAGACACAATCTTCTAAAACCCACACAAGAAGAAACACAAAATCAGAATAGATTTGTCTATCTAATAAAGAAATTGAATCCATAATTAATAACCTTCCAAAACAGAAAACACTGAGTCCAGATAGGTTCACTGGGTGACTATATCAAATATTTAAGGAAGAAATTATAATTCTTTACAATCTCTTTCAGAGCAATAGAAGCAGAGAGAATACCTCCTCACTCATTTTATGAGCCTGCACACTAAAACCAAAGACATTAAAGAAAACAAGACTATAAACCAATATCTCTCATGAACACAGATGCAAATATCTTCACAAAATATTATTTCCTATATGTCAATAATTAACAAGTGGAATTTGAGATTAAAAAATACAATAACATTTTCATAGCACCCAAAAACATGCAACATGTAGGTATAAACCTAATAAAATGTGTACAAAATCTGTGTGAGGAAAACTACCAAACTGATGAACAAAATCAAAGAAGAACTAAAGAAACGGAGAGATATTCCATGTTCATGAATACAAAGATTCAATATTGTCAAGATTTCTTTTCTTCCCAACTTGATCTATAGATATGACGCAATTCCAATTGAAATCTCAGCAATTATTTTGTGAATACTGACAAACTGATTCTAAAGATTATATACAGAGGCAAAAGATCCAGAATAGCCCACACAATATTGAGGAACAAGAACAAAGTTGGAGAATTGAAACTACTGATCTTTAATACTTATTATAAATACACAGTAATCAAGACAGTGTGGTATTGGTGAAAGAATAAACAATGGACCAGAGCAGAGAGCCCAGCCAGATGAGACTACACACAGACCTTATACCCTTCACAAAAATTAACTCAAAATGGATCACAACCTACATGTAAAATGCAAAACTATAAAACTCCTAGAAGATAACATAGAAAAAAACCTAGAGGACCCAGTATGACAATGACTATTTACACTCAACACCTAAGTCACAGTCCATAGAAGAAATAATTGATAAGCTGGACTTCATTACAATTAAAAACTTCTTTGTGAAAAGCAATGTCAAGAATATGAAAAGACAAGCCATGGACTGGAAAAAAATATTTACAAAATATACATCTGACTACAGATTGCTACCCAAAATATACAATGAAGTCTTAAAACTTAATATGAAAACAAATGATACAATTTTAAAAATGGGCCAAAGACCTTAGTAGGCACCTAACCAAAGAAGATATACGGATGGCAAATAACTATATAAAAGGATGCTCAACATCATAAATCATCAAGTAAATGTGAACAGTGAGATACACTACACATATATTAGTACTTATGGCCAAAATTCAGAACACTGACATACCAAATGCTGGCAAGGATGTGAGAAAACAAAAAGTCTCATTCATTGCTGATGGAAATGCAAAATGGTACAGCCACTTTGGAACACAGTTTGAAGGTTTCTTACAAACTAAACATATTCTTACTTTATGACCCAGTAATCATGCTCCTTAGTATTTACCCAAAGGAGTTGAAAACTTATATCCACACAAAACCTGCACACAGATTCATAGCAGCTTTATTCATAATTGTCAAAACTTGGAAGCAACCAATATGCCAGTCAGTAGGTGAATGGATAAATAAACTGTTACATCCAGATAATGGAATATTAGTCAGTACTAACAAGAAATGAATTATCAAGCTCTGAAAAGACAGAAGAAACTTAAATGCATATTAGCAAAAGAAGCCAATCTGTAAAGGTTATGTGCTATATGATTCCAAACGTGACATTCTAGAAAAGCCAAAATTATGGACACAGTAAAAAGATTGATGGTCGCTAGGGATTGGAGGTGGTTGGGTTTGGGATGCACAGGCAGAGCACAGAGGATTTTTAAGATGGTGAAATTACTCTATATATCATAATGATGGATATATGTCATTATGCATTTGTCTGAACCTATAGAATATATGATATCAAGATTGAACCCTGATATAAACCATGGACTTCAGATGATTATGATGGGTCTATATAGGTTCATCAATTTGTAAGAAATATACTATTCCAGTGGGGATGTTGATAATGAGGGAGGCTCTGCATAATGACGGTAGAGGGTATCTGTGAATTCTCTGTACCTTCCTCTTAATTTTGCTGTGAACCTAAAACTGTTCTTAAATTTTTTTTTTTTAAAGAACAAAAACTGTATTGGATTATGTAAAATCCTAAGTGTATCCCAACTTCTGGTGTGATAAGTATAATGAAAAAATGTAGACAATTGTTGAAGCAGTTATTAGCATTAGTTGACCATTTTTGGTGTCACATTTAAGCAGCTTTAATTAAAGTGACTCATCTAACCAGCTGGTTAGATACCATAAGTGATGGTACTATATTCCTTTTGCTTGGAGGTGACAGAAATCAAATGTGATCTATATTAAGCAAACAGGAGAATTTTTAATATGGATATAGGATTTTCTCATCCAACCCAAGGATGGGAACTTGGTATCAAGTAAAAGAAGGAATTTGGACAACATCTGGTCTAGCACCTTTCACACGAAGGAAAATTTAGTAAATAGTAAGTATGATCAAGCAACTGGTTTGTTCAAAAAAGAGAGATGGTTCAGATGGACCATTCTGTTCTTGGATCACATCAAAGAATTTTTTTCCGGTCAATATAACAATAATTATATAAAACTGACACTTTTTCATGTGATATCACATTTAATTCTTATAACAACACTGAAAGGTAGGTGCTATTCCATGTTACAGATGTGGAGGATACAACTTAAAGAAGTTAAACGATTTGTATGTAGCTAAGAAGCTGGAAAGCAACAGTGTTAAGGTTTAAATTCTTTCTGCATCAAAAATCAATGTTGATTTTATTTCATATTGTCATGAAAAAATAAGTAAATTTCACTTTGGAAATTTTGAAAAAATTAGTGATTGCCTGTATCTGCTGTCAATTACATGCATCTTACACCTTGCCCAAATTTGGGGGATTTAGGATTGTTAAATTAAAGAAATATACACTTTGGGAACCTGGCTGGCTCAGTTGGTAGAGCATGCAACTTTTGATCTCGGAGTCATGAGTTCAAGCCTCACATTTGAGGTAGAGATTACTTAAAAACAAACAAACAAATAAACTTTAAAAATATATATGTACACTTGAGGACACTGTGGATATAGGTAACTTAGAGTTAGCCAGTTTTGATATATAAATCCTCTTTTCTCAAAGATTTTAAAATCTCTTCAAATATAGTCTGAAAGGAGCATTTAGAATAAACTTTGCAAATGCCTAACAGACTGGGATTTGGTTTTGTGAAAAAGAGGGAGATATTAGAAAACACCATTTTTAGTCAAGCTAGCATAGCATAGTCAGCATTCTGTCCTTGAGAGTAATGTCGAGAGATACAGGTATACTACACCCTGTAATGTTACCTGCAAAAAGCTAAAGACGTTTTCTGAAACATCTCTTTACCTCTTAATGGATCTGACTTTTATATATTAAGAAATTTTATTTTAAATGTTTTGAACCAATAGGGGCGCCTGGGTGGCTCAGTGGGTTAAGCTTCAGATGTTGGCTTAGGTCAGGATCTCACAGTTCCTGGGTTTGAGCCCCCTGTGGGGCTCTGTGAGGACAGTTCAGAGCCTGGATCCTGCTTCGGATTCTGTGTCTCATCTTTCTCTGTCCCTTCCCCACTTGTGCTCTGTCACTCTCTGTCTCTCAAAGGTGAATAAATGTCAAAAAAATTTTTTTTAAATGTTTGAACCAATAATATTACTTCCTTTGTCTTCTCCTGGAAATAACAAATACACTTTGGGGGTACAGTGAGAATTCACCGGTCCTAAATTTCTCCTCTTTCAAGCTTTAAGAAGTGCTCACAGGACACAACATTACTTATGTAGTATTCATGCCAAAAACTTTAATCTAACCATGAGGAAACAATCAGGGAAATTCAAATTGAGAAACATTCTGCAAAATAATTTGCCTGGACTCTTAAAAAAACAATCAATGATGAGAAAGATGAAAAGCTCTGGCTAACTTTTCCATATTAAGGGAGAGTAGAGAGTTATGCCAAATAAATGCAATAAGAGCCATCTGATTGGGTTCTGAATCAAAAAAAGAATACAAGGAAAGAAGGAAGGTAGGAAGGGAAGAATGGTAAACTATAGAGGACTTTGTTGGGACAATTGGAGAAATTTGGATCAGATTATATAATAGATAATAGCATTAATGTTAAATTTCCTAACTGTGATAATATAGGGTGATGCTGTAGGAGACACACTTTCTCTTGAGAGATATATTCTGAAGCATTCAGGGGTTAATTAAGAACAGTAATAAGAACAACTTGCTGGGTTCTGGAACTCTAGATCTTGATGAATAAGTTTGTGTTCATCGTACCCATTTTCATCCTAAAAGTTTTCAGAGTATTAATATTTTTAGTCCATTTTCTGGCAGACAACTTTCCGTATCTTTATGTCATTTTAATTGCCTTTCTCTAGATGGGTTGGCTTTGTGGCCTTATGATTCCCTTCAGGTATGGTGAATAGAACCAAAAAATATTCCTAACGCTTATGTACAGTACTATGGGATAATGCTTTATATTTCCAGTGCTCTTCCTTGTGACACTTTGCACTCATTTTTGGTACAAAAGCTTTTCAGGACAATGTTTTACAGGGAATAATGTAAAATTACTATAGATCCTTTGTCTAGCAGTTCATCTGGGAATCCTACCATTTGATATCATTGGTTTGGCCTTTTTCTTCCCAGAAAAGCTTAGGGTCAACTAAAAATTAGTCAATTTTAATGTGCGTTTGAATGCCCCATCATGTTCTAAAACATGAAAGTCAACTGGCTCCAGCACTGACTCTGGGGCATCAGCCATCAGCTTCTGTTCTTCAGAAACTTAGTAAAAGTTTCCCTTGCTACTGTTCAAATTCTCTTTACTAAGTATCGCTTGCCTATAGGTCAAAAAAATATTGATATTATGTATATATGTGCTTTATGTATTCTATACATATCTGCTTATACATCTAAGTGTGGTTTTCGTAAAAGAGGAATAACAAGAGTGTGAATTCAAGTAAGGGTATAGGCTGAAATGTAGTAAAAACAACATGGGCTTTAGAACAAGACTATTATCCCCTTAATCTCTCTTCTCACCTATACTGGCTTCTGACCTTGGTGGGACCATGGAAACTGTCTGGGTGTCTATGGCCTTCCAGGCTGGTTTTAAAAAGAATGCCTTATGCTTAAAGTAGGTCTTCTGTCAATATTAGGCCTCTCTCTTTTTTTTTTTTTTTTCCACTTGAGAAAGTGTGAAAGTATTAATAGCTTACATTTACTAGGTACTTATTATGTACTTAAACTGTGCATGAAAAGGGGTTTGCACATACTGATAGCACAAGAGTCAGAAGTTGACTGGTTAAAAGTAGGGGCTCCAGAACTAGGCTTCCTGGGTTCAATTCCTGACTTTACTAACAATTAGCTTCATGATTAAGGATAAGTTACTTCACCATTCTATACCTCAGTTCTCTTATCTTTAAAGTGGGGAGATGATAACAATATTTTCCTTACTGGAGTCTTGTGAGGATTGAATGAGATAATATTTGTTAAACACTTAGAGCAGTGTCTGATATATAATGAGTACTTAACATATAGTAGCTTTTATTATAAAGTGTTATTATCTCATTCAATCCTCTTAGCAGCCTGGTGGGTTAGATAAAATTACTATTCATACTATTTGTGAGAAACTGATCATAAGCAAGGTTAAATAATTTGAACCAGGACACTCAGTAAAAAAAACAGAATTAGGACTTGATTCTTGTCGGTTATTAACTACTAAAATTTCTCCTTAAGTCTCTCCAATCCAATTTCTTATGGGGATTGTTTAAACAGTCTGATATAGGAACTTGTCAAAAAGCTTGTTGGAAATTTAAATATAGATTTTTCTCTCTAAATCTCCTTAGTCATACTTATTTATTCTCTCAAACAACTCTAGTGAAACAAACAAACATCATTTCTCATGCAGAAGTCATGTTGACTCATTCCATGCTAAATTATTCTCTTTTAGCTATTCAGCTATCCTACCCTTACACCAATACCTCAGAAAAATTGCAAGGCTGACTGAAACTTGAAAAGGAGGTGTGAGTTTGGACAAATCATTTAACCCCCTTGAAAAGGTATTTGGACTAGATAAGCTGTAGGGTTTTTTCCAGCTCTAAAATTCTATGATCCATGATTATGGATGTAATGACTGAGACCCTCTTTTCCACTTGCTATAGGGGCCCTGCTGAGGCACTATTCCATTTATTTGATACTCTACTTACACGGATATTTGTTTTTCTTCTGATTCTTTAGGGTACAAAATAAAAGATAGAGACAAAAGACATGTAAGGAAAATGTACTAAAAAAGACATGTTAAAGTTAAGTAGCAAAGGGAATTTCAGAGGGAAAAAGAGGGATTTGATATTCACTTTAAATTAGGCTTCCTTTTTTGTTGTTGTTGTTATTATTTTGGTATTCTGTGACCTTCTTTTATTGACCATATCATTCCTTCATTTTATATTCAAATAATACTGTAACAGAATTTCCGAGAAGGCAGAGCTAATATCCAAATTTGTGGAACATTCTGGTGTTTCTTTTAAATACAATGCATACTTTGTTTCCTTCCCTCTAATGGCAAAACCGTCAGTGTTTCCATGTGCCCATTTTAGTCCTGTCAAATTAGGCAAACTAAAATTAGGTCTTTATTAGGAACCATCCTACTACACCTTCAGAAATGACCACAGTTCATCTAATAAGCACATTCTAAGAAAAAAAAAAACACTGTGTTTATTAAATATCTGTTGTCTATTCTGAACTGTTGCATATATTGGGGATACAGAAATCCAAAATTCAGAGACTTTCCTAAAAAAACTTAGTGACTAAAAACAATATAAAACAATAATATGCCTCAAAGCTGTGCTACAAGAGACACACAGAAAACTGTTCTGGAAGCACAGAGGATGAATACCTGGTTTGTTTGCTAGCAGGAGATGCATACAGAGTTTCTCAAAGAAGCAATGGATAATTGAGTGGTGTCTTGAAAACTACATGAGAATTGGTCTGGTTTTGAGATGAAGGTTCCAGAAAGAGAGACCAGCATGTGCAAAAATGAAAGAAAGGCATGTTTGGAAAACTAATTCCATATAGGAGGCATTTAGACTGCTTATGGTCCAGTGGGTAAAGTTGAGTGTGGAGAGGTTGAGACAGGCAGATTATGAGGGGTTTCACATATCCTACTACAGATCGTCCAGGGGTTCATAAAGTATCATTGATAGGTTTTAAGCAGTTGAATGGGATGATCTGATTTGTTAACTGTGCATTTCCCATCATAAGAGAACTGCTTAGAAAGGGTCCTGATGACTTTTTCCAGCTAATCAATTCCCAGGACTTAATACAGTGTCTAAAATATGGTACATATTTTACCATATGTAAAAAAAATTTCACATGATGGATCAATCCATCAATGAAAGAACTAAGCTACTTAGTATTTGCTTCTGGACTACATATCACATTATTTACAGGAGTAATGATGAGATTTTCTTTAAAACATTTAGGCAAGAAAGGGGGTGGTAGGGGAGGATAGATAAAATAAGATTGTCCAAATGTAAATAATCATGAATACTGGGCATCTAGTACCCAGGGGATCATATTTCTATTTCCTTTACTTTATGTTTGATATTTTTCCATGATAAAGAAGTTTTTAAAAATTGCTCCTGAGTTAATAAGGCAACTTGATTTCTAGATTCCAAATGTTAATGTTTGAAGCATAAATATCTCAGTTAAAAAGAACTAAGCTTTTAAAGAATGATAATACATTTGTAACTTAAAAAAAATACTATAAAAATACTAAAAAATACTATAAAAAAAGTACTATAAAAATTTTTGGAGTTTTAATGTAATTCTTGACACTAGATTTTTAAGTTTTCAAACTAATTGTGGCTAGAAAACTTCTTGACTCAAACCTCTTTATAGTTTATATTATAGAATTGCAACTAATCTGTTAGAATTCTTAATTTTTTTAATATGGAAATCATACCCTTATTCAAAAACGTGTTGTGAAAGAAATGCTTTCACATTAATCTATATCACATGCAATTGATTTCACAAGATTTTATGTTGTTAATTTTTCAGTTACTAAAAATAACTTGCTGGAATTTATTCCTGCTAGTATTTGTAAAATATATCCACTTAGTACTAAAAGCAATTATATTAAGACACACAAAAACATTGGGGCACCTGGCTGGCTCAGTTGGTTGGGTGTCCAACTTCGGCTCAGGTCATGATCTCGTGGTCCATGAGTTCGAGCCCCATGTCGGGCTCAGTGCTGACAGCTCAGAGCCTGGAGCCTGCTTCCGATTCTGTGTGTGTGTCTCTCTCTCTGACCCTCTCCTGCTCATGCTCTATCTCTCTCTGTCTCTCAAAGATAAATGTTTAAAAAAACACACACACACACAAAAACATAGTCTACATGTATAAATGTATCATAGTTTCTATTTCAGGAATGTGAATTCATCATCGTTAAATTTGAATGGTATGTATAGCCATTGATTCTATCTCTTGCAGTCCGTTCAATAAATTGAGATATTGCTGCTGATAAAGTCAGATTTTAATAATTGACAATTTCTGGGGACTGGCCAGACTACCACCAAAACCTTTTCTTTCCAGATGCAGCCATTTTGGGGGAGGGAGGAGGGTCTCAGCTACTTCAGATTAGCGGTCATATCTGCAATCAGTGTCTGGTGAGCTGCGTATGTCCATGTGTTGTATGAAAGTACACAATGAGGGTCCAACTGCAAGCTAGTGTTTAAATGCTGGTTCTTCAGTTAATGCATGGAGAGAAAGTAAGCATGTTACAAAGAGGATTGCATAGAAGTAGGAATGGCATATGGAGACAAGGGCAGACATTAAAGGTTGACTTTTGGTCCTTGTATCACTTCAGTGTTGCCCAAGAAAAAGAAACACGGCTTCACAGAAGTGGTACATGTCACAACTTGTGATGAAGTTCTTATTTTTCTTTTTAACACTTACAAAATAAGTTTCTATCAACATATTTTCTTAATAATAAAAAGGAAAAAACTAAGAAGCCACATGAGAAACTGGCTAATTGAAAGGGAAAATGACCTTTATAATTATTCAATAGAAGAATGCTATGTTAATAGGTGTTAGGGGGAAATATCTTACTATCGTGCCATGGAAATTTGCCCTTGTGTGTTCATCAAGGATGCCTTTAAAATTTTTTTTTGGCATGATGGGATCCGGCTCTGGAAATGAAGTAAGTTTCCCATACTAAATATCTCAAAGAGGTTAAGTTAAGCACATCACAACGGGTTTTGAGTCAATGTAAGTTTTCTTCAGTCACTATTAGATTGAAAACTTTACAAACGAGAGTCTGAAAGCTGCATTAATTACTCCAAAGATTATCTCTAAAAAATCAGTAATTCCTCTAACTCAGCAAAATTTAATATCTAAAGAGGCCACATTTATCTTGACTTCAGCAAAAATGTTGAAATAAAAATTTAGTAGTACAAAAATACATAAATATACTTCAGAAACAGAAAATGCTTCCTGCTTAGCACCTCATTTCTTAAGGAAAAGTAGACAACAGAAGGCCTTTTTCTTCCTTTTCACACAAGTTGTGTAAATTATTTCCCTAGCCTTTTGTGTAAATAACCAGGAGAGCTGAAAATAAGAGATCTTGAAGATTTTAATGTGTGGCACTCTCAACTATAAGAAGCATAGATCCTCTTTATATTTTTAGAGCTCTTAGGATATATCCACATTGATTACATATCTTAATTCCTATGCTTGGTTTATCATTGGAAACTAAAGTTTCAGTGATGGAAGAGAATGAAAATTTTATGGAGACCCTGAAAAAACTGAAAATATGGGGATATTGGGGAAACACGGAAATCTTATATGTACCGAAAAACCCAAAACACTGAATGACAAAAATAAGTGTAAGGTGTAATGTATGCGAACTGGAGAGGTAAGGATGGTGAGACATTTAATGAGGCAATATATTTCTTCTTTTCCACATGATACCACTTACTCAATATTCTTAACAAAGATGTTCCCTAATGATGTTCAGTAACATCACTTCTGATAACTATTGAGAGAAAATAACACATACGTGCTTACGAGGAGATTCCATTTAAAGGCTATATTAGTTTTTCTATAAATCATTGTTATTTGATAAGTTTTGATGATCATTAAAAAATCTACTGTACCCATTTCATCTACATCTATATGTTTATGTGCTTAAATTTAAGTATGAAAACTATGACTACAATGGAATTCGTAGGTGTAATATCAAAATCAAATTGTAAGCTTTCTTAAATTTTGCGCACACACAACTCAGCTGAAAGATCTACTTGTTATCAACATTATTTTAAATTTTATAACTGTATAATAGAATACATTCTTTGTTTGAGCTAGTTAGCTAATCACCATTTCAAAAAATATAAGTATACCTATCAAAGGGACTAAAGTAACAGAAACATAAGTTAAGAAGATCTTTGCCAAGTATATATACATAAGAAGAAAAATAAAGGCAATTTACAAGGAAGGTGGTATAACTTGACAGACCTTTCTGTAGGAATTCGGAAAATGGAAACACTTTTTTTTTTTTTTTTTTTTTTTTTACAAAGTCAGTTTAAATCTAAATTGGCTTCATTCTCAATTTTGACTTGTATCTTACTTTTATAATATCTTACTCTCATATTTGAGTATCAGGTCAGACTTTTGGGCATTCTGTCAGTAAGATCTTACTCTTTAAACAACCATTCTCCTTCTTCACCAACAGTATTTACTTTGTGTCCTTGATTCTGAGTGTTCTTTATCATGTAGAGATTACTCACTGTCATATAAACCCCCCCCCCTTTCTTCCCATATAAATACTTTTTCTTCTTTGGGGTTTTCAAAGTTTATGAATTCAGGCATATGGAAAGGCAAGTGACTACTTACCTCTTGTCCTCAAATCCCATCTTTAAATCACATTCATAATAGCATGTTTTATCTAAGACACCACCACTAGCAACTTACGAAGCCTCTGCATCTCTTCCCGAGTCTACCTTCCCGTTTCCACCGTTCTGTGTTCAGTCCGGCCCACTCTTGATCCATCAGACATCTGCATATGATAGAACATGCCTACAGACTTCTCCTTTAAGTTTCCTCCCATCTGGAACAGCTTTTTCTACTTCATCCACTGTGCTGCTCCAAATCTTGTGGGAATATGTTCTAAAATTGCTTTTCTTCTTTAATCTTTGTAATTGTACTGTTAACTCATGCATGTTGTTAAAAAAATAAATAAGTCCATGAAGATGTGTATTTTTTGTGTAAACCAAGACTTACATATAAAATATGTAAGCTACTAGGATTATTTAATTTGGAGGAAAATTATTTGAATGGAAGTTTTTTGAATGGTGAATTACTAATAACATTCAAATAAGTAAGGAATTATACAATTGTTGGTAAACAACTAATTTTTGTTACATATTAAAAGGAATTGTGCTCTAACATAAGTAAAAAGGTTTTTCAATGAGATACAGGGAGGCGATATAAATTGTTAAATAATGGATTGGTTTATTAAAGCTGGTTATCTTTTTCTTTCTGGAGTAGCCAAAGAGTATATCTGCTCATATGTTTCAAATTTGATATACATCCAAGCTTTGTGAAGGAAGAATGTCTGTGTAGAGAGAAAGTCAAACAGACATGGACAGAAACATACAGTATCAGGGAGCAAGCCAGGAGGAGGAGTGGGGTGTGTTAAATAAGACTCTATTGATAGTTGTGTGTTGTTGTTAGGGCAGATGAGTATTAAAAAAGAAGGTATTTTCTGAAGAAGAATGCTTTCTACTTTTCCATTTCTACACTTTATAGGATGAAGCTTTTGCTATAAAATAAAAGCACAACATCAAAATAAAAACAAGACTTAATATATAATCTCAAAAGTTGTGTTTGCAGAATCTTTTTGGAGTTATGTATTATTTCATCATCCTACTGGAGACAAACCAAATTTCATAAAGGTAGTGGGATCTTTTCATTTATAAATATCATCCCATCTTGTTCTAGGAAGGACTTAAATGGCAACATTTGATTATTTCATTAGAATAATAGCTTATCATGATCAAGACAAACTTTTTAAGTGTTTATCTTGTTTCATGTGATGCCAAATGAATTTTACAGAAACTGACTTTTCAAGAAAAGTTCATAATTCTCCGAAACAGAGTGTATTAGATAAATACATTTGTTGTTAGCTTTTCAAACTTTTACTATTTTTGTTAGCCTTCTAATATAAAAGGCATGGAAATCTTTTTAAGTTGGCATTTTGTTTTTGAAGTCCATGAAAAAGTTAAAATAATCAACAAAAAGGGACATAGATGGAATCTGAGCTATCCTCACATGCAAAAGAGTTAATAATGGAAGAAGAAGTGCAAGGTCCATGGCCTTGGGAACTAAAGTATAGGACTTCAAGGTCAGACTTTCTTTCTATCTGCTATGTACAGACTTTCTGCATACATATGCACAATAAGTGACTTAATGTAAACCTTATAGTTAATTGATGATGCCAGAATCCAGAAATGTGTTTCATGTTTAAAAAAATTAAAAAATTATAAGGGAGTATTTGTTACATTTGAAGAACTTAGAAAAATCCAATTTAACATCTACTGTTAAAAACAAATAGTTTATTTGGTTGTAAAAAAGTTTTAATTTTTAGCTGGTAACCTGTATTTTCTTGTAACAGACTGATGGTAATAAATTAATTCAAAGACAAGCTTACAAATGTCTCCAAATTAGGTATTTGAAAAAGAAACCATAAACATTGTCCAAGGTTAGTCAAAATGACAAGAGCATCATTTCCAGAAAACTTAGAAGGGAAATTTTCCTTAACAATTTTTTAGGAGCTAAGTACTGGTAGCAAGCTTAGGAAAAGTTTTCGTGGCTTCTAAATGAAAAGCATACATGAGATAATCATACTAGCTTTCCATGTTTACATAACACTCGCAAGACATATATGGAAAACTTTACCCAGAGTAATTTTATATTCCATGCCATAATTTGGTTTATTTTCCTTTGCAAGGACAAAACATCTATTAGTAAGAATCAGACTAATACAAATATTTCAAAACCACAAGATTATGACTATAATTTTTAGTTCCTAAAATCTGTTTGTAAGAACATCATGATGATATAAAATATCACAATTATTCGAAGAATATAAGACTTTTTAAAAAGTTAAAATAGAAAGCATCAGTCATAGAAACAAATAGAATTGCAAAAAGGTATATTAAATGTCTGTCTTTTCAAAGCTAACTATCTAGAAGCAAGCCACTTACCTACAATAGATAGAATGGAATTCATGTCTATAAAAATGCAAATATTTTCAATATTTGAAGGATAGCCATTTCAATAAATGCAGTAGCTCTGATAACCAGGCTGCAGTAGGACGAGTCATGGTAACTTCTCTTTTTTATTCGATTAAGATTGTTCTAAAAGGCAATTTTTACATCCTATCATTCCAAAGAGGTTGAGGCTTTTTTTCTTCTTCCTCACATGTAGGATGATTTCTGGATATTTAGTATAGGGCATCACACCGGTTCAGTCTTGCAGTGCAACACAAGGCAGTTGCAGCAAGTATTTCCCACTAGTAATGTAAGGAGCTAGGAGGGAACAAGGCTTGAGGAAACAATCTAGAAAACCATAATACAGCTTGTTGGTCCTTTACCCACAAATAACCTTTTTAGACCAGATACATAAAACGCAGTTTATTATCTAAAATTTTAAAGGGGAATCTTTTGTTAAATGTTAACAAAGAACGACTATCCTAATTCCCTTTAAAATGCAACCCTTAAAAAAATCAACTATCAAGTCTTTTTGAAAAGTGCTTAAATCATCTGGAGATAAAAATCACTTGGTGTCCTTGTTTTCTAACAAATGGCTTTTTCCATTGTTTCCATTAATTTCACCCATATTCGTTTTTTAAAAAACAAGGCCCTTACCCTCATCAGCAAAACACAGATGTATGATTTAGCATATAAAACCGGTAATTACCTACTAATTTACGAAAGATTAATTTTTTCTCTTTTCGTCAGTTTTCAAGAAGTCTTCCCGTGATTAACTGTAAACAGGAATGGTTTACACCTCAAATTAGAAGCCATTAATTAGCATGACGAAGTCAACTGCAAGATACACAGATAATTTAAATTATTTAATCACTAATCACCTTGGTTAAACTGTAGTATACTCTTTCAATATCCTTCGGTAGGGTATTGATCTGTCAGTAAATTACCTCCCGATCAGTTAGAGATAAATATTAGCGTTCTTTCCTTTCTCTCAGCTTTACATTATTCCTTCTTGTAAATACTTAAAAAACCTTTAAGGTTCTTTAATCCCAAGTCGCTAATTAGCCATCACTAGCCTTTTTGTAACCAGGAAAAAGAGTATCTGAAGTACAGATCAGGAGTTCGCTTTGCCCGTAAACAATAAAATAAATTAAAATAAAACATCTTTAAAATGTAAAATGCTTAAGGCAACGGCAATAATAAAAGATATACGCAGAGGTGGCTTCGGCAAATAACGGGCTTGCAAACGCCAAGTGCTTAACAAAAAAAGCCGAACCTCTATTGCAATATACAGCACTCCAATAAATTACACAACACTTTGCATAGGCTGCAGAAATAACGCAGGACAAGACTTACACAGATGCCAATCCGCAGCATTTATACACATGCACATGGCAAGAGACAGAAACCAAACACTATCATTCAACTCGGGCCGGGGAGCGCGATCCCGAGTTTGCCCAGCGCGAGAGGGCTCTCTGCGTGTGTGTCTGTGTGCGCGCGTGAGAGTGAGACCCATCCTCGGGGCATTTCCCCTCTTTGGGCAGTTTTGCTTCATTTGTTTCCCATTTCTGCTACATAGAAACTAACTTCCATCTCAGCCCCAGCCAGCGCCACTGAATAGAGCCTGTGCTGCGGCTTCGTGTGCGTCAGATCCCTCCGCGGAGCCGTCCCCGGCCCCCTCCCTCCCGCGGTCGGCCTCCACAGAGAAAGCGCCTTTCAGCCAACCGGCGGCTCCGACTCCGACATCTTCTCCGACTGGAAATAAATAAATAAATCGCACCTTTGGCCGGGGAGGAAAGGGCAGGGGTCTCGTCACACTGGGCGCGGGGGCGCTGGGCGCGGGGCCGGAGGCACTCTTTTTTGCGCCGGGGGGCGGGGGCGCGGGCCGAGGACCGGGCCAAGCCCGGGCCGCGAAGGCGGCGGACTCCTTTCTGCGGCGGAGGGATCCGCGGCGGAGGCGGCGGCGGCCGTAGCCGCTGCCTGAGAGTTGTTGTTTCCTCCTCCTCCTCCTCCGCCTCCGCCGCCGTTGCTTGAATGGTGGAGCCGAGGCTGGGCTCGTGAACACACACTGACAGCTATAGGGCAGGCGGCGGCACCATCCCCGCTTCCCCTCGGCGGCGGGGTGTCCCGCCGGCGGCCCTGAAGTGACCCATAAACATGTCTTGTGAGAGGAAAGGCCTCTCGGAGCTGCGATCGGGTAAGTCGGGGGGCTGCTGGGGCCGCTGGCACCGGGCGATTCCGCCCGCGGTCCCCCGCCCCCCGCCGCCCGGCCGCTAAGCCTGTGTGTCTCCCCGTTCCCCTCTCCCGCGCAGAGCTCTACTTCCTCATCGCCCGGTTCCTGGAAGATGGACCCTGTCAGCAGGCGGCTCAGGTACGGCGGCGCGCGGCGCGCGGCGCGGGCCGAGCCGGCGCTCGCCGCTCGCGGGCGTGGGGGAGGGCGGCGGCGGCGGCGGCGGGGCTGCGGCCCGGGGCGCGGGGCTCAGCTCTCCCCGCTTTGTTGTTGCAGGTGCTGATCCGCGAGGTGGCCGAGAAGGAGGTAAGGGCGGCGGCGGCCCGGCGCGTCTCGCCGCCGCGCGGCCGCCTCTGGGCCGTGCCGCCGCCACCGCCGCCGCTGGGGCGCGGGGCGCGGGGTTCGGGGTCCCCGCCGGGGCGCGGGGCGGGCGGGGGAGGGGAGCTGGCGGGCCCGGGCTGGGGGCCGGGCTCACGGGGCGTCCTCTCCCCGCAGCTGCTGCCCCGCCGCACCGACTGGACCGGGAAGGAGCATCCCAGGACCTACCAGAATCTGGTGAGACATTCACGTCGCGGAGCAAAGAAACTTTTCCCCGAGTCGAATAAAAATTGAATTTCCCGCAATTTTTTACAGAGACAAAAACTTGGCCCCAGAACGTGAAAGCTCCAAAGGCCACGGGGAGGGTTGGGAGGCCGGCGCGGGGGCTTCGGGGGGCAGTGGTCGGGGGGACACGCACCCCGAGGCCGCAGGGGCTGCCAACAATTTATTTGTGATATTTTGTTAATGTACTAGAAATAAAGATACGTCATGAGTGTTGTGCAGTGCAAGGCCGGAGGAGGAGGGGCCGGCGCGCGCGTCCGTGCGGGCGCGGGGGCGCGCGCGAGGCGGCGGCGGCGGCGGCGGGAGCGGCGCGAGGAAGGAGGGCGCGCTTGCTCGCTCGCTCGCTCGCTTGCTCTGCACGCGCGGTCGGCTCGGCTTTCTCCTGCCCCACACAATAGCTGGTGACTAACTGCTCCGAAGTGGCATTAGCATTTCACAAGCAGGCTATTCAGCCGCAGCGGAACCGTAGCAAGGCGTTATTTTTTTTTTTTTTCCTCTCTCGATTCTTTTGCTTTCCTTAAATTCAGAGCTAGGCTTTTTGTTTGAGGGGTTCGGATGTATGAGGATACTCGGCCGGAGGCTCCTCTTGCTTTTTTCCAAAACACATTCGCAGAAGTGTAAAAGCCTGTAACCCCCCTGAAAGCCAGAAGTTTAACCGGCTTTTTCTAATTTTGCTGATTCTCGTGCTATTCCGCGACTTCAGTAAAAACGGTTATTGGAAGTCACTGAAGAGTTTTGATTTTTACGCTTACATTTATTGTGGTATGGAACTTGGCAAGTAAAAGTTTTCCAGCTTATATTGGGATGCATTTTGTTTAATAGCTTGAAAAGTAGCTATTTTTTTTAATTTTGTGGGGTTTCACAGTGACTATGTTAGTAATTTCTAAACATGGTCTTATGAAAGTGGACCTGTTGTGGCTGGACGAGTAACGTATTTGTGTTCGGTAGTTGTATTTTTTCATATTGTCTCTCCTAAACCGACTTAGGTTGTTTGTATGAATATGTGTGTCTGGAGCAGTAAAAGCAATCACACGGCGGGGGTGGTGGGGGCGCTTAATCTGTGCAGTGCAACTGACTCGGAACTGATGTTTTGGGGTGGTTCTAACGAGTATAACGTTATTTCATGAGGGCTTCTGAAACGATTAGGAAGTTTCACCTACCTTGGAATGGAATGTCTTCTGTGAGGTGAAAGCATGACAAGATTTTGGTGGCATTTGTTTCATTTGGATGTAGAACATCTAACTTTTGAGTTTAAATCTCTTACGATTTAATATAGATTAAGCGTCCATTAGGTTTAGGAAATTTAATGGAGCCTTAACAATATATTTATTTCCACACTCTGTTTTCAAGTAGTGATCGAGGCTTTCATTAAATACTTTGCTACAGTGAATGCAGGGAGTTTGAAGCAAACTCTAAGATTCAGTGCCTGCAATATTTTAATTTGGAGGGGGGGGGTGTAAATATTTGACAAAATCCTAAGTGGGTTCCTTGACTTGTTACTTGAAAAAATTATGGAGCTTATAGTATTCTGTTTTTAAGAATTGGGCAGATTTTACAAAACTCATTCTTGCATCTCATAAAAACCTCAGTCACTGAAGATTGCTGTTTTCTTGTAAAATTAAAATGTGATATTACTGCATTTTTAAAATGAAGCAGCTGATGGTATTTTGCTAAATTATGGGAATGTGTAATACTTGCATGAATATCATGTTTTCTCCAGTAAAAACAGGGGCACTAATGTTCATTTTTAGTTTCTTGAGAGGGTTTTTCATTTCATATATTAATAAAATGAATTTATATTCCTTGTCTCTTTAACAGATTTAGAATAGTAAGTGGTGTCTTCTTTAGTGTGTTATTTTTCAAAATCCACCTATTTTGCATGGAAGTGGGGTTTTTTGCCTGGAGTGTTTTCTCCTTTTACCAGAACAGTCATCTTGGCATACTTAAGAGGCAGTTAAGAATTCTCGTTAAAATGTAAGAGTTCCTGGTTCATTTTCTCTTTTTGTTCATTCAGCATATTGTTCACTCCATATCTACTGGATAAAAGACACCTTTTGAAGTGCTTTTATATCCATCAAACTATATAACTAGGTGTGTGGGTATTTGGTTTAACTTAATTTGGGTTTTTGAAATTCAGTTAGCTCTAAGACATTTTGGAACACCATATGTCTAGGTGAGCACATGCAAAATCTCTTGTATAATGTTCTCTATTGTCTTAATTTATTCTTATGACTTAAAAAACTTCGTTGCCTTCAAGTTGAATTTACTTAACATTGGTTTTAAGTTAATTTGGTGAGTGAAACCAAAATAATAACTATTATTTGTGGTTTCAGTAGTGTCTATCTCTATCTGGAAATATGTTGCTCTGTTAACTGATAAATTGACTAATATGTTAAGTGGAAGAATATATAGGTCAGATTTAAATTTCTAGAAAACCTCAAATTACAGCTATTTAACATAGATCAGCATCTGTAGTCAGCCTACATGTAAATCACAGCAATTGAGTTTTGACCAAGAGGAAAGTGGAGTTTTAAGAGCACTTTTAAAGGATTACAGGTTTAAAAAAAAAAAAGGATGCATTTATTGCAAGTGTGATAAAGTTATTATAAAACATCATTGTATTACCATCTACCTTAAGATTTAAAACATTTTTAAGATTGAATGGAATTTGATACAAAGTGAAATGGTTTGTTTCTTATATGTTTAATCAGAGTTTATATTTTTAAAAATAGGTTGGTCTTAAAGCAAAAGGGAATATTATAAGCTTTCATCAGAATTGTTATTTTTTAAACGGAGCTAAGCATAGGTAACTTTTTATAGAACAGGAAAACTCAGATAATTTTTGGGCAAAGAGAAAGCTTTGTCATTTATTTCTTATTTTGAATAGTGAAATTAGTTGGTGTATTAAGTTTCGCTGTCTAGTTGTCACTTTAGTTAGTGGTGATTGCATACTTACGGGATCTTGAGGCAGAATCTTTATAAACACTTTTTACCAAATTTGGGATTCTGATTACATTTCTTGCTTACATGGCTGTTTTGTTTTGTTTGTATACCTATACATATATATATGTATATGTGTATGTATATGTATATACATAAAAACTGGGTTCATGTTAAACCCAGTTAAAATGTTAAATGTTAAAAATGATGTAATTTTTATTTTATGTAGTGGTATTTGCTTTTCCTAAAATCATTCCACTTACTAGAAATTTTTCTATTCAAATGAAAGGATTGGGAGTTAGATATGGATTGTGATTTTAGTCCTGTCAGCAGTTAGCCTGCAGGTTACTTCAAGCAGTTATGGAATTTCTCTGGGTCCCAGTTAGCTCATTTGTAAAATGAGTGAATTGAAATTTTTGTAATCTGAAAATTGATTTTGAACAAGAAATAGCAATACATTGTCTCTAAAAGCTCAACTCTTTCATTTTGTTGATGGTTATCCAAAACACAAAAAAGTAGATACGGAGAAAACCTACAGATTAGAAAATTATATAAATGCTTTTTATAGTGCCATTCTTAGGTTGTAGTATATTTCTTCTTAGAGACAGGTGAATATTTTTGATACCCTACCCACATTGTAGACTGCCTCTTTACTCTGTAATTAGTATATTTTTCTCCATGGTTTAAGTACTAGTTTTCATAAATTATTGCTAGTCTTAAATTCAGAGAAGAATAAGAACCATGAATAAGATATATTTATAGATCATAAGTGTGCATGTATTTAGAGTATGCTGATTAATGTGAAAGTTAAGATTCAAAACCTAGGAGACAAGTTTTAGAAAAAAACCAAAAACATGTTTTTGAATGAGGTATTTTTGTTCTATATTGAAGATAATACGGCACTTTTAAAACTTAACCAGTAAAATTTTGGGGGTGGGAGATGACGAGTAATGAAGTGAATGTGCAGAATAGAGTTACATTTCGTTTTTTAATAGAGTATCAGTGAAATAGTAAGATTTGCTTGGTAGTCGCTAAAACACAGCTTTTGTATCCTATAGTCCTTGGGGTGCCTGGGTGGTTCAGTCAGCTGTGTCCGACTTGATTTTGGCTAAGGTCACGATCTTACCGTTGATGGATTCGAGCCCCTCATCGGGCTCTGCGCTTATAGCACAGAGCCTGCTTGGGATTCTCTCTATCTCAAAATAAATTAAACTTAAAAAAAAAAATCTCCTAATTCTTTTAATGAAAACTACAAAGTTAACATGTTAGGGAAACATGCTGAAGGGCTGAAATGGGCAAAACTTGATCCTTTCTTATCTATGCAGTTATTCTGTTGGTATATATACCATTATTTTAAGAAGTTGGAGGCATTTACAAATATTTTTAAAGGAAACAAAGTACCTGTTAAATTCTTTATACTCCCAAATGATTGTAAAGTGGCCTGAACATAAGGAGGAGTTGGATTATCCCATCGCCAACTACATAATGGTGTTTTACATGACTGTAATGAGGCAGAATAGTACTGCAGGAGCTTGTTTCCAGTCTGTAAAATGGGCTAAAAATAGCCCTATTTTGTAGGATTCGGTGACTGATAACTGACTGGCACAAATCAAGTACGACGTAAAGGTTTGTGTTTGCAATTATCAGGACTTTAATCGTGGTAGTAAAGGTTCCAATTATAGTTTTATGATGCATTAAAGTTTAAGAAAAACATCTTTATTTGAGAAGTAAGTATGCATAATTTTCTGAACATAGCAGCTGCAGCGTAAGAAAGACCACTTCAAAACTTCAGAAGATACTATCGGTAGAATTATATTGTAGATCCAATAATTAAGTCTAAGGTAGAAAAAAGTATAATAAATACCAAAAGTAAATAATTTTTAAAACATTGTGGCTAGAATTCTAGAAAAAATTTGGTGGTCTGTATAGTGATTCTATGACTGTTTTTTGTGGACTAATTAACATTAAAAAATGTTTGGGTAGTTGAAGTATCCAAAACTGGTTAGAGAATACATGAAACTTTTTCTTTTGGTAGTCAGATGACATTTAGGGATTTGTGAAGGGAACTTGGCTGTTGCTTCTGTCTCCTTCTGTTCAAAGATTTGTATAATTTAAACTCCTCACAATGGTTTGTATTTTTGAAATTGTCAGAGAGGACATGTTTTGTCAGTCTGGTTTAAAGTTACATGTTTTAAACAGAGCTTAATACAGACTTTTTGAATTAATCTTTAAGTGAGCACTAGGTTAAATTAATCCTATGAATGCCAATTTTTTAATCCACTCAAAATTCCTTTGTCAGATCACAAGTTTTTGTTTCTTTTATGTAGAAGCACCTTATCTAGTCTACTGCAGTCATTTTTCTTTTTCCCAAATTTTATAGTTACCTGTCATTGTCACTGCAGAATTGTAACAGATAAAATTGCATCCTACACAACTTGTTCTGGACAAGTAATACCAGACAGGTTAATTTCATTCTTGTAGTTTCCCTGTTTAGGTTTCTGAATTCACAGAAAAGTGTATGTAATACTAATAAGCAAAGTGGACGTTAGTTAACAGTACTAAGTATCCATTTTAATGGGCTTTTTAATTATATTCAAGAAAATCAGGCATTAAAATGAGTGTATTTTTCTTCTAGGGTATTTAAGTTGCTTTTATAATTACATCTAAAAGTAATAAAGGCTATTATATGATACAAACCAAATTTAAAATTTTAGAAAAAAATTTAAAATGTGTAAAGATTATCGATTTCTGCTTTGTGAAAAGCTATGTTATGGGTACAATTATGAGTAATTTGTGAAAACTAATAAATTATCTTAGAATGGATAAGTATATGTTACTGAGCATATGGAATATAGAAGAGTCTATTTTAGAACAGATTGGAGAAAATGATACTTTTTTTTTCTCTATGGAATTTGAGGATTCAGTGTACTAAAAAATCAAAATTATGATATAGAAGAATGAAATATGTAAGTGAGAACGTTTGGTCTCTGTAGTGACAGAGAAGGCAATCTTCAGATATGATGCTGGTCCATCTTTATTTGCCTTACACACACAGAAGCAGCCTATTTGAGCTCAGGGATGACAGATAAGGAAAAGGGTGGTTGGTTGGATGAGAAGTTTTTCATACTAAGAATATGTAGTTAGCAACATGATCTGATGCTCCTTCTGTTTAAGTTAAAACTAAATTGTAAATGGAATGAGGTTTATAATATAGCTTAGGTTATTCGTGATAGCATGGATGATGGCAGCAGGAGGCACGTATTCTGGACTCCAGGTGGCCTGTGATCATGGTGGCATGACCCATTTGATCTTTATCAGGGATAGAGAACAGGCACATAGCCTGTCTTGGCAGAGGTTATAGTAGAAATGCAAGAAATATTTACCTTGTGTCATTTGATTCTGGTTTAGATTTTGAGTAAATTCTAGGCAACTTGGAGAAACATGCATTTTTTTTTTTTTTTAAACAACTTCACTGCCATTGTATGTGTGGTGTTAGTTATTTTGAGTATACTGTTTGAAACTGAAACATGACTAAAAATGAAACTAGTCGTTCTCTTAAGAGTATTTATATTGACATTTTAAGAATACTTTAAGAATTTTCCGTCTTTAAATTAATAGACGATGACTTTTCCAACAGAATCCCGAATTGGAAATTTAAATTCTAGTTTAGTAAATAATGTTTTAAAGAGGATTTCTTAACTGTACAAATTTTGCTTAGGAAACATGATTTAATTTAAAAACAAAACTTCAAAATGTAATATTTCAAAAAGTTAAATTTTATCATGTAGTGTTTTAAATTAATTTTTATAGAGAATCCTTTGTAGTTTCTGGACACCTAAATTCTTGATAAAGTTTTTTTTTTTTTTTTGTAGCAAAATATAGTCGGATTGTGATGAATAAAATTTGGAAGAGCATCATGAATATTCTTTAAAAGACAGATTTGTATTGATAATACTAGCTGAGTTCTCTAAATGAATTCTTAGGTGGTTAATTAAATTGTGAATAGAAGACAGTCTTTCAAGCATGTTTATTGACAGTTAATTAAGGGTAAATAGACCACCAAGATTAATTTTGACACTTAATAAGATTCTGTATTAATTTTATTATACTTCTAATTACAAAGAAATCATAGGCATGTAAAGAGTCCTTGTGAGAATAGTTACCAGATTAGAGGATTTGACTCGAAAAATGTTTATGTAGGTTCTATTGAGTATAATCCTAAGAGCTGTGTGACAGTGGAGCAGGGACTAAAGTTTTGAGAAGGAAACTAACGTAGTGAAAATAACAGTAATCTTGGAATCAGGAGACCTTGGGTTTGATTACTAATTTTTCCTATTTTCTAAATGTATGACTTTTAAGAAGCTGTAACCTTTGGACTTCAGTTTTCTGTATCTGTGAAATGGGGAAAATACTTGATCTTATTTGCTTGTGAAGATAAATTTTGAGAATACTTGACACAAAGTAAGTATTCCGTGTATTTTCTACGTGGAAGGCTATCACAATTTTTTAAAAAAATTGCTCAGAAAATGTAAACTAGTTTTAAAGATGGTGGATGTAATTTTAGCCTATACTTTGTAAATCTGTTGATTTATAATTAGAAGTTTAAAGTTTTGAGAATTTGAGATCTGGTTTTAAAAATAGGTCTTACAGAATGATTAATGGTAAATAGGGCTTTTAAATTTATGATTTTGTTCATATGTTAGAATAGTTGTAAAAATAAGAATTGTATTTCACTAAGCTGACCTTTTAGAATTTAGAACTATAGTGGAGAGCAGAAGTAACTAGCCTTTCAGATTTGAAAAAAATTGAGAAAACGTGAAAAAACTGACATTTTTAGAACAGATCAGGTGTTCAGGACCTAGTAGTGCTAAATATTTGTGGATCTTATTTTCATAGGGACTTCTTAAATTATATGCTAGAGGAAGGACTGATATTTCTAGAGCTCATAGGTAAATCAAGTAGTTTCATTGTATTGATCTGCCTCATTTTGGAAAGGTCCTTAAAATGGTTTCCAAAATGTTTTTTCCCTGCGTAGGTCTAGAAAGATTCTCAACATGAAAGATCAACATGGAGCATGTAATGTGAAGTGTAATTTAAATGACAGACAACTCCATGTCAGCTACCATCACTACCTCCCAAGGTGGTGACTTGGCAGTCTCAGTCTTGTAGATGAGGACATTGAGATGTGGAATAAATGTTTTCCCGCGCTCAGCAAGTTTAAACGTAGACTGTTGGACTTTAGAGCTTTCAATCAAACTACTGACCTTTTCTTTAAAAATTGAGTAGAATTCTTAATGACAGTATGTCTGGTGGAATGCAGTGGCTTCCAAGTTTTTTATATTTTCTTCCCACTGATAAAATTTACCTTTTAACGGTAATTTCCATTGACAATGTCAAAATTTTCTTGGCTGGGAAGAACGGCTGTTTATATGAAGTAGCATAGCAAGCAGAAGCAGATAGTTTTAGGCAGGGATGCAAGAGAGTAAACTACTCAAAGACCTCAGTCTTTCCTTGCTCCTTCCTTGCTATAGTTTACATTTTCAGAAGAGGATCCTGTTGTTCAAATTGTGATAGACAATTCTAGAAATGTTTTACATATGCAGCTGGAAAAAGGAGTGATAAAGGCTTATGATTTGGGCGAAGGCTTGAGCAGAGTTGTCTCTTTCACAGAATTCTGCTATCCTTGCTAGTGGAAATTTTGATAGAACCAAGAATTGTTTAGATCAGGGGTGGTAAACTATGTTGGTTGCAGGTAAATTGTGTAGGAAACCTGTTTTTGTAAGGCCTCGAAGCTAAAGTTATTACATTTTTAGAGTTGGTAAAAATATGTATGTACAACTGATAGGCGCCTCCAAAGCCCAAAATATTTACCATCCGACCCTTCACAGAAAATGTTTGCTGACCTCTGTTCTAGATATCCTAACATATTTACACAGGGACACCTTTAATTCAGGTTTTAACCATTAATTATGGACCCTTAACCCAAAGATTGTTGTTACTGTATCAAGTGATTTTCTTTTGGGATTAGAGGTGGGAGTGGGGATATGAGAAGTTTGAAAAAGCTCTGACTAGCCCCCTGGTGTTAAGAGTGAATCTCAGTGAGATGACATCAGAGTTTGCATCCTTAAATCAGGCTCTTGCATCTGAGTAGGAGAGAAGATGAGATGTTTATGAACATTTAAAAGGGGAGCACAGCTAAAAAATAGTGCATTTTCCTTATTTTCTTTTCAGGATAGTAATCATAAATTTTATGGTTTAATCTGTTTGTACCTTCTAACTTTAAGAGTTTAAAATTTTAATCTTAGAAATATTGAGAAAAGTAGGGCTGATCACATTGATTTCCTTTAACCATAGTAGGAGAGAGTATTTAGGGTTGTCACTCTATCTTTGTAATTTTATTTTCCATCCTTAGTTGTTTATCTTTTTAAAAAAGTTTTGTCTATTTACTCTGTACACCCAGCGTGGGGCTTGAACTCACAAACCTGAGATCAAGAGTCGCATACTCTTCTTAGCCAGCCAGATGCCCCTCTATCCTTAGTTGTTTTAAGTGTAGCCCTTTACCTGTAGGAATTTGTGCCTTTGTGCTAATTTGTTTAGTACTGAAAGTGAACTTTAGAATGTTTCTTTTTCGGCGTAGTTTAATGTCTGTGTTGAAAACTATTCAGAATGTCTATTTTTAAGCTTTCTTCTATATTGATATATATGTATTTGAGGCAATAGGTACTACAGGCAGTGTAAATGAGGGCTGGAGTTACAGTGCCTTGGTTTGATTCTCATCTCTGCCATCCACTAAATGTGTGTGATCTTGGGAACCTTGTTTTATATTATTGTATAATAATTTCTTCATTAACGGGAATAATAGTTCATATCTCTTAGGGTTATTAAAATAACTGAGCTTTTACATGTAAAATTTACCAACTTACCACAAGGCCTAGCATTTAGAGTGTAGTCAATATGTGTTAGCTAGATAGTGTTAATATTTATCACCCTTAACTTTATAATTTGATCATACTTTTTATACATTGAATGTCTTAAGAAATTGAAAGCAACATGGGTCATGGAAAGTAATCAGTATATTAGAATTGAGGATGTTGTTTTGTTTTTCCCAAATAATAGTGTACAAACCATTACCAAGAATCCAAATATATACATTTTGTTTAAGGGATTTTATTACGATCTCATTTCCGATTTCCCTTTTGATTTTAATTTCCTTTTAGTTATTTACTAGTATAAACAAATAAAATAAAAATTTATTCAAACTAAAAAGCTTAATATTAAAGATACGGTATCTTACTAATTTGAAAATTAAAAATCACATATATGTGTAGTCATATATGAGCCATTTTAATTTTTTGAACCATTTTCATTTTTTAAAATTTGTGTTTGTCTTTACATTTTATTGACCATAGTGACATGGATTAATACTCCTTAAGAATAATGATTTAAGGTAGCAAAAGAAAGTTTTCATTTATTTTTATAAGTATGTATTGGGTGTGTGTGTGTGTGTGTGTGTGTGTGTGTGTATGTATGTGTGTATGTATGTGTGTGATGCAGTTTGGACCAAAAAGAGACTTGATTCTTACACTCTTGTAGTTAATGGCGAAGTTGAGAAGAAAAACATTGAATTATTAAACTTTTAGATGTATAATAACAAACTGGTACATGAGTTAAGAAAAAGTTGCCAAGAGTATGTACCCAAGATAACACATTTAGACTGGTAAGATAAAGGAAAACTAGGGAGATTACATTGAAGAGAAGATTTGAAGCACATTGAAGAGTTGTTTGGGCAAGGAAATGTGGGGAAATGTAGAGAGTATGCCACATGGGAAAAGCCTGAGAGCAGAGAGTGCAGGTAAAGAACCTGAAAAAAGGCCAGTGTGTCTAAATGTGGTAAGTGGGGGCTGGAGTGTGTAGGACTAAGAATGTGCCAGATGAAGTAGAGAAATATGAATGGACCATACGTGCCTTTCAGGATTTGTAGACCATGTTAAGGAGTCGGATATCTAAAGAGCAAGGAAAGTCTCTGAAGTGTTTGTTTTTGTTTTTTAATTTATTTTTTAATGTTTATTCATTTTTGAGAGACTGCGCGTGAATGGGGGAGGGGCAGAGAGGGAGGGAGACAGCATCTGAAGCAGGCTCCAGGCTCTGAGCTGTCAGCTCTGAGCTGTCAGCACAGAGCCCCACACATTTCTCGAACTCACTAACTGCAAGATCATGACCTGAGCCAAAGTTGGACGCTCAACCCACTGAGCCACTCAGGTGCGCCCCGTCTCTGAAGTGTTTTTAAATTTTTTATAAGTGTTTATTTTTGAGAGAGAGGCAGAGCGTGAACTAGGGAGGGGCAGAGAAAAAGGGAGACAGAATCTGAAGCAGGCTCCAGTCTCTGAGCGGTTAGCACAGAGCCCTGTGCAGGGCTCAAACCCACGAACTGCAAGCTACAGTCGGACACTCAACTGACTCGAGCCACCCGGGTGCCCCTCTGAAGTGTTTTAAGTAAGGGTGACTTGACCAGATAAAGCTTTTGGAGAGATCATTATGATTGCAGTATACAGAGTACCTCTGGGATAGAAGAGATTACAGATTCGAATGAGGTTGGAGGCATGAGTAGATGTGGGAGAGAGAGGGGTTTATTGCAATGATGATTTTGAATTGGATTGTTGTGGAGAATAGGAAGGGAAAATCAATTGAACTTGGTGACTACTTGGATATTGGGAAGGAGATGGAGGAATGGGCAATGTAAAAAATACAACCTTTTCACTTGAGGCTGGATGGATAGTGTTGCCGTTTGTCAGGGTAGAGAACATTTTGGGAGGTGAGTGTTGACATGAGGATTATGAGTTCATTTTGCATATGTTGAGCTGAGGAGGGCTTGGGATCCAAAGAGAGATATCTTTTAAGGAAGTTTGATGTGTAAGCCTAGGCTACAGTTACAAATTTTGGAATCATTGGTATAATAATTGTCCAAGTAGGAAGTATTGAGTGAGAAGAAATAGGGTCTGGAGCTGGACTCTGGTAGAACTCTGGTAGAACAAGTGAACGAGATCTAAGCCTGTGTTTACCTATATAGGTCATGGACAAGTAAATGGGCAGTCTTAGGATATTGCAGGGGTCTTAGGAACCTTCAAAACAGGGAAAGATAGAGTTGTTTGGGGGGAAGAGGATCATAGCTATGATTAGATTCTCACTGAGGTCTAGATAACAAAATATATGAAGAACAATATGATAGAAGTACTACAGACTGCTGGTTAGTGGGGTAAAAGAACATTTTGGGAAGGAGTATAATGTGCTATGGAAATACAAAGATAGAATGTCCAAAAAAGGGGGGCAGAGGTATTGTAGTAGGTCATAGAAGGCAGTGAGGCATAGACTGAGACATGAAGAAGAATGAGTTGGGGAAGGTGGATGGGCAGAGAAAAGATTTCCAGCAGACGAATCAGCTTGTATAAAGTTTCAAAAGCCAGAAAGCCCCTGAGGATTTTAAGAACTGAAAGTATCTGACTTTTAAAGTGAAAGTTGGTTTTGGAAAATTGAAATATACTAAATCACCAAGGGAAGACTAAGTCTGAGAAAGTGGATTCATAGTATTTTATTCAAAGACACAATTCTGCAATAAAGATATTCAGGTTCACTACCTGAAATGAGTCTTGCAAAATGACTCCAAAACAGGATAATCACAAAACTGAAGTTATTAAGTAATGAACTTTATGATTAAAATAAAATTTTTAAAAGAAATTTTGATTAGTTTAAAGAAAGCACATTAGAATAATGATATACAATTTAGAACTAGAAGGGACTCTAAATATTCTAGGCTTTTTCCTTTAAATTTTATTTTTAAGCAAATTAGGGAAGATTAAATATAATTTTAAAAATTCATATTTGGTAATTTCTTCTAATTTTTTTTTTTGCTTAGCTAATCACCTTAGTGTTTGAAAAAGTATGTTTTGAGTCAAGATGGTGATATTAGGGAAAAGGAATCATAGCTTAATAAGTTTAGGAAATTGTATTAAAATCAAACAGATTTATCTCAGGATTTTTCAGAGGTACATAATATAGTATATATAGTTTGTATTGGGACCTCTTTTCTGCCATTCTTCATTCCACTAGTACTTACTGACCATCTACTATATGCCACACGCTGTATTATTTTAAATTGTCGGTGTAACAGTATGGCTCTCTGTTGTCTCTATGACAGGAATGTATTATGATAAAAAGTAGGTTGGTTTCTCTTAATTGGCTTCAGCTTAGAAGGATGAATAGTAGCTAACTTTATAAAAACACCATTCATGTTCTTCTATAGTTTGGGTATAACAGATACTGCAAGATGGAATGAAATGATTTAACCCTTCACTTCCCTCCCCAGATCAATCTTATAAGGAATTCATATTAAAAGTGCCATTACCGTGTGTACTTGAGTAGCATTTCTCAAACACTTGGCCTCAGAACCGCTTTATGTTAATAAAAATTACTGAATTTTCTTTGTTTACATGGAATTATCTGTTCATATGATTTAAAAATTAAGGTAGATTATAAAATATTTTATTCATTTAAATATAATAAACTCACTTCATGTTGATTAACATTTTTTATAACAGTTTTCTAAAAGTTTTGAAGAGTGGCATTGATTTACATTTTCAGGGATGTTTAATGTCTGGCTTAATAGGTTTCTTATATCTGCAGCCTCATTTAGTCTGTTGTGATATCACATGCCACTTGACCTTTGGAAAAATCCACCATGAGAAAGTGAAAAAGAAAAATAATATATTAGTATTATTTATGACTTTTACTTTAGGAACCTTCAGGAGTTCCCAGAACTCACTTTGAGAACAGCTGAACTATAATATTTAGGTGGTACATTGACAAATTTTTTATAACTTGATACCCTAATCATGAAATGATAAAATAGTATACTTTTTTTCTGTAATTCTCTTTAGATTCTTCTAAAAGACTTTCAGGATGGATAATAAAAATATTAGAATTTCATATCTTGGTTTCAAATGCTATCATAAATTAAACAGTGTTTTGAAGTTGTTCCAAAGTGCCCAAACTTTTTGTGGTAGGTAGATTTATTTTATAGTCGAAGCTTAGTTAAATCAGTAGTTGCAGTTTGGCCTTTCTCTCTAAGGTTTTTTGTGAATTACAAAATTCATCATAGAGGCTATATAATTGTTTTTAAATTTTGTGATGAGTACATGAACTATCGGGTTTTTTTTTTTTTGTTTTGTCCTTAATTATTCTGGAGATATTCCTTATGTAAAAGATTCAAAACATTTATTATATTTTGTAGTTGGATGACTTGTTTGAAGCTTTTGAAAATTAAAATTTAAACATCATTTTAGGTTATAATGCTATATAGTTTTTCTTCAGTCAGTATTTGCATTGACTAGAATCTGCTAATTTATAACTTGCTATATTTAGGTTACATTAATTCTTTAGCAGTTTTTCTCCTCACTGAAGTAAATGATGGTTGGGGTAACTATTCTGTGAGTCAAGTGGTTGAACAGAACAAACATGAACTTTGACCCCAAGTAAAATGAAATGTGGACTAGCCAGAACAAATTATTCTATTTTTTAAAGTATATTTTATTTATTACAAAGAACTATATCACTTTATTTAGCAAGTATTTTATATGTCTTTCACATAATAGGTGAAGTATTACAGACATTTAGCACCTGATCACTTGCTGCAAATATGTCATCGGCTAGGACCTCTTCTTGAACAAGAAATTCCACAAAGCGTTCCTGGAGTACAAACTTTATTAGGAGCTGGAAGACAGTCCTTGCTACGCACAAATAAAAGTATGAACAATTTGTAATAGGATTTAGACATTCTTTTTTGTGTATGTGTCCTACCTTTGGATCCATAAAAATATGTGTGTTTAATAGGCTGCAAGCATGTTGTGTGGAAAGGATCTGCTCTGGCTGCATTGCATTGTGGAAGACCACCTGAGTCACCAATTAACTATGGTAGCCCACCCAGCATTGGTGAGTTGTTTGAGTTCATTACCAAGTTGATATCCTCTTGGTAAAGAGCTTTTGAATATAAAAATGTTTTAGTTACTTCAAGAGAATTTCATATTATGTGCATTAGCATTCAAGTAAGGAAAAAGCTATCATTTCTTTTTACTATGTCAGTAATCTTAGTAGTGAAGTCATGATATGTAATTATGGATTGTATGTATTGTACGTAATGTAGGCTAACTAGCTTATTGATATTCTATTTTTACAGAAAAACTGTTTTCCTAAAATGTATTAGATTGATTTTGTGGGTGACTGTATCACAATACACATTAGTTACGATGGTGGAAAACAAAAATAGTTCAGTTATTTTTTTATAAAGCATAGTGTATTTTTCTGCCTTTAAAATTTCAAAGAAGGAAAACTGATGCAGATAGGTCTTCCTTTTGAAATACCTCCTAGATTCATCCCTTGTCTCTTCTACCTGGTCCTTGGTCTTCCTGGATTACTGTAGCATTTCCAAACCAGTCTTGCTTTCAGTGTCTTCTCCCTCTTTCCCTTCCGAGTCATACTTAGAATACTGTAATATTAATCTTCTTTAATTCTACCCTTGCTGTGTTGTCCTTCTACTCAAGGTAGTATAAAGAGGTTGTTTAAGGAATTTTAATGGTGTCATACTTCCTCTAGCACCAATCTAAACTTCTAATTTTCAGAGACTTTCATATTTTAGTCATAGCCTTTTCTCCCACCCCCACCCTTTTGCCTATCCAGGAGCGTTATTCTCCCTCTCCCACCTATCCAAATCGTACTTACTTCTTCCTTTTCTGGATACTTATACTGATCATCAACATTGCAGTTCTGCCTTTTGCTTAAGATTTATATGGTATATCTTTTTTCACTGTTTTACTATTAACCTTTTTGTGTCCTTTCATTTCCCATATCTCTTAAAAATAGCAAAGAAGTGGCTTTTTAAAAATATAGTATGGCAGTCTTTATGTTTTATGTAAGGCATTTTGTTCTGTATGTATAATTATTGATATATGTGAGTTTAAATCTCCTAACTGTTGCTGCTTGGAAATCTTGCTGATTTTCTGCAGTTTGTCTGTGATATGCCTTGGTGTCTGTGGGGTTTATTTTTCTTGTTTGAGATCCATTAGGTTTCTTGAATCTGTAATGTCTTTTACTGGCACTGGAAAATTCTCAAATATTATCTTTTAAAATATCATCTTTGCTCCATTCTCTCTCCTTTGGGACTCCAGTTGAACACATACTAGACTCCCTTACTTTATCTTCTCTATCACCTCTTTTTTTACGATTTCTATCTTTTTGTCTCTGTGATGTATTCTGGTTTGTTTTCACTGACCTATTTTCCAAAGGTATCCTATGTGACATTTGTATGGCAGACAATCGTGGATGATTTTTTTTTTTTCAGTATATTGTCTTGGTTACATAATGATATTTATTTATTATCTATATATAAAGAACAACTATTAAAACAAAGGATTTGAGACACTAGAGTATATTTGCACTTAGAAAATTATACTAGGGGCAAAATGGTTTTGTTGAAAGAAGGGGAGGGTAAAATATTAAAGGAGTTTCACTGGTAGGGAGAAGTTTATCCTCTCTGTGAAAAACTACAGGTCTGTATAGTAAAGAGAATGTGTTATGTTATTCTTTCAACACATTGTCATGTAGCCCTGTGGTAGGCAATGCAAGTGCAAGAATGATTGACGGTACATAACTTTCATCTTAACGTTTCCTATGTGAGTAATTACTATGTGCCAGGCAGTACTCAAAGCATTTTTCATTTATATTCTCTTTTAAAACCTAAATGGCCTATAGGAGGAATTGTTCTTACTTTATAGAGAAGGAAATTGAGTCATGGAAAACGTCGGCATTTTGACCAAGGTTACATGTTTAGTGAGTCATGAAACCAGCCTGACTCCATTATGCTGTGTCTTATTTTCAGTAAGCTAAACTTTCAAGTCGTAGCATTTGGCTATTCAAGAAAATTGGTGTTAAGTCTCATGGTCAGATCAGTAAATATTGCTGACATGGATGTAGGGAATATGACCAAAATGTCTTGAGTTTTTTGTTACAGCAGAGTAATGCAACTGGTATATTCAGGTATCAGAATTAATTACCAAGCTGGTAATTTTTGTACCTTTCTGAAAGACTTAATTTCATAAGGGTTAAGATGAATGCTTTTTTCTTCCATTTGTATTTTCAGGAAAATACTAGTTCTTTGTATTTAAAAAAGTAACTATTATAATGCCAATTTTACCTGCTTTTTCATATTTGCATATAGTTTTTTAAGTTCCCAAAGAAAAAAAGCTGAACTAAAAATGAGTCTATTTATTATAGTCATAGTTTAGTATTCTCTCTTTTCGGTTCACCTTGGTGACAGTCTTGAATGTTTTGTGACTGCTACAAAATTGGGAATAGGATGGAAGTGGAAAGAAAAAGTTCATCAAGCTTTTGGCCTGCATGGTGATAAGGTGTATCATTTTACGTTATCGCAGAGTATGGGTTAGAAGATTTTTTTTTTTAAATATGAACATTTGTAGTACTGACTTAATTCTTTTGTTGATTCCTCTTTGCTATTTTCTGTCTAGCTACTTTTAAAGATTTTCTTTGCTCTTTCCTTGATCTATGTAGTACTACCAAGTAAAAAGGGACGTAAGGAAAAAACCTTATCATTTTAACTTTTCATAAACTATGGATTTAAATGTTTAATATACATCTAGATATTTAAATTTTGAAACATTTGAGATACAGAAGTTTTAAAAATAAACTTTTAACTTGGAAATAAATTATTTACTGAAAAGTTGCACAGATAGTTCACAGTTCCTTTTATACACCCTGTGCAGTTTTTCCTAATGTTGTAATCTTATTACCTGGTACATTTCTCCAAACTACAGAACCAGCATTGGGACACTATTATTAACTAAATACCAGATCTTATTCATATCTCACCAAGGTTTTCTGTTAATTGTCTTTTCTTGTTCCAGGTTACCAAACTGCACTTAGGAATTTAAGATTTTTTTTTTTTTTTTAATGAACTTTCTCTTGTAACTCAGAAGATCATGTAAGATAAGTGTGGTGATAAATTGGATTTTCCTTTCTTAGATTTTTGCAGACTATATGCAAACTTTTGTACTTCTCAATTTGAGTATTTCACATTTGTCTGAAACTTTAAAATGTGTAAAATAGAACTTCTAACCCTGTGAAACTTGTTATTCCAAGCCTGGGAGTTAGACTTCTTAATTCATTTCTTAACATTCATTTAGTAAATAAGGCTTGTGTATTTTATTCTAATCTCTTGAGTCTGTTTTTCATTACCATTGCAATAGCCACATTTGAGGCCTTGGTACTTCTTGCCTGGAGCTGTAACATCATTCATTCACTTACTAAGTAATTACTGAATCTCTCTGCATTCATTATATCTGGCATTGGGCTAGCATCTGGAATTTTAGGATAAATAAGAACATGCTTGACCTTTGCTCTCCTTGAACTTACAGGCTACTTGATCCCTTGCCTCTAGTCTTATTCCTGTGCCCTAGGATTTAGCTCTAAATCAAGGTTTTGTAACTTTGGCATTGTTTATATTTTGGGCCAGAGAATTGTTTGTTGTAGGCTACTGCCCTGTGCATTGTAGGGTGTTTTATCAGCATCCCTGCCTGTGCCCAGTAAATGCTAGTAGCATTTCCCACCTTCTGCCCCTGGAATTGTGACAACCAAAAAATATCTCCAGATGTTCCCAAATGTCCCTGGGGCAAAATTGTCTCCAGCAGGCATGTGTGATCCTATCATGCCTCCTTTCCCTCATTGACTTTGAATAGTTTTAACCATGTAATGTTGCTCATAAGACTGACCTTTTCCCATCTTCCCGCCTTTTCCTCGCCTCTACCTGTACTCTAGTTTTGTACAACTCCTTGGCAGTTCTTAACAGTGAGCTAAACCCTTAACCCTTTGTCTCTGCACGTTTTATTTCTGTCTGCAGTGTCTCTCTTTTTTGTTAGTTCTATGAATATTCATCCTTTAAACTTTAAATGTCTGCTTATACTTACCTCTTCTATAGCTTTTGTCACATAGTTGTGTCTGTTTCCTTTTCTTTTTCTACTATACTGTTAGGACATGGAGGTTAGAGATTATGTTTCATTGCTCTTTATAGACCCAACTCCTAGGCATTAGTAAACGTTAAATGAAGAGGCAGTTGGTAATTGATGAACTGGAGTGGGACTCAAAAAATTCAGCAGTGTATAGGGGGTGAAAATTGGAATAGATGGTTGGAATAGCCAAGAGAGAGACTTGGTCCAAGGATATCATTGAATTAAGGGAAAACCTCAGAAGCTGGTTTTTAAGAAATTAAGGTTTATTAATGAATTATCAGTTCATTACACTTGAGATGTCAAAAACCCATACCTGTATCATTTAAGAACCAGGTATTGAGCTTATCTCAGTGTGTCTTTACCCTATTTTATTTTATAAATCCCGATTGCTTTGTATCTCCTAGTCCTTGATGTAAATTGTGAAAATTGAACTGGAATTCATTCTCAGGGCAGGAGAACCAAAGCAGCCAGCTGCTTTCTAGTCCTCTAGAACCTCTCTCAATGGGAGAGAAATAAAAGAAAAGAAAGGTCCTACTAATCTGTTATCATTATCTCCTAACTCATTTTCTATGGAAGAGATACATGATCATGTATTAGGCATAATAACAGATTTACTTTCAAAAATACTTATGATCTCAGGTATTGTGCTTTCTCCAATCTCCTTACCCATATTATGCCTATTTTCAGATATAATTTACTCTGTATTTGCCTATGTTAATAGGCATAATTTAATAATAAATGACATTAGTGGAGGGAAGCTGGGAAAGAAGAGACATAGGTACATTAAAGCTGTTTTTAAAGTTAAATTTGGGGATTCATTTAATGCATGTTTATCTTGTGGAAAAGGTTGTAATAAAGTAAAACAATCTTTTGCTAATTGCCTGTTTATATTTTTTGACATTTACCATATTAGCCAAGTAAACTTTTTATGTTTAGGTTTTCCATATCTCATCTTGTTTGTTGTTTTGCCTATGTAGTTCTGCTTGTTGCTTCTGTCATTTTACTTGCTGCTTCTGCTGCAAAGTTCCAGTTTTGGTGGGTGAGGATAAGGAGTATTGAGAAATCTCATTCTGTGTGAGTGTAAGGAAAGCTTTACCTTGAAAAATAGCCTTGCTACACAAACATGCAGTTGACATTAAGAAGCTTTTTGCATGAAAAGAAGTTTTAGATCTCATCTACATTTATAGTTTTTTCTGAGAAAACTAGTGTGAACAAAGGCAGCAAAGATTTGCTTAAAATTAGATTATAAATCTTGACTCGGCTTTAGTCTAGATGCGTGGCCTTAGGCAAATTATTTAATTTTTTAGCCTCTCAACTTCCTCATTTGTAAAATAGGGGTGAAACTTACCATATATGGTAATTTGGAAACTTAAATGAGATAGCAAAGTGACTATGCACAATGTACACTACACTAAATGTAACTTTTTGCCCTTTCTGTGTGTAATTCTCATTTAATGCATTATTTTGCTAGCAAATCTTGAGTACTTTTAAAGAAAAGGGTCTTTTCCCCTTCTATTTTTACTGTGCTGTTTTGCCACATTTCCAATATTTGACTTATTCTACAGTTGGTAGTTTTTTAACATAATTTGGCACTGGGCTGAGATCTGGAGGTTAGAGTTAATTTTTTCCTCATGTAACCATGTTTCTTACATAAGTATTAATAACATTGTATGTTATAAATCTGTAAGATTTAACATATAATTTAACATTTGACATATAATTCAGTAATTTGTAAGATTATAATAATAATCTGTAGTTTCTTTCCTGTTCATGTATTCTTTACCTCATATTCTGTTAAGTTTTGTACTTTTTTTACCTCAGTCCATACTTTATCCTAAGTTAGGCATCTATTCATCACTTATTTAAATACATTCATTTTAACCTATTTTCTCAGTAACCATTTTCTCTTTCAGAACTCATTTTCTTCTATTTTTCTAATCTTAGTAGTTTTATAATTTGTGTTGTTTAATCATTTCTGACTTAGCTATATTTTTTGGATTTTTATTTTTTGGTCTTGGTTTCTGTTTTTTAATCTGTCCCTTGAATGATATTTATTTACCTTTGTTTTTTTCTACTGTACTGTTAGGGCTTGGAGGATAAAGATTATATTTTATTGCTCCTTATGGACCGAATTCCTCAGCATTAGTAAATATTAAATGAAGAGGAAGTAGGTAATTGATGTAATTAATGAATGAGGTGGGACAAGAAAAGTTCAGAATGACATTCATATTTCCATTTGGCACAGGTTTTTGTTATTTTAATTCTCTTCCTTGCTCCCCTTCCTCTCCTCCCTCCGCCTCTCTACTTCCTTGTTTTGCCTTCTAAGAATAGGTAACTGTGAGAGACTCCTAAGATGTATTGCATTTTTGTTTTAAGGGAAATAAAGCTAATGTTCATTATGCCAAAGTGCCAAATATATAAAATAGACATTATTATTTATTTTTTTCTTTTGCTTAAATTTCTTTTCAAATTTATGATTGACCAGAAAAGGGGAAACACTTTGAAGAATGACAGTTTACTTAGGTGAGTTCAAATTGTTGCTCTTGTAGCTGTGTTTTATTTTCTTTTGTAAATAATGAGAAGAAATTCTTTTTAAGGTCATAGATGTGATGAGAGGTATCATCTGTGCCCCCTGCCCTCTTGTTGTACTATGTCTGGCAAGCAGTGTCAGTAGTAACTAGGAAGCATTAGCCTTTCATTACCCCCTTTTAGTTTGTGTCCCATATTTTTCCAGATTGTTTACTTTGATGTTGAATTTCATATCTGTTTAAGTGAAGCAAATTATCTTATTTTCTTCATAAAGTCTCTGACTTTTTATTTTGAATTTTGAGGTTAAGAATTGAACGTTTTCTGGGGCGCCTAGGTGGCTCAGTGGGTTGAGTGTCTGACTTCGGCTCAGGTGACGGTCTCACGGTCCACGAGTTCAAGCCCCGCATTGGGCTCTGTGCTGACGGCTTGGAGCCTGGAGCCTGCTTCAGGTTCCATGTCTTCCTCCCTCTCTCTCTGTCCCTTCCCCACTTGCACTGTCTCTTTCTCTCACAGAAATAAACATTAAAAAAAATTTTTTTAGGGGCGCCTGGGTGGCTCAGTCCCTTAAATGTCTGGCTTTGGCTCAGGTCATGATCTCACACCTCACGACCTCACAGCTTGTGAGTTCGAGCCCCATGTCAGGCTCTGTGCTGACAGCTCAGAGCCTGGAGTCTGCTTCAGATTCTGTGTCTCCCTCTGTCTCTGACCCTCCCTACGCTCGCTCGCTCACTCTCTCAAAAATAAACATTTTAAAAATTAAAATAAAAATAACATAAAAATTTTTAAACCAAAAAAAAAAAAAAAGCAAGGAATTGAACATCTTCCTAGACATCTTGAAACTAGGAAATCCATGATCAGGCTGAATAGATATTTATATGAAGAGAGCAGCAGTTTGTTCAGCTCCATAAGGAAGATGAAGGGGAAAAAATGATGTCCCATAAAGTCTTTTAAAAAGTAAAAGAAAAACTGTGGTTAGTAAGATTTAATTTTACAACATGAAGATTTGATTGTTCAAAGTCAATACTGTGGTAGTATATAATACCTTTGAGTTTATAGAACATGTTGTCTCATTTGCTTTTCATAACAACATTGCAAGATACCCCAACTTTATCAAAGAAGCTGAAAAAAAGAAGAGGTAGTGACCAAGTCAATTATCCTTGGTTGTGTTTTTCTGAAATATGCATTTAACTTTATGTCACATTTATTTAGCACCGTTTTGCCTTCTCTGTGAAATTCTTTATGCATTAGCCTTGTACCACTTGTGTCCATTTATTGATTTGGGTATAGGAGCCTTTGAATTCAGAATGTGAACTTTAGAAAGATTGAAACATGGTATGTTGTTTCAAGTTTATCTCTTTCCATATAAATAACTTAATTTGAGAGAAAATAATTCAGTTCCTTGAGAAAGCATTATTAACAGTCTTGTTGGCAAACTGATTACATTCTATTTTAAAATGAAATTTTGTTTTTTGAGCCCTTTGATTTCTTTTGCAAAATCAGCTTTTGCTTTTAGCCATATTCCTTGTGATCTGTTCTCATTGTGGTCGAGAGATAAAATGGCAATCGGTTATCCCAAAGCAAATCTTATGTAATTCCCACTTCTTTCTCCTTAATAACCTTTAACTTCCTAATTTGGGGGAAATAGTCCAGAATGCCTTACCATAGCTTACAAAACATTCTGGAGTCTGTGCCCTACCTTCCCATCTCTTCTCTTGACACTTCACCCAGTGTGCTCTGTGTGCTAGCCATACCTACTTCCTTATATAGTTTGAGTGCCATGTTCTTTCCAGCCTCAGACCATTGCACATGCTCTTGCCTCAACCTAGAATATGCTCCCTTCCCACCAACATTCTTTGTTCCACTTTCAGGTCTTAGTTTAAATGTCTGTTTTTCAGAAAAGCCTGACTCACTGATATGCAACCCCTTCCCTCCCCTGCCATATATTTAGGGCCCTCTGCTGTATATTTTAAGGTTTTTCTGAACCTTTTTTTTGTTTTGCTGACACTTCTTGTTATAAGTCCTTGTTTCACGTCTGTCTTCCCTGCTAGACTACAGTCTTCATGAGGGTAAGTACTGTGCGTTTTCTTTCTCCGTTACATCCCTTAGTCCATACTTGGCCCATATAGGTGCTATATAAATGTTTGTTAATTTAAAATTAAATGATTAAAATGTTTGGCATAAAACTATATAGCTTTAAAAAAATGAATTTTTATTAAAATTACTATAAAAACATTTAAAAGTTTTATGGTTGAAATACCATCAGACTAGTTTCCAAGAAAGAAAAGAGGAGGAAGAATAATACAAATCAAGTAATTTTACAATTCTAGTAAATTTGAATCCTTGTAATTGTAATGTCTGTTTTGGGGGTTTGTTTTGTTTGTGCTTATGTACTTGGTTCATGAGATTTTTTTGCTTAACTCTTGGAATCATCTCTTTACTTTCTGTATTTTATTTTAGTATTTGTGCTCTCCTTTTTAGAGCTTATTTGTCTTTGTGGTATCTGTTAAATCTTAAAAACGTGGTGTCTTTCATATGGGAGGTACAACTAAACACCAAATTGACTATGTAGAGATTTGGAGGGTAGCTACTGTGCATACTAATTATTTTAGTTAGAGTAGTAAAATAAAGAGAGAAGCTCTCCTGGGTGCTGTGTTGCCCAGGTGATTATTTTACTTTTCTATTCTCTCTTTCCTTTTTCGTGGACCAAAAGCTGTTTACAGGATTGTCCTTGTAATGTTACAGACCCCTTTTACTATAAAACTAAAGTTGGGAATTTTGTTCATTACAGTTAACGGTGATTTATTTGCCTTGTTCTCGTGTTGGTTAGTTGCTAGTTACTGGTGCAGAATGATACAAAGATCAGATGATGATGTAGAAATAAGCCAGTCTGTGTTGAATTATTTTCCAGATTATCTGTGACCCTCAAATTACGAACATTTGGTTGTTATTCCCTACTAATGTCTATATTAGTAACCTCAGGAGAATTGTGGCAAGCTTATCAATTGTGGCTCTATGGTGAATTAACTGTTAAAAGTTCTTTCTTATAGGATTCCTTCCCAAATAAAATTGAACCTACACTGTCTTTGATATATTTCTCTTTTACTTTAAAATTTTATTGGGAAAGATTTTAGAAACAAAACTTACAAACAAAATTAATGGTGCTTTGTATTATTTTATGGCTTTTGAATCAAACCAGGTGTAAATTCTTTGTAGTCTTATCATTCAATTCATTGTCATATAGACAGTGGTTATTGTCTGTTTTATAGTATACAATTCTGATGCTTCGGTATGCTTAGTCTTAAGGGTTCTTTTTTTATGCTTAAATAAATTTAAATGCTTTGCATCTTTATCCTTGGGTGTGTTTTTCTCAGGTTTTGAATTTAAGTTAATCTCTTCAGACAGTTTAGATTTGTCATATTGCTCTTTTGAGTTCCTTGAGACAGACTGAGCTATACTTTATTTAATTAAAATTAATCAGAATGAATAGAGGAAATAATCAGTAGAGGAAACTTGGAAATCAGAGAACAGTTCAAACAGCAGTCAGTGTCACTGGTTAACTGCTATTACTGCTTTGGCATATTTCCTTTCAGTCATTTTTTTTTTCTAATATTTGTTTACCTAACCACCATGGTAAGAGTGCGCTCTTGGGAGTAGATGCCTGAATTCAACCTTGGACTTCACCTCTGGGAAAGTTAAATTTTATCTTTCAGTTTCCTTGCTGGTAAGGAATATCCCCTTCTTGGAGATAATAGTATCTGCCTTAAAAGACGGGTGAGATTAAATGAGAATCAATGTAAGATGCCTGGCATGTACTAAAGCACTCAGTAAATATTAGCCATTATTTTCCAAACCGTTATTTCATAATAGTGTTCTATAGCCATTTTTCTCCCCACTTTAGTAATTATATTGTATTTTGACATTTACCCACATTATTTGAAGCAGATAAGACTTTCTGTCATTAGATTTTTTTAAAATTTTTTTTAACATTTATTTATTTTTGAGTGTGAAACAGAGTGCAAGTGGGGGAGGGGCAGAGAGAGAGGGAGACACAGAATCGGAAGCAGGCTCCAGGCTCTGAGCTGTCAGCACAGAGCTTGATGTGGGGCTCGAACTTGTGAACCACCAGACCACGACCTGAGTTGAAGTCGGACACTTAACCGACTGAGCCTCCCAGGCACTCCAATCATTGGGTTCTTGAAGTCTCTAGCTCTAAGCCTTGGTGACTTTTTCCTCATCACAGCCATTTTCGCAAGGTATTTGATTCCTGGCTTTAGCATAACTTCTCTTTTAGAGATTCATATAGCTATTTTTTTGTGACCCCATAGTCATATCTTCTTTTCATTAGAACATTTTTGTGGTTCTTTAAAATGAATAAAATTTTATGTAATTTTATGCCTTATCAAATACCTTACACCACACATTTATCTAATGAAAATTTTGAAATCACCAACACACTAATAGGCAACTTTTTGAACTTGCAGGGTGTTTTCTATAGTAATTATTCTGTAAGTGCCTGGTCATGGATATAGCATTATTTTGTTGGGAAAACTAGTTATCATCTAGCAATAAAGCAGTTTGGAATTTGTTTTCATGTGGTCTTGCTTACATGTTTATTACCAGTTTTGTAGTTCACTCAAGTTTAGTTTTATAGGTTTCCAAATTCTTGTTTTATAGTTATGGGTTCCTAATTTTACATTTAGAAAGCCTTTATTAACACAGATAATGGAGGTTAAAATGAAACCTTGGTACTGATTATCCAGAATTCACTCTTTTCTACTTTAACTTAAGAATTGTTTATGTGGTTATTAATTATCAATTATAACTATTTTGCATTTTATTTACAGAAACTCTGGGAGGTTTCCAAGATTTTTGTTTTGTTCTGTTTTTAGGTTTATTTATTTTGAGAGAGGGAGAGAGAATACCAAACAGGTTTTGTGCTGTCAGCACAGATCCTAACACGGGCCTCAATCCAATCCCACAAACCATGAGACCACAACCTAAGTTGAACTCAAGAGTCGGATGTTCAACCAACTGAGCCACCCAGGCACCCCAAAGTGTTTTTTTAACCAGAATCACAGAATAAAATTAGTCAAAATATAGTACAAAAATAAATTTAGTAAAAATCAGTTATTCTTCTTATAAAATACCCTGAGGTTTTTTATCTGAGTACCCCTTTCTCTGTATAAGAAAAGATCCCAGGTTACACTGAGATACCTGCTGAATTACATATTCTGTCTTTCCTTTGCTTCTTCATCTATTGTCATAAAAATTCTCTGGGTTTTGGAATCTACAGCCACATGCTTCTCCTTGCATTCATTATGGCACCAGCAGGACTCTGCTTTCATGAGCTGGCAGAAGTTGCAAACACTAGTTATACTAGTTTAGATTGTTAAAGGAAAACAGTTTTCCTTCACTGGAGTAGACATTGTACAGCATGTTATATTGTTCTTTGTTAAGAAAAAACAACAAAACCCAGAAAAACTAACCTCTGCATTTTTGTTAATTCATAGTAATTAAAATTTTTTTACCCAACTCTTTTTTTTAGCAGTTTTACTTTTTTTTTTTTTTTTAAGGTTTTTATCATTTATTTTGAGAGAGAGAGGGAGGGAGAAGGAGAGTGAGCATGAGTGGGGGAGGTACAGAAAGAGAGAGAATCCCAAGCAGGCCCCATGTTGTCAGCCCAGTGCCTGATGTGGGTGGGGCTTGATCTTGCAGATCATGACATGAGCCAAAATCAAAGAGTTTGACACTTAACCCACTGAGGCACCCAGCAATGGTTACTTTTGATCTTGGATAATTTATTGCAATTCCACGATGTGTTCTCCATTTTAAAAGTACTTAGCAGAAGGAGAAAAAAATCTAAACATTTTGGAGGGAAATGATAGTATTTCTATTTCAGTTCTTTTTTGTTTGCAGAGATTTTATCATGTATTTTTCCAGTGTCCTCAAAATCATAGCTACTAAGGTTATTGCAGATGCTCTTTCCTGGCAGCTACCCAGTGTTTCCTTACAAAACTTGGTTCAAATAGTACAGATTTGTATACAGATTTCCCAGGAAGTTGGTTCAGATGGTCCAGATTTGTATAGTGAGGAAAATCGTAAGGTTACTTTGATTATGTTTATCTTTTCTTAAAATCATCTGTATTGAAAACTTGGTCCCAGGTATAGGAACAGAGCATCATGTTCCTAGATAGAAAGATGTCAGTTGTTTATCAGGTAATGAAATTATCCTTACATTCCCAACAAATGGATTTTTTTTAACTTATCAGTGATCCTCAAATAGGATAATAATCAAGACTAAGACATTTAAAAATGGATGCATAGTGATAAATAGCCAGATAAATACTAAAACATTATTAGTTACAAAATTAAATTTTTGGTACTGGCATATAAATAGACATGTGGTCAGTGATCTGGCACAGATATACATATGTAAGATAATTTAATCACGATTTTTAATAGAGAAGGATTCATAAATGAAAAGTCTGGAACAAATGGTTATTTGGGGTAGAATAAATGTCTTTAGAGACTCACTTCTGTATATACTAAAACTCCAGATAAATTAAGGAGTTAAGTGAGAAATTTAAACCGCAGAGAAGTAAAAGAAAATGTAAGTGGATATTTGTTGTATTATTGGCTGGTTAGGAGAACTCTTCATATTAAATCAGTAGAAGAAATTATTTTAAAAAGGGAAATATACTGAAAATTGTGAAATTGTGAGGTGTCAAAGAACTACATAACATGAAAGTCAAGTATATTGTGGAAGATGTTTCTAGAAATATAACTGGAGAAATTGAAATTGAGATAAAATCACTTGCTTAAAGTCCCCATGGTATGAAGTTTGAACATGAGTCTGTCAAACTTAAAGGTTAATCTTACTTCATTAAGGAATATAGCATAGCTGTTAAAATGCTGTTTATGAGGGAAACCTTTGCAAAATTTTAGAAGTGACTGCGTTAGGTGTTAGAATCATGGATTTTTCTTCTTTCATTTGTGCTCTTATTTTCTGCACTGAATACCCATAGTATTATGATTAGAGAAATGAATCAATTCTTCAAAAATAACTAGGTATAAACTGGGGAAAAGTGACCTGTGGGGAGATTTGATTTATCATCCTTATACTTACAGAAGTAATGAACATGAGCCCACAGGTTAGATATGTATGTATTTATATCTAACATTAAAAATTTGTGGGCCTTTTGTTTATCTCTAATAGTTCTGTAGGCTTGTGCACATAGACTTTGTTTCAAAGACTGTTCTGAATGATTTGGTACAGATGGCGGTTTTCACCATTTTGTTTCTTTTCTCTCTTCACACTTTAAGAGACTGATATTTCAAATGTTTAACAGTGATTTCTGAATGTTTATTTTATTTGCTGGTCTGTTTACTTAGGAATTTGAGTAATATATGTTTAGTTTTCTCTTTCCCTCCAAATTAAATCCATTTAGCAGAGGAGTTGAAATGAAGAACTATTTAGAGATATTTTGGATATGTAATCAGTTTGACAAATCCTCCATTTTTGTTTTATTCCTTAAGCCTAATTATCTTATTATCTAATAAGATAATTTATTATCTAATAAGATAATAATCTTATTATATATTTATATGTAATTTGTTCATTGAATTTACCAAATATATAGTGATCATCTACTAAGTGCCAGCCATCATTGTCAGCTCTATGGTACAGCTCTAGGTAGCATTGTCAGCTTTTAGGTAAATACAAGGACAAAAAAGACAAAAATCTGGCACATATGGAGCTTGTTATATAAGTTGTAGTTTGGGGAGGCAAGAAATAAACATTGAACATAATGAGCTAATAAATGTATACCATCAGCTGATAACTGATGGAAAAAGAACAAATATAGAGCTAAATAAAGGATGACCAGGAGTAGTTGTGGGTTGTGATAGGGAATGAATTGCAATTTTCAATGGACTGATCAGGTTAGGCTTCATTGGGAAGTGACAGAAATCTGAGAAAAGACTTGGAGAAGGTCAAGGCATTAGCTGTATGGGGGGAGTGTATTCTAGCCAAAGGGAACAGCCAGTGCAGAAACCCTCTATTAAGAGCATGCCTCCTGTGTTGGGAGAATGGGGGAGAATAGAGTGGCTGGAGTAAACCAAGTAAAGGGTTTCAAGTAGCAAGTGAAATCAGAGAGGTAATGAGAGACAAGATCATGCATCGCCCTGATAGGCTTGGTGTAGGAATTTGATGTTTATTCTGAATGAAATGAGCATTGTTGTAGTTTTGAATAGGAGTGATATTATAAGGTGACCAGTTAGGTTGCTTTTGAAATTCACTACAGTCTTACTAGAAGAGGTGACATTTTAATTGGCCTTAGAGGGTAAGAAAGAATTTGCCAAGTGAAGGAAGATAGAAATTTGCTTTGGCAGGCTTAATTTAAGAATATTTCCCATCACCATACTTAGGAAAATAAATGTACTTTCAAACCAAGTCCTATATGTTACTTGATTTATAATAATGTCATATAAGGAACTTACTCCTTTGTGACCCCTTATATCTGTTTAACCATGCTCATTTTAAAAATTAATGTTCTAGTTTAATAAAATTTAAGGAGTTTCTATATTCCGAGAGACATTTCCTTATTACTCAGAAATCCAATTAGTCCATTAACAGTTTCTTTAGAAAGTGAATAATTGCCATTTGCCTTTTTGTCATAAAACTACAGATTAAATTGACCATGTGTATGTTATTAACTAAGATTCATTTATATACTTTTTTATTTAAAGGCTCTATACTCAGTTGTGGGAAATGTGAGTAAGAATTTCTTTCCTTAGGGTACTTAAGATCAGATAAGGGAGATAGACATTATGCAAATGGTATAGTAAAAGAAAATGTTGAATTCATTGAATGGGAGTCCTAGAAAATCCTTCTCTCTACCTTTGTAAAATTTTTTACCTATTTAATTTGGTCAGGTCTTCAAATTCAGCCTCCTCAGGTTAACTTCAACTATTGAACCATACTTAAATTTTCTTCTCTAACTCCCTGTATCAAGTTTGAACCATCATCTTATTACCTGCTAATTCTACAGACTGTTCTGCATAGGTTATCTTTTAGTTACTGTTGCACAAAGTTTGTAATTTGTCTGAAATCTAAGGACTTGGCTAAAATAGTTAATTGGTAGCCAAGCATAACAAAAGGTAGTGTAGAATATAGTTTTAACTGTAAATATATTTTACTTAAATATATTGTTTCTGATAAGTTTTACTTGAAAAGTTAATTGTAAAGTAGCTTTTTGAAAGAGATATTCTTTTTTTAGCCTCCTAAAATGAAAATAAAGATTTAATCCCAATTTAGAAAGATTCAGTAAAAAAACTATGTTTAAGAGAGCAACAACATTTTCTCTTAGGGCAAGGATTTTTTGCTTAGAAAATACTTCATTAACTCGATTTTTAAATGGTCTTTATAATGAATTTATTTTTACAAATTTTGACATGCATATGCCTGATCATCTTTAAAATAATAGTTTTGATATTGTAATTATCTCCAATAATCATATTTTTATGCCTGAACGGTGTTAAATACCTCAATAAAATTTGTGATTTTGAAAATTTTGTAAATTTTGGTTGGAGGGAATTAAACTACATCTTAGTAACACTGTCAGCATTTGTGTTTTTTGTCATCACTTACTTTCTTATAAAATAGGTAAGTTTGGGATGTCATTGATCTTAGTGTTTGGATAAGATCATTTTGAGTTCTCCTTTATCAGGACATTTGATGTTTGGTGGATTTTGCTGTAAATCAGTTTGAACCAAAGCACTAGAGGATGTCTTTTACCAGGCTATTTCTGTGCATAAGGAAAAATGTGTCAGGTTTATTAGAAAATTAATGAATTACTGTTGTTGTATAAGTAGCTGAAGCCTAAATATGTTAATTCACAACTGTCAAAGCTTATCTAAGATATCCCAGATGTTAAAATAGATTGTAGCATAGAGCTTATGTGCTAACAGCAAAAGGTACACTCTTAGAATATAAAATAATTGATGTAGTAAAAGAACATGTAAATATGTAGTTATTCTTTGACATATCATACAAAGCATTTTTCTCCATTTCTCTTCGTAAGTCCCCAAGATTTGTTTTTGCTTTTAAATGGAGTGTGAGCCAAACATTTGTTGTACATAAATAAAATAATACTGATTTTTTTTTTTTTATGATACACCAATATACTTGTATTTCATCAACTTTAGGATATAATTGCTAGGCTCTGAATCTAGGTTAAATAGTATTTTGTATGTATATTTAAATTTTCTTTGGGACCAAATTCAAGTAAGAAGCTGCAGTGTTTATCCAAAGTAGATGGCAGTCATAGTCAGAAATAAAAAGTCATATATTAAAATAATTTTAAAAAGTGTATTAAAGGGAATCTGTCATTGAATAACATCCCTGCAGATTAGTCAGAATGTATTTATTGAGCATTGTCTTTGTCCATAATTATCAGAATAGAAAATACAGTAGTGATTTAGTTAGAAGAGAACATTTTGGGCTGGAGTCAGCACATCAGGCTCTGGGCAGAAGATAAATTTCAGACATATCATGAAAGATGGTTAAAATGGATGAGTTGAAAAATAGAGCTAATAGGTTCTAGAGAGGGAATCATTATGCAGGTGTTTGGCAAGATCCCCAGTTTAATTATTTCTTAAAATAATGCAATATATTATTCCTCACTCTTCATTTATGCAAAGTTTTTGAGTACTAGCCAGAGAATAAAGAAGTCTAAATTTAATCCTAGCTTCATGTCTTTCTTATTTTGTGACTTCAGACAGTCATAAACTGACTTTGCTTGTTTGTAAAATGAGGACAATAGTGCCTGACTTACTTCTGGTGAAATAATGTGTTTTTCTTGACTATTTTAGGGACTTTTAACTAGGAACCATATGCATTAGAAAAAGTGTCTTTATTTTTACCAACATATGAGAAGTTGGAGTATGTGAATTCTTGAAAGATGGTAATTGAGAAAATGAATTTCTGAATTACACTCCTATTTCCCCTTTTTCTTGGTAGCGGATACTTTGTTTTCACGGAAGCTGAATGGGAAATACAGGCTTGAGCGACTTGTTCCAACAGCGGTCTATCAGCACATGAAAATGCATAAGCGAATTCTTGGACACTTGTCATCTGTCTACTGTGTAACTTTTGATAGAACTGGCAGACGGATATTTACTGTAAGTAATTTTTGAAGTATTATCTTAATTCATATAAGGCATTGAAGAAACACTGCTTATAGTTGAACTTGAAATAGAGCTTTTGATTTTTTTCTTTTAATGAAAAACTGAATATTCAGGTAATTTAGCTTACTATAATAAAAGATATTACTTGAAGTTGAACTTGATCCAGGTTTGGAAAGTTCCTAAAGGACATGTTGTAATACAGGCACAGCTATATGATAGTGCTACATTATGGATAAGTGTAATTCTGAGCATTATATCAAATTTGCAGTTTGACATTTTATAAAATGTCATATAATAATCTAAATTGTATACAGGGGCATTTCTAAAGTGTGTTAAGCAAATTAGAAGAGACTATTAAATGTATCTTTTTATATTATCCTTAGCACCTCATTTCTTCAGTGTATCTGATGTTGTGTTTAAAGAGGCTCTTTGGGTTTATTTGCTGTTGTTTCTTTTAGCTTGTTGATGGAGAAAAGCAGCTTTTCAGCTTTAACTTAGAAAATTACTTTTGGAAATATTTTTATTTTTAGTTGCTTTATTATATCCATTAAGGGTAATAGTTATTACACTGTTCTTATAATTAAATACTACGCTGTGGGCTGAAGGTGTGCATTCATTCACAAAGCCCTTAATTTTCTTTGAAGTAAGGAAATAGGAAATGGAAGTTAAAATAGAAATTCCTATCTCTGTCTTTGGAGAGCAGCTGAGAATTTTATACAGTTTGGGACAATTACAGATTCTTCTTTTTTTAATGTTTACTTATTTTAGAGAGCGAGAAGGAGAGAGAGTGAGCATGCAGATGGGGGGAGGGGCAGAAAGAGAGGGAGACACAGAATCCAAAGCAGGCTCCAGGCTCTGAGCTGTCAGCACAGAGCCTGATACGGGGCTCGACACAGGGCTCCATCTCGAGGACTGCGAGATCATGACTGGAGCCGAATTCAGATGCTTAACCAACTGAGCCACCCAGGCACCCCCAGATTCCTCTTTTAAGTAAATGTGCTTGTAAAATAAGATTTACTTATATCTCCTTCTCTACCCATACACCCAGTCATCTGTAAAATGTTTGCTTAAACAGCAGGATGTGGGAAAGGATTTCCATACATATCTTTTCCCTGGTTCTAATCTACTCAGGCATTTTCAGATCATTTCTTAGATTAGTATTCTCTTTCACCTTCTTTTACACCTTTCCCCATTGTTCTCTGTGAAGCAAAATAAAAGCGAAATTTTCTGACAGGTCATTATTTTCAAAGTGGAGAGCCGGTATCTATAAATTTGCCCAAGTGCTTGATATACCTACAACAGTAATTTGCTTTCAAATGGTAATGGGGAATCACATTTAGTTTTTTCAGGTTCAGTATACTAATATTTAAATTCAGTTCTCAAAACAAAGTAAATTTCACATTTGTCATGTTTAAAAGGATTCTTTGAAAAATAGTAATAAGCTGAAATTATGAGAAAGAAGCATTATGTTGTGTTTGTACTTCATTTTGGTGAGTATAAAGTTAATGCCATTGCATTGAGGCTATAAAAATATATAACTTGGGGCGCCTGGATGGCTCAGTTGGTTGAGCATCCGACTTTGGCTCAGGTCATGATCTCACAGTTTGTGGGTTTGAGCCCCACATCAGGCTCTGTGCTGACCGCTTGCTCAGAGCCTGGAGCCTGCTTCAGATTCTGTATCTCCTTGTCTGTCTGCCCCTCTCACACTCACGCTTTGTCTCACTGTATTTCTCAAAAATAAATAAATGTAAAAAAAAATAAAAATTAAAAAAATTAAAAATATATAACTTACTTAATTTTTAATGTTAGTAAAATACCTTGTGGGTATTCTTTCTTTAAAAATGATAGGGTGGTAAGCATTTGTTTTTGTAGTTTATGACGCATTATGTGTATTTTAATTTGATTTAGATACATAATCTAGAATTTTTTTGCAGGAAAATGCAGTGAAATAATGTGCTGATGCTATCTCATGAGTTTGGTATAGTGGTAGGTAAGAAGTTTGGAAGAGCAGCTCTTTGAACTTAAGGGGTAACAAACTACTCCTGTGGGTCAAATCCAGCCTTCTACCTGTTTTTGCAAATAAAATTTTATTCCAACACAAGCATGCTTAGTTGTTTACATGTTGCCTGTGGTTGCTTTTGCACTACCAAATGGCAGAATTGAGTAATTATGACAGAGACTGGCATGTTTGAGTATTTATGGTTACAAAGCCTAAGATAATTAGTGGCCCTGTAGGGAAAAAATCTGCATGCAGCTCCTGTTCTAGATTTGGGGAGAAGGAATGCTGTGTGAAGAAGAAGCTGTTTTTTGGGGCTCCTGAGTGGCTCAGTCAGTGGTTATGCTTCCGACTTCAGCTCAGGTCATGATCTCACGCCTGGTGAATTCAAGCCCCGTGTTGGGCTCTGTGCTGACAGCTCAGAGCCAGCCTGGACCCTGCTTCGGATTCTGTCTCCCTCTCTCTGTGCCCTTCGCCCACTCACAATTCTGTCTCTCTCTCTCAAAAATAAACATTAAAAAAAAAAAAAAAGCTGTTTTTGATTATTTTTCTACAGTTGAGGGCACATACTTAAAGGGAGGGAAATAATGTTTATATTATTTTATATGGTCTTACCAGAGCCTAAAATTGTTGATGTTTTATGTATGTGATATAATTTGCTAGTTGGGCCAAACTCATAGTACTGTCATTTTGTACTGGTGATTTGCAGTTATAGAATCCAAAATGTTACCATGTGATAAGAAATAAAAGGTATGAGAGTACTCTTATTTAAAATTTCCTTGTATTTTTATAATTCCCACCTCAAGTGGCAATGTGGTACATACGTGTTCACTGTTCATATTAACTTCATAAAGTAGGATGGCTGCTCATCCCACTGGAAACACACTAGCCACTGACTGACTTTTGAAAATCAGTCTTGAAAACTGATGGGATAAAGCTTTAGGATAGTAGATCATGATTGACCAATGAGACATTCCTGTGAGAGAGCACACTGTTATTTATTGGAACAACAGTTCAGTAATAGATCAACTCAGTTTTATCTTTTTATGTATTTGGTATCTTAAGACCTTACATATTTATTCCTAAAGTTCTTGTGTAGATGTATTTGAAAGTTTTTGTCCAAGGGACGACAAATTCTCTGGAGTCCTTTCTCAGTAGACATAGCTAGGGACAAAATAGATAGCACTGTGTTTAAGGGTGTCAACTTTGGCATTAGGGGGTGCTTAGTTTAGCTCACAGCTTTACCACTTCTAGCAGTGTAATTTGGACAGATTACCTCATCACTTTAATCTCTAGTTTTCTCATCTCTAAAAAAAGGAGGGAGGGGAAATAGACAATAATAATACCAACCCCACAAGATTTTTATATGATTACATGAAATAATGCATGTAATCAGTGTAGAACAAGCTCTACAGTAAGCAATCATTAAGTTTTACCTACTGCTGTCGATTTTATAGATAGATTTAAATTTTATCCATTTCATTTACTTACTAAAATCTTATTTGTAAATTCTATACAAGATCAAAAATGAAATCACTTTAATTGATAAGGGAAATTCTATAATAGGATAATTTACAAATATTTTGTACTAGAATGTTGTAATAGATATTTCCCAGTAGAATAATGAGAAGAACCCAGAGAGGGAGACAGCATTACTATCAAGTCAGACTTGCTTCCTAATTCTCTTAGTTTGTAAGTTGTTTTACTTGGTTTTAGAATCATTTCCTTAAATAATATTTACCAAAGAAAAGCAGAGTTAATGAATTTTCTCAGGAGTAAGCTATTCACTCATAATACACAAAGTATGTTGAGAACCATATACAAATATTCTTCCCTTCCCCTTTATAGAAGAAAAATATATCTCTCTTTTCAAATTAAGGCAAAAGGGCATAAAATATTTCCATAAATGCTGTAGGTTACAGCCAGACACTCTTCCAGACACTTAGTATCTAGAAATGAAAGAGTATCTGTCCCTGGAAAGTTCATCAGTAGTCAACAGACAATATTGATACAATTGATAAGAAACTTGAAAGAGGCTATATAAGATACTGAATTGTCATAGAGGGAGAGGTATCTAATGCAGTGTGTTGTAGAAAATGGTAAGGGAAACACTAGGAGTAACACCTCAGCTGAATTTAGCTGGATATTGCAACTTAGGGAAAGGCATTTGTAAACCTTAGAAGAATGTAACAGGCAGTTGTGTATTTTTAGATATGGCAAAGAATAAATATAGATAATCATTTAAGCAAGAGCTGGAGATATTAGTGGGAGACAAAATCATCAAGATCCTTTTGATGATGTATGAAGGGGAGTGGGTTTCTTTCCTGAAGGCAAAGGAGAGAAAATGACAGATTTTGACAGAAGAGTGAGTATAATTTGTCTTTTTAACAATCTCTTGGCATTGTAAGGATGGATTGAAAGAAACAGAGTCTGTATGGAGAAATTGGTGAAAAGGTTCTGGCATTGATCCATGAAAGAAATCATAAGGCTTGAACAGAGTCACAGTGAAAAGTAGGGATGGAATTAACAGATTAAAAATATCTGTAGGATTTAAGAGCTTCATTTGAGTATAGGGAAGAATTGAGTGGGAAGAGTATGGGATCACGTGTTTTTAACTTATGTGACTGGATAGAAAGTCCTATCATTTACTGTGGTAGGGATTTAAGTGAAGTTTGTGAAGGTGGGCATGTTGAATTTGAGATACTTACCCATATAGCCAAATAGAAATGTTCAAGAGGCATTGGGAGCTCAGGAAAAAGATTAAGGCTAGAAGATTCAGCTTGGGAATCATTGAATATGGAAATTGATTGTATTACCTCATATGTATGTAACCTAAGGCTGAAACTTTAACTTTTAAAACAGGTAAAAGAAAAGGAGAGGAGTCAATAATTGAGACTGAGAGCTGCTTAAGAGGCCAGAGAAAAATAAAAGAAATGGTGTCTTAAAAGCCAAGGGATTAATATTTTATGAAAGATGGAAACCTAAAGTAAATTAGAACTGAAAGGCATTTTTTGGTTGTCAAAACCATTAATGACCTTGACAAAAAACAGTTTTAATTTAGTATTAGGAATAGGAGTAAGATTGCAGTGCACTGAAGAGGGACTGGGAATTGAAGAATGGAAGAGACTTAACACAGACTATTCTTCAAAAAGTTTAACAGTTAAAAAAAAAAAAATCGTTTTCTGAATGTGGAGTACTATCACTTGAACTGCATACTTCTATTGTATTTTTGTGTTATGTTGCAATGAATTTGTTTAGATGTCTCTCTTTTAAGTTATGAACTTAATATCAAAGGTTTTTTTCTTGAACCTTTTTAGATCTTTAATGCCTCAGAGTATCTTGTGCATACATTAAGGGTGGAACAAATGATGAATGAATCAACCAGTCAGAGATACAAAAATGAATAATGTTCTTTCTTGTAAGAAACTTAGAATCTGTTAGGGGAGATCTATACAGATGTCTGTAAGACTGATTCCTTTCTTGTATCCTCCTTTTACACTGGTCTTTTTCTGTACTTTACACTTGCAAAGCCCATTTATGGCTTAGAGCCTTTGTAGTACCTATTCCCTTTGCATTGAATTGTTTTTTCCAAAATATTCCCATGACTAACTCCTTTATTAGCAGTTCTCTGTTCAGACACCACCTTCTTACAGACTTTTTCCTATCTTCCCTCCCATACTTCCAACATCGTCTATTCCATTTAGACACTTTATTATATTTCTCTTAATATAGATATCATTGTCTGAAATTCATATTTTTAAAATTTGAGTTTTATGAGCTACCACGCTGGGGCAAGTGAGAGCCAGATAGGCGCTGGGTGGTGACTGCCACACTGAGGAAAATAATTAAACATGGACAGAGGAGATCCTTAAGAAGCCAAGAGGCAGATGTCCTCATGTGCTTTCTTTATGCAAACTCACTGGGAGGAGCACAAGAAGCACCCAGAGGCTTCAGTCACCTTCTCAAGAGTTTCTAAGAAGTGCTCAGAGAGATGAAGACTGTGTCTGCTAAACAGAAAGAAAAATTAGAAGACATGGCAAAGGTGGGCAAGGCCCATTAAGAAAGAGAAATGAAAATTTATATCCCTTCTAAAGGAGAAACGAAAAAAGAAGTTCAAGGATCTCAGTACACCTGAGAGGCCTCCTTCAGCCCTTTTCTTGTTTTGTTCTGAGTATCACCCCAAAATCAAAGGAGAACATCCCAGTCTCCATTGGTGATGTTGCAGAGAAATTGGGAGAGATGTGGAATAACACTGCTGCAGATGACAAGCAACCTCATGAAAAGAAGGCTGTTAAGCTGAAGGAAAAATATAGAGGACATTGCTGCATAGTGAGCTAAAGGAAAGCCTGATGTGGCCAAAAAAAAAAAAAAAAAAAAGTCAAGGCTGAGGAAAGCAGGGAAGAGGAGGAAGATGAAAAGAATGAGAAGGAGTAGGGCAGTTTTTTCCCCCTGATCTATAAAGCATTTAACGCTTGCTGTACACAACTTTTAAAGAAAAAAATTGAAATGTAGGGTTGCATAAAAATTTGTTTTTAAACTGTAGATTGTCTTTTTTTTTTATATAGTTAACACAATACCAAATGTGTCTTTAGATAGCCCTGTCCTTGTGGTATTTTCACCAGCCACTAACCTTGCCTGGTACAGTATAGGGGTTGTAAATTGACCTAGAAATTTAAAGCAGGTTTGGAGCACCTGGGTGGCTCAGTTAAGTATCCAACTCTTGGTTTCGACTCAGGTCATGATCTCATGTTTCAAGTTCAAGCCCTGCACTGGGCTCTGCGCTAACAGTGTCAAGCCTGCTTGGGATTCTCTCTCTCTCTCTTTCACTCTCTACCCCTCTCCACTCATGCTGTTACTCTCTCGAAATAAAACTTAAAAAGAAATTTAAAGCAGGTTCTTATTGGTACACAGCAGAAACTAGTTATGCATGGGGATGGTAGCTTTTTTCATCTTTAGTTTTCTTTGGTGCAGCTTATAGGAAATAATTGTTTTGTTGATGGAATACCACTCTAATTGCAAAAAAAAAAAAAGTTACAGCTGTTTTGTTGACATTGTAAATAATTGTTTTGTTAATGGAATACTACTCTAATTGCAAAAAAAAGTTAACGGCTGTTTTGTTGACATTGTGAATGCTTCTAGGTAAATATAATTTTTTTAATTAAAAAAAGTAAATAGAATTGGGGTTCTGTTCTATTTTCTTAGTAAGCACCATTAGGATAGTCAGGGATTCTATCTTTTTTTTTTTTTTTTTTTTTTTTAAACGTTTATTTATTTTTGAGACAGAGAGAGACAGAGCATGAACAGGGGAGGAGCAGAGAGAGAGGGAGACACAGAATCTGAAACAGGCTCCAGGCTCTGAGCTGTCAGCACAGAGCCCGACGCGGGGCTCGAACTCACGGACCGTGAGATCATGACCTGAGCCGAAGTCGGACGCTTAACCGACCAAGCCACCCAGGCGCCCCCAGGGATTCTATCTTATTAGCATTGACTAAAATAGGAACCCATGAGTCTATACTGATATAAGTAAGTAAATGAATAAATGAGAAAGGAGGAAAAACTCTTACTTAGGTCAAATGTCAACTGATAATTGTAGAAAGAATGATGATTTGGCAACTATCACAGTGGTAGTTGATTCATTTGTGTGTCATTAACAAAAGCTAACTAAGACTAGTAGAGGATCTTGGTTTGAAGATACTGGCTTAATCTTGCAATATGTTCCCACAACATGTTAATCAAAAAGGGGAAATTTCAACTTTACAGGGGAGAAAACTTGAAAATACATGATAAAATTAACTTCACAGGTGGTGAGATGAGTTGACATGGTGTGTTCTCTCAAGTGGTACACTGAAAAATACAGCATTTTATTTGTGGGATTCCTGTCAAGACAGTAATTACCTAGATTCATTCGTGAAGAAACATTAGACTGAGGCTTGAGATCATCCTACAGAACTTAAGGTCTGTATTTGTAAATTTCTGAGAACACAAAACAGAAAGCCTGAGGAAATTTTCTACAATGAAGGAAATTGCAGAGATAATATAACTAAAATATAACATGTGTTGCTATATGGGATCCTGGACCAAAAAGGAAAAGGAAACATTTTCATAATAGTTGACGAAATTTGAATGGGGTCTGTGGATTGGATGGCAGTTATATAAATATGAATTTACCAACTTATGTAGATGAGTATCCCTGTTTTGGAGAAATATAGACTGGGATATTTAGAAGTGACGGGGCATCAAGTCTGCAGCCTGATCTTAAATGGTGCAGGAAAAAACTAATGGTAATGGGTACGTTGATCAATCTGGGTTACGGAGATATGGAAGACATTGGTACTGTTCTTGAAACTCTGTAAGCTTGAAATTAAAAATTATTTTTTTTAAGTGCATGAGAAGTATAGTGGGTATTCAGTAAGTTTGGTAGTAATGGAAAGGAAAGCAAGAGCATAGTAATTTATAGGAAGATAAATTTGTGAAAAACTGTTGGTCAAAGAGATGGAACTAGAACAGTAGACTTGATATAGGAAGATCTAAGGAGGATGGATAGAATAAATAGATGAAGATGAGATGTGTAAAGAGCACTTTATTTTGGCCTATTTCAAAAGAGAGTTAATTAAGTTCACAATGAGCAGATTCTACTTTCATTGTGAAATACTTTATGTTAGGAAACAGAACTGGGTCCTAGAGGTATGTGATAAAGCCTCGTAATAGGAAAAGAGTGACAAATAGGGACCAGTTAGCTTTAGCCTCCCAAATAAATAGAGGGAGGGTTCATAATATTTTCAGTGTTGCAGATTTAGTACGCATATCTTCTTTTTCCATAATAGTACCTAGTATCTTGGGAGCAGGATCGGAGTAAGTGATAATTACATGGATACAGGTTAGTCATTGGTGGTGTAGGTGGATGAGAGAGTGAGAAAATTGGGCGTGTGTTGAAATGATTGACACTGAAGTTTGGGATTATTTGTAAGGGAAATGAAACAGGTCTGTAGTAGATTGGTAGGAAAGAAAATCAATGGCATCTTTTTTAAAAAAACATTGAACTACATTTAAATTATAAGCAAATTTTAGCTGCCTGAAGAGCAAGGTACTTTTTAGCTTGAATAAGAAAATGATACTGTAGTATACATGACAATATACATGATGTTTTTAACATTTAATTCTGTTCTAAAGACATCAAGAGTGAAATCTGATTCAAATCTGTGTTGTAGCAAGAAAAATTAGAATTCTCTTGATTTCTGCCAAGGAATGCTAGATTTTCCAAGATATTATAGGTTTAAATATCACATAATTTCTTTTTTTATTTCAAAGTAGTAATGTTTGGTTGGTCTGCACAGTTAATGCTCCTCTTAGCACGGAAACGTTTATAGATCTACTTTTTCCTTTTAAGATAATCTGTAGATGTAACCTGCTATACTGTTTCCAAATGTGTGTGGTTTTCTGCTTGCAGAAGTCAATCATTCTTTGGCATTTACTGTTCCAACCTGTAAAGGACTTTCTTCATCACTGACTAGTTCACATAATTGTCACTTCCAATCTTCTAGCTTTTAGTTTAAGTAAATACATAAATACAAATTCAGTTAAGCCTTTAAAAGTTGCCTAAAAAAAGCCTTTAAAATTTAAATTTTGGGAGTGCAGACTTTATGTTCTGCTTTAGTTTCTGCATAGAATTTAAGTGATTCAGAGCCCTATTACTGATTGTTTCATAAAGTTTTCATAACATTAGATAGGACATTTTTCTAGATTTTGAGAGTTTTAATACCCAAGTCCATGACAAAGTGGAAAGCCATGTCACAGAGACCTGTGGAGTACCAGAATACCAAAGTCAGATGCGTACCTAACATTGCCTAGGCTTCATTTATGGAGAATGTCGGTATTTTTATTTATCTGAACTTTACCTCTCAAACTTTTTTATTTTCATGAAACTTCGAAATTTCCAAGAGGGATTCACAAAATAGAATTTGTTGTTGTTAGGAATTACCTATAGTGTAAGAGATCCAGTTTCATGTTGGAAGGAGAGGTCTTTGCTGCCATTATCTCCATAGTCTAAGAAAAAGAGAAACAGAGAAAGAAAGAAACAATGATTCCTAGGTAAAGTCTGACTCCGTTTTCTTCCTCTATCCTAAGCTACAGAGCATATTGATTATTTTAAAGGCACACAGCTTTATTGTGAGTATGGCTTCCTTGGTGTGGCAGTGGAATATACAAATTAATAGGGTACTTCAAACTAAGTCCTGTGTTCAGGCAAATCTGTTTTCTTTAAGTCCCATTCTTTCTTACCAGGCCTTTTCATAAATAACATCTACACTGCTGTTTTTCCAAATAAAGATAAGTTGTTGTTGTTTTGTTTTTTCTTCTTTGGCTTTATCTTTGCATTGACAATGATGTCTAAAAAAGTCACTGAAAATTTGGTGTCACATCTTATTTGAGGATTTAAATAAGTGAAGCTGCACATTCTTCTCATTGTAATTTTTTTCAGATTTTTTGAATGCTAGGTTTGACATAAACACAAATGACAACATATTAATGAGCACACTTTTCACAGTAATTATGACAATTTAACATTATTGAAAAGTGAAAGTAGTGATACACTGCTGTCTTATGTTTGCTTGTCATTAAACACTAGCTTAATATTTAAATTTGACTCAAAAATGAATTCCAAAAAAAGCATTTTCTATTTTGCACCTAGCTCATAGTTTCATAGAGTTTATTGTGGCTAAAAATATTGTGGTAACCAAGTCTTGTCTGCTTAATATTCTTCAGTAGCTACCTCACTGGGTTAAATCCAAACTCCTTAACAGGTATTTAAAACCGTCTATTATCTTACTCAGATAAAACCTTTCCAGCTTCGTTTCTTGTTTCCACTTCTACTTTGTACTCCCAGCTTTTCTCACTTTGCCAATCCCCTGTCCTAAGAGCAACATCTAGATGTTATTGAAAAGAAATGACTACTCTGTTTTCCCCTAGGCATTGGAGCTTTGCTAAAAAAAACTGTTAGTTGAAGTTTTTCTAAAATCATGCTATCTAATTTTAGCAGGACATTCCCCTTTTGCTTACAGAGTTTTTCCTTTTTTCTTACTGCTCTTCTTCCACTTTATTTCCAAGCTTTGTTCACTTTTTTTTTCTGGTTCCTTATTTTGTTTCTCCCTTTCCCCATTTTAGGAAATAATCCTCAGATAATTGTATTGTTGCTGAGGTTAAGAATCATCTAATTTCTTTCCAGTTTACTTTAAATTTGCTATTTCTGCCATACCTCTTTCTTCTTCATACATCTTAGAAACCTGTGTAATCCTCGTAGCCAAGGCCAACCACGATGACTATGTTGTTCATCTTGTTCCTTTCACCATTACATAACATTGGTCTTATTTTAATGTCCATAACACTTTTTTAACATTTTAAGACTGTAATGCCCTACTCTTTGGTTTATTATTGACCCAACTAACATTTGAGGTAGGCTTGGGGAAGGAAAGTTTTTCTAATTCTGCTCTACGTTTTTTTTTTTGTTTTTTTTTTTTTTTTAAGAATAATCAGTTTTTAATATATCCTTCCACATTCAATTTAAACACGTGTATAGTGGTTTTAGAAATGTTTTCCCAGGGGCGCCAGGGTGGCTCAATCAGTCAAGCGTCTGACTTTTGCTCAGGTCGTGATCTCATGGTTTGTGGGTTTGAGCCCTGCATTGGGCTCTCTGCTTGTCAGTACAGAGCCCGCTTTGGATCCTCTGTCCCCCCACACCCGCACCTTCCCCCCTCTCAAAAATAAACATTTAAATATAAAAATGTTTTCCCAGTAAATTTAATTTTTCTTGTGCAGTCCTTTTCAGTCAATTTATGTGTATTTATGTTTCTGATAGCCATTTTAAAAGAACTTAGGTGAATTTGTCAGATCATCTTTAGTTTTACATTCCCATAAAAATAAATTAATGATCACAAGTAATGATGCATGAAATAGAAATTGTTTAAGAATGCTTTAGAGTTCTGTTTGAAATTCTGCCAGGAGTTCCGGGGAGTAGGGGTGAGGATGGGACAGCACACTATTGTATAGGTCATGGAAGAGGATAGTAAAGAGAGATTTCCCTAAAAGGTCAAAGATTTCTCTCCTGCAACCAAATGGAAGAAAAGAGGTCAATTGGAATAAAACACACTTGGGGAAAATGTGCATAATGTTGTTTTATTTTAGTACTTCTCTATACAGAGCAAAATTATTAAAATATTAAATTGGTGATATTACTAATAATGAAGTCAATATGAATATAATGGGACTTTTTGTTCTTTTAGTTGGTGAAAAGTCACTGAACGCTGACTTTCAGGTTGCTACTATTTTCATTAAAAACTGGCATTTTGGTCAAAAAGGTGTTTGGTTTTTGTTTTTCCCTCTTTGTTAACATGAAAATATGTGAAACACCCTCTACAGTAGAATGTAAAGCAAACTTTTATTCAAATACATAAGAACAAAATGATTTCTATCAGTATTATGAAGCACAATGAGATGTCATGATTTTACTTTTTCATATATTCTACCAGTATTAACATAAAATTTTACTTTGTTGTGAGTTTAGGTCAGAGCCAAATATTTACCTTAATTTTTAGAAGAAAAAGTGAATAAATTGACTTAATTTGTGGAATTAAAAGTTGAATAAGTAAGTTTAAGAGTTGAATAAATGCTTTATTGCCGTTTTTTATTCAGCTAATGCTTAGTGCAATTCCCATGTGCCAAGTGGTATGTAGACCACCTTTCTGGAAGTCATAGTCTACTACCATTCCTTCTTCTCTTTTCACTGATAGCAGAGATACAATCTTCTTTCCTTTAATTCCCCAAACAGCTCTGTATTCTATCTCTTTTGAGCTTTCTCTGCTATCATAATCTGTTTTATCACTTCTCTCACCTTCCTGTACTGTTCTAACAACTTTCACCTGGCCTCCGATTGTTTATCCTAATTCACACTGATGCCAACAGGATCTTTGCTGATACTGACCTGCTTAATAATCTTAAGTGATCCCCTTTAGAAAACATATTTTATAGTATACCATAAAAGGTCCTTTACAGTTTTTCCCTAACTTCATCCTTGTGCCTTTACCTCACACTCTAAGTTAGCGTACAGACTACTTGGAGTTCTCACATTGACATTTTCATGCCTTTGATCAAACTTTTCTCTCTTGCCATATGGAATGTTTCTGTTTTTTTAAAGTAGTAAGAGTATTGCTAAAGTAGGGGCGCCTGGGTGGCTCAATCATTTAAGCATCCAACTCTTGATACTGGCTCAGGCCATGATCTCATGGTTGTGAGATCGAGCCCCAAGTTGGGGCTCGCGCTCGCTCTCTCTCCCGTCCCCTCTCCCCCCACGCCAAATAAATAAAGAAACTTAAAAAGAATATCGCCAAAGTAAAAATAAGAATACTAATACCAACAGAAGCAGTGGTAATAGTCTTACTGTGTACCAGGTACTCCATCCTCACTTATTTAGTTTTTGCAACAGTGCGATGAGATGCGTAAAGAAAAGAAAACTTAGGCATAGGAAACCTGTAACTTACCCAAGGTTAAACATATAGAAAGTGGCCATACCAGGTCATGAACTAAGATGTTTGACCCTGGAGTCTGTGTGCAAAGCTTACTACATTACGTTGTGTCTTCATGCAGAACGCTCTGTCCAGGCATCACTGCTTCTGGATTCTTTTCCAGATCCTGTTTCTTCACCGCTCAGGAAAAACACCCTGTTCCCTTGTTTGAATCTCTTCTGATCAACAGTATAGCACTTCAGACATGTTATTGCATTTACGCTCTTTTGCCTTGCTTCTTAAGGACAGGAATCCTGCGTCTTTGTATCTCTAGTGTTTGGCACATACTTAATCTTCAGGCAAATGAATAAATGAGTGCACGAATCACTGAATTTTAAAAGTAGAAGGAACCTTAGGAATCATCCAGTTTAACCACCTTGTTTTATAGATAAAGAGCCTGAGATAAGTGAATGGGATACAAATACCAGATTTTAATGTAGATAATTTACCAAAGTTAAATTTTATCACTAGTCTTTAGTGGTTGGTTACCCACTTAATTTGCTTCAAAGCTCAGAAGAATGTGAGTTAATTGAGACTATTCTAGGTAGTGTTGGCCAACTCTGGTTTAGGATATAGCATTTAAAATGTTCTGTTAGGGCGCCTTGGTGGCTCAGTGGGTTGAGTGTCAGATTCTTGATTTCAGCTCAGGTCATGATCTCAGTGGTTGTGAGATCAGCACTAACAGTGCGGAGCCTGTTTGGGATATATTCATTCATTCTCTCTCTCTCTCCCTCCCTCCCTCTCTCTCTCCCTCCCTCCCTCCCTCCCTCTCTCTCTCTCTCCCTCCCTCCCCCCCCCTTCCTCTTTCCCCCAAGCCCCTGCTCGATCTCCCTCTTTTTCTCTCTCTCTCAATAAATATTTACTTAAAAAAATGTCCTGTTAATACTGTGTTTGTGGTCATTTATATGTCATATCAGTATGAAGGTGATAATACATCTGTACATTTGCTTTTGTGGATCTTCAAACTACTTTCTAATATCAGATATAAGGAGGGGGTTGTTTTTGTTTTTTAAGAATTAGATTGGATGGTTGTAACATGCCACCTTTGAAACCTATTGATAAGTTTGAATTTGGGAAATGGATAAGGCTAATGACAATATTCTCCACTTTTTTGTGTATTTGAAACTTTCAGGGGCGCCTGGGTGGCTCAGTCGGTTAAGCGGCCGACTTCGGCTCAGGTCATGATCTCACATTCCGTGAGTTGGAGCCCCGCATCGGGCTCTGTGCTGACAGCTCAGAGCCTGGAGCCTGTTTCAGATTCTGTGTCTCCCTCTCTGACCCTCCCCTGTTCATGCTCTGTCTCTCCCTGTCTCAAAAATAAATAAAAAAACGTTAAAAAATTTGTTTAAAAAAAAAAAAAACTTTCAAATAATGGAAAATAAGAGGAAATAGAGGTTGGTAAACAAGTATAAATTTACAGCTATAAAATGAATTAAGGAAACTAAGAAAAAAAATAATAAAGCCTAGAAGTTCTAATCTCTGGTTTTGATTATGAGAAATTGAAATGTTTATTTGTAAATATAGATATTCCTGGAAAATGTGTATATTTTACAATTTCTTTCTGAGCTTATGCTAGTATAGCAGAATGTGTAATTTATGTATTTTTATTGACTTCATGGGAGATAAAATGAACTTTGTTTTGGTAACTAACAAATCAGCTTTGGTGATTTTATATGTAACATATTTAGCTGAAGATTACTAATGGGAAACTCATTTATGAATTACATTTTTAACTTCCTAGGAGAAAAATTAGCTTTTGTTTCTGTATAACATAATATCATATACAGGATTAATCACTATTGTGTATTACATTATGTTCTCTTACTACAATTTTGTTTTGTTACTTCAGAAGTTCAGATTCTTTCACAAGATTCCGGATAGAGGTTACCAGAGGTGGTGGGTAGGAGATCATAGGTAAATGTTATTATTAACGTCCTGTTTCTCCTGGTAGATTGGTGGACACACAGGTATTGTTTATAAGTGAATGATTTAATAAAAATAGACTTGTATAGAGGAAAATTCCTAAAATAAGTATTTAACACTTAAGTACTTAAGAATATGTGTTGGGAAGTGAACATAACAGATATAATTTTTTATCTCTGTTCAGAATTTGAATTACAATTTATAGACTTAATTCCATTAATACTCATTTTTTTTTAAGGGTTCTGATGACTGCCTTGTGAAAATCTGGGCAACAGATGATGGAAGATTATTAGCTACTTTAAGAGGACACGCTGCTGAAATATCAGACATGGCTGTAAACTATGAGAATACCATGATAGCAGCTGGAAGTTGTGATAAAATGATCCGAGTCTGGTGTCTTCGAACATGTGCACCTTTGGCTGTTCTTCAAGGCCACAGTGCATCTATAACATCACTACAGGTAATTTGCTTAATCCCTGTAAAATCCTTTTGATTATGATTTAAATTTTAAGTCGCTGTTATAATCCATTGTATGAAGCCAACTAAAATGAAGAAAGGAATATTTCTTTTTTCTTTATAAATATATGGACTTTAAATACATGGTAGTCATGACCTTCATCCATTGTGAATGTTTTCTAGCTCTGTTTATTAGTTGCTATTTATATGGTAAAAAGTGGGTTATTTGGATTGTGTCACTCTTCTTATATTTTTTTTCTTCTTCAATTGTTTTTCAGTTCTCACCATTGTGCAGTGGCTCAAAGAGATATCTATCTTCTACAGGGGCAGATGGCACTATTTGTTTTTGGCTGTGGGATGCTGGAACCCTTAAAATAAAGTCAGTTGCTCTTTTATATCATAGAATCGATTATTTAATTTAATGGTTAAAATTGCAATAATATAAAGTAGTCAACAATAAGTATAAATTTATTTATTCTCCTTGAGTAAAAAACAGAAATGCATTCACTGACCTCTTTGATTTTCATGCTTCTCCCCACACCCCCCTTTTTTTCCATGCTTCAAAGAAAGTTTATGTTAACAGGTGTGGTTTTTGGTTTTTTCTCTTTTTCCTAGCCTTAGCCATTTCCTTCAGAACATACCTGTTTCATTATCACTCTTAAAACAAGGTGGTTAGACAGTGTTCTCTTTCGATTAAGGACAATGAGGCAAAACAGTTCTTAAGAATTGGCATGGCCAGGACTTAGAACAACACTTCTCTGCCCTTTGGTACCATGCTATCTATGCCTTGCCACCTCTCAAGTAGGTATAATAGGGAGAGGAAGTGCTGCATATTGCCCCATCGGCAGTCTGTGAATGGGGAATTGGTGCATTCAGTGATTCTGCAGTGTCTAAATGGTCATCTCTGTGCTCTCATGGTAGAACATCATTGAGATTAGAAGGGATATCTCAATAATTCTGTCTGACTTTTGTTTATAAATATTAACTCAAGTTGAGTAATTTGAGAATGTCTTTATAATTTTAAAACAGTAGTATTTAGATAAGCTTCGTGTATATTAACATTCCTGTGGAGTGCTGCTAATGGCAAGGCATTAAGAGGCCATGGAAGGTAGAATGACATAATAAAATGTACTTCATTTGAAAAAAAAGATTCTGATTAAGACATGATTGTTTGCAGAAAGCAAGTTGATTTCTAATTTTAGTTGCATTCTTAATATTTAGAATATTAAAGATTTTCTGTAAACATTAAATAAAAATTTAAATATTTTACTGATGTGTGTGGACAATAGCAAAAGTTAATTGTTGTTTTCCTTTGAGTATTTTTTACCTTCTTATGGACCAGATTAGGATACCATTGTGTTTTCATGTTTTGTTTTTATAGAGAAGAAAAATATGGCTAACAGTCTTCAAATTACAGGAACAAAAATGTTTTCACAAAATTAAACTCTTCAACTTTGTGCTTCTTGAGGATTACATTACTAAGTACGATAATATTTATCTGGATTCTTGAGAAGTGAATTATTCCATATAAGTGATATTTTTTTCAGAACCTTTACAGAGATTTAGCCATTAACCAACTATCCTAACAGCTTTTTCACATAAATGTGTATTTTTAATGTAGATGCAAGTAGAGAAATGTATATAATTTTCTGCTGTTTTTTTCTTAACATTTTATTATAGGTATTTATAATAATTTTAATAGCTGCATTATGTTCCACTGAGTTGTTATGCTATACTTTGCTTCATGTTTTTCCTATTTTTGGACATACAAATTTTTTTATAGTTATTATAGGTAGGATTATTTTCTATTCTTGTAATCATCCCTTAAAAGCTTTTAACCTACAGTCAGGCATAAAGGAGTAATTTTTTCTTAGTTATAGACTTGAGGACACTTAGTTTCTTTTCCATATTTACTCATGGCTAATAACTGCCAAAAATTTTGGCAGGATGTAGATTGTTACTGTCACATGGGTTTTAATTACTGATCAAAGACAAAAATTGTATTGAACTGTAATGCTTTTGTATAATCTGATGAGGAGGTGCCTTCAGCAACCCAGTCTGCATTGAGAAAATCAGTTCTTTTAGAAGTTAATGAAACCTCTTTAGAAACCCAAACCTCTTGATAAATTTGTTTTTATACAGAGTTTATGTATGTGGTAACAACTTCTACTAATAAAGATGCTGCTTCTTAGATGAGAAATAGGAGTGGCTGCGTGACTCAGAATCTGACTGAAGAGATCTCTAAGTAGGAGAGAAAGGCTGTCCAAGCATATTTAGATGTAAGAGGAGAATGGGAATCCTAAAATATATAGATGATAATGATTACAAATTTTTATTAAGCACTTAGTCTGACAAGCTTGTACTAATAAGCACTTTCTATTTGTCATCTCACTAATCTTTATGACAACCCTATGAAGAAGGTACAATTATTTTCTTTAGGACAGATAGGAGAGAATATAGAGGTGGATACTGGAAGTATTTCGTCAACCCCCTCTCAAGCAGAGTGCCAAACTAAAAGCAGTTATTCATTGATCGACTATCTAGAACTGGTTGAATTAAATTAATTAAAATACTAATGATACTAATACTTATTGAGTGTGCAGTACTAAGCATTTTACATGGGTTAAATTTATTCAATTATCTCAATAACTCTTAAGATATGCTTTGTTTTTACTCCCATTTTATAGATGAGACTGAGGCACAGAAATGTTAACTTGCCTAAGGTCATAATGCTTGATAAGTGGCAGAGCTGGAAACTGGGCTCACAGAATCTGATACCAAAGCTTTATCTTAAAATATTTCCTCGGATGTGCTTTTAAAAACAAATTATTTGTGGGGTTCCTGGGTGGCTTAGTTGGTTAAGCTTCCGACTCTTGATTTTGGCTCTGGTCATGATCTCGCAGTTCGTAAGATCAAGCCCCACTGCTGACAGCGTGGAACCTGCTTGGGATTCTCTCTCTTCCTCTCTCTATCTGCTCCCGCCCTCAAAATAAATAAACAAACATTTAAAAAATAATAAATTATTTGTATTTGTTTATCTATTTTTTTCCCTTTAAAAATATTAAAGTCCATTTAAAATGGCAATTTGTATGATTATTTGTATATTCTGATTGTAAGTTACAGCTAAATGGTTGCTTAACACTTACAAGAATGAATGTGCTAAAAATTAACAAAAATGGAGAGCTGGAATCCATAAGATATTAATGAAAGTAGTGTATTTAGTTGTCTTTATAATTTCAGATTACTTAAATTATGGTTACTTAATTCTGCTCTGAATAATTGTTTAGTAGGTTTTAAGAGTGTTTTAATAACTTTCTGTTCTCTAAACTATTCATGCTCAGTTATGTCAGGGCTTGTGACTATTAGGAAAAATTGTATAAATGTCACTTTAAAAATTTATTTAATTAAAATTTTTAACAAATACTTTTGTGTTCTGTATCACTTTGACAAAAATTCCTTTTTCTGAATGTGTAATTGATCATAAATATTTTGTCCTTTTTTCCCCTGATACGATTACAAAACTGAAACCACTCTATTTTCAATTGCTATGGATTATACAATTTATGCAGTGCACTTTGATTGAAAGCTCTAATTATTTCTTATAATTTTCTCCCCTGATATCTTAAGGAAAAACTAGATCAAAATGTATGTTAAGTAGGGCTCTAAATAAAATCCCTGTATTAGAGCATTACAAATATATTGTGTACTTATTGGACCTGGTATGGTATAAAATCTAGTTTTTCTTTCTTCAATACTGTTGATTGTAACAAACATGTAACGTCAGTAGTGTAAATATAAGACATTCTGTAATACAAAATTATACAGTTAATGTAAATATATTTAAAGGAAGATGATTTTTCTGTAGATGTCTATTTTGAATGAACATTATAGCTGACATAAGATTCAAACAGTCTTCAGATTTTCACTAGGATAAGTGTTTAAGATTCTTTTTGGAGTCTTAAAAGGCATATTTTGTCACATTGGAAGATAAACAGGGAAGTATTTAATTAACAGTGCCTAATATTGAAAAAGTTTAGTTAACTGATGGTATACTTATGCCACAGAGGCAGTACCTATTTTGCTGGTGTGTTCATGTTTTCAAATGACTTATTTTCTAATGTATTTGTGCATTGCTACGGTACTGTATGAAAAACTAAACCCTGTTAAATTTGATTAGAAGTAAGTATAACTAATAACTGCATGTCTGGTGTGACAGTGGCTTTGAGAGTGTTTCATGTGTGGATTGTTGTATAATCTGGGGCTCCTATGAAATCTGTAGAGCTTCCATAAGATCTGCTGATCACGACACATAATGATTTCCAACTTGTTTAGGGAAGGGAGCCATCTGTTGCTTCTTATTTAATTTTGTCTTTCTGTATTTAGTTTTTGAAACAGCTCATTTCTGGTGTTGCTCTTCCCTTTAGGGATATTTTTAATTGTTTATTTTTTACATTATAGTCCAAGACCTGCTAAATTTACAGAGCGCCCTCGGCCTGGAGTTCAAATGATCTGTTCTTCTTTTAGTGCTGGTAAGATTTTTCTCTCCCTAATTTTCCACTTAAAGTTGTACATTAGAAAGTTTCTAGTGGAACACATAAAATTTTGGAAAATATTTATTATCGTAATATAAATCATATTCACATACATAAACCAGGGGATGGTCATAAATTAATTTAGAAATATTTGAACTTTGCTAGAGTCTTTTTATGTATTCACGTGACTAAGAATTTTCCTTGAGACCATAATGCTCTGCTCTGGAGAATAAGAGTTTCAGAATCGACTCTGTTAAAGAATATATCTTTGAATAGTTATCTCATTGCGAGAAAGGTATTTTAAATACGTTTTATATTTTCATGACATTTGGGAGGTATCCTGTAGCTAAGTAAAATAAATTTGATTGCTATTTGTAAATATTAAATACTTCGCTCCAAATTCTTGTTCTTTGCTCTTTAAAAAGTAGCTATATAGCAATGCTGATAACTCCAATTACGTTCTGAGTTTGTGCAGTAGCATTTTGAATGGACATGTCTTTTTAAACAAACTATAATTTGACGATTTGAAATGAATTGATGAGAAAATGAAATGAAATATTAATAGATTTAACACCTATTAAATGTTCCTAGTACCAGTTCCTTTTACATTTACTTCGAGTTTTACTTGTCTTTTCAATTCATAATTGTGAATAGCAGTAGTTCCTCAGATAAGGGATAGCATACTAATGACATAAATCTGTTTTTTCCATATTAATATCCAAACGTGTTTAATTTCTAACTTCTAGATTTCCACTTCTACTGCCATGAAGACCATTTTCCTTTTTGTAATAACACAATTACAGGCTTTATACATGATTTCAGAGTACTCTGTAAGGAGTTATATACAGCACTGTTTCAGGACTGTAGGAGAATATTGATTCAAAGTGGAGAGAGCAAATTGCTATATAAATAACTGTAATGTAAAGTAGAATGTATGTATTACAGACAAAGTCTTAATAAGAGTTCATAGGATAGCAGGCTCATTTGATTGCAGGGTGGCAAAGACAACCCATTGAAGAAATTGGGCCCTAAAAGTTTGATAGATTTTAACATAGGAAATGTGGCAAGAGAGGGACTTCAGTAGAGTTAAAGGGCATGTTTTTTAGGGAGAGTGACAAATTTTAACAAAAAATTATGTAATCACTTAATGAAATGATTTGTAGTGGAAATCTGTAAATATTGAAAATGCATCTTAGTTAAAGCTGTGTTAGTTAAATGTATTTTAAGTTCATTAAGTTCAGTTTTAGATGTAATTTTTATGCTTAGGATAAATATGCATAGTTTTAGAGTAAAATATTAATCATTATATATTATGGTAATATTGCTTGCATTTTATTTTCAGTGATTTTGAAACTGTTTTACTCACAAATGTTTGCTCCTACTCCTCAGGTGGCATGTTTCTGGCCACAGGAAGCACGGATCATATTATTCGGGTTTATTTTTTTGGATCAGGTCAGCCAGAGAAAATATCAGAATTGGAGTTCCATACTGTAAGTACTGATAAAAAGAATAAGATAGGTACAATTTAAATGAGTTTAACAGTTTATATTCAGGATTTTTTTTATCTCTTTATATGTAGGACAAAGTTGACAGTATCCAGTTTTCCAACACTAGTAACAGGTAAAATAATTATTTTTGTTTGTAAATTTAATTCCAATTTTAAAGTTATCAAATACATTTCTTACAGTCAGATTTTAATTAGAACTGTATACAACTTAGCTACTAAAATAAGGATCTTGAGCAGTTACACTGAAGAGTGACTATAGCCTTCACATGCATGTGAGAACAGGTTTTATGTTTTATTTCTATAAATGTTAGTTTATTTGGGCACTTTTAACAATAGGGACTTTTATCCACCCTATATATTTTCTATACATATCAAAGCATAGGGAAACTTAGTAGAGTTTGGAAATGTATCATTAATGTAATATTTGAGACAGAACTATTTACTGAAGATAAATGATGTTTTGTAAATTTTCCCAGGTTCTTATTTGAAAACGAAAGAAAGCTATTCCTAAGTACCTTTTACCTTGAGTAAAAGAAGTCAAGTTCTTTAACATTGAGAGGAAAATCAGTATTTTTCCATTGGAAAATACTCATTTTATTTGTAAGGTAGTAGATGGTGGCCTTGAATCCCTTTTGAATGTCCTTTTGCGACCTAGCCATACACATTAGAATATGTATATAAAGTTTTAAAAGCCCGTTAAGTTGCAGAAGTTGTTAATTTAGTAGAGAATATCTGACAGAGACTAATCTGTATTATATTAGAATGCTGTGTAAATAAAGATGAGTCTGTCTTTTAGTATTTTGAAAAACAGCTCTGGAAAAATTCATTTAGTAAAGTACATGTGTTTTTTTTTGGGGGGGGTGGGTTTCCTTTAATTCAGATTTGTGAGTGGGAGCCGTGATGGGACAGCACGTATTTGGCAATTTAAACGAAGAGAATGGAAGAGCATTTTGTTGGATATGGCTACTCGTCCGGCAGGGTAAGAGATCGAATTTGAAATATTACATAAATATAGATAGATCATTTAAAGTATGCTGTATTACAAGCTGGTGTGACTCTCAGCCTATAGAAACATACGTCATAATCCATGTTAAAATGATTACTTTTCTGTAATAACTAGAGGTGTTACTGGAGATGGAAAGGGGATATTTCTAAAATTATTTATTGCCATATATATACACAAAGATCTGCATTAATGACTTTTTCAGTTTGATTTATTAAGATGATGATAGTACTACAGGAATACTCCTAGTTTTCTTTAAAAAGTAGAACATATCCTAGTGTTAATCTGTCACAGAGAGATGATGTAGTGTATCTAGTGGTTTTCTCCAGCCAAGAGAAATTATATTACACTTTGTAACTATTATTTTGGTTTTAATATTTAATAAATAATTCTATATTTATATGTAGTGGTCTCAGGTGGATGGGAGAGCAAAGCAATTAGCAGGGCATGACAGCAGCAGAAGATGGAGAGTGAGCTGCATGGCATAGAATTCTTGGATCCAGATTGAGTTAAAGCATTAATAACATGTTCAAGGCCATCTATTACTAAGGGCTTAGGCTGAAATCCTGGGTGTTTGCTGACTCAGTGCAGTGTTTTTGCCCTCATTCTTTGTTGATGCAGATTATTCTTAATTGCTGTTAAGTGATAGTTATTCATGTAATGAACTTAAATATAGATTATAAGAAAACACATTTAGGTTTTTGTCATAATAGTATTTTAATAAATAATATTGGTGTAAACAAATACTGCCTCCATCACTTTCAGCCAAAACCTTCAAGGGATAGAAGATAAAATCACAAAAATGAAAGTAACTATGGTAGCCTGGGATCGACATGACAATACAGTTATAACTGCAGTTAATAACATGACTCTGAAAGTTTGGAATTCTTACACCGGTCAACTAATTCATGTCCTGATGGTGAGGAAAAAAAAACTCATTTTTATTTGGTATAATGAAGCTTATTATAGAATGGCATATTTTCATTGAGGACTAAAGTCTTTTATAAAGTTAGCCAAAAAATCTTGCTAGATGGATAACAGGTCTTTGTGGGAGATTAGAAATAATTTTAAAATGTAGTTAAGCAGGTTTGACTTGGAAATCGAAATTCTTGCTGTTCTTTAATATGTAGGGCTGCATCAGTAGTATTCTCAGGTTTCACCAAATGATAGCAAAGCCCTGAATAGTGGTATTAGCTCAGCTTCATTATTATACATTGATAAGTTTGAAGATTTTTGCCACTTTAATAATTCTTAGAATTCAGATTCTAGACATGTTGCCATATTGATGTTTGATTGAATTTTCTTTTTTAAATTCATAATTCTGTGCAACTTCAAAAATATTTCAGGGTCATGAAGATGAGGTATTTGTCCTTGAGCCACACCCGTTCGATCCGAGAGTTCTCTTTTCTGCTGGTCATGATGGAAATGTGATAGTGTGGGATCTGGCAAGAGGAGTCAAAATTCGATCTTACTTCAATATGGTAATTATCAGTCTCTTCATTTTAAAGATTTGGGGACTTCATGCAGGTACTCTGCATATCACAAAGGAAATCCATTTAGGAGTTTATTTAGACTTTTTTTGCCTTTAAGTTTTAAAAAACAATTCTGTATTCTACACTTATATTTAGGTGTTAAATTTAAAAGAAAATTGTGCATATTAACAGTACGTGTATATTGGTGATAACTAATTTGGTTTCTAAAATAGTTTTAAGAGTGATACTTTGAGAAACTCACAAGTAGAAAGATACAAAATAATATAGATTAGAAAACAGTTTGGAAAACCATGTTAAGAAATTATAATTATATTGTGTTAGTGTACTTCAGCAGCCCTCTTGTGCACAGTTTTATTCCAGTGCACCCATTTTATTTGTTTTATAAAGTTTTATTTAGGTAATCGCTATACCCCACATGAGGCTTTGACTAATGACCCTGGTATCAAGAGTGTCATGCTCTTCCAACTGACTCATCCAGGCACTGCCCCAATGCACCCATTTTAAAATTAGAGCCAGACTGAAGGCGTTCTTGTCTTTTATAATCGAATTGCAGTATGTTAGATACTTATTGTGTTTAAGCCCTTTCCCCTCCAAATTTTGCTTCTTATGTAAATTTTTAGTATAATTTGCTCAGTATATACGTAGCTTACTGTGCAGCGTTGTCCACTTGTCTCTAACCACTGTATGAAGTTTTCTTCAAATACTGCTGTTTATCGTCACTTTTTAAAACATCTACTTCCTAGGTATTAGGGATACCTTTCAACAAAAGGAAAAAGAAAAACATTTATTTCTACTATTTCAGCATCTTCAGATTTTTTTTAATCAATTATGGAAGCCTCTTGTAATGAGTCATGAAAAGGTACAATTAATAGTGTGTATAGTCAGTTATTTTGAAAAGAAAAAAACCTCAAAGTGTCATTTGTGAAATGCCATGTTTTGTGAAAAAATTTCATGAAGGTGATGCTATACTTCATTGATAATCATAGTAAAGTTCTACATAGTAAGAAGTAATTAAAAAGTCAGAGGGAGGAATAAGAAGATAAAAGCATTATTAGTGAAGGAATTCAGTTACCTGCCTTTATAGATAATACCTTAGTGTACATAAGGTAAGAACTTAAGATTTGTCAAATTCTTATTTTTCTAAAAAGACTGCTAATTATTTGGAGTACAATTTTTAGTGACAGGTGGATTTCCTTAGTGATATGTGTATAGAGAGTTTTTTTTAAAGCAAATCCTTAAATATGCTGGTAAAGAATTCTTTCTTTTCTATCCTTGTGTTTCTGGTTTGCTCTTTTTTGAGGCATCTCTGTTTAAATAAAAATACTATTTTCTCAATTTGTCTTTATAGCTTCAAAAGAAAACAATTTGTGTCCTATACATATATTTTAGTGACTTTTTTTTTTTTTAGTAATTTCATATTTTCAAAAGGCATTGGTGGGTTAATTGAGTGTTTGGGGGGAAAGTTTTATCTCATACTTGAATACTGCTTTCACCTTTAAGCTACAAAGGTGAATTTTTCCTGTTCAGGTAAGTTGATCACACTAATATTCCACCTTATGTTATAAAAATTGGAATACATTGAGACTTAAGTGATTTGCTCTTAGACCATTACAAATAAGTGATGTAGCCGGGAATTGAAGTCAGACATACTATATTGCATAGTCTTTGAAATTAACTAAGGGATTTAGTTAACATTATTGCCTTAAAAATTGTTTTAAGAGTTTTAGATAAGGATATTTTTCCTGTTCCAAGAATAAGAGAAAAGTCTCTAAAGGGCAGAAGAAACAACTTTATGTAATAAGTAGCCCATCTATGGATGGTATCCATAGAATACTCAAACTGAGAAAGACAAAACATAGACTAAAAAGGATTAAAAATATATCCTGCACTTAAAAAACTAGAAAATGAACTACATTTTATCTAATTAAAATAAAGATACTCCTTTTAATTTTTTGCATGATTTTTAATGATTTCCAAAATACTTCTGTGTATTACCTCATTTGGTTTTCATGAAAACTTTGTAATACAATCAACAGTAGATTTTATTATTACTGGTTTTATGAATGGAGAAACCGTACAGAGATGAATTGCTTTGCCCAGGTTTATCTAGGTCACACACCTGTTACAGGGGAACTTGGGGTTTTAAACCCGCATTTTTTGGTCCATTGTTACTGTGTTCTTAATGCTAACTCTAGTTAATGGTTGGCCATTGCACAGCTAACTTCCAAATCTACCTAGTTAGTGATATGTCACCTGGAGGAGATGTTTTTATAATGGTATTAACTCTGAGTAGATCATTTGAGATCTTAAAGTTTAGTTTGATGATTTTTTTCTGTCTCTTCATTTATAAGTTCTCTAAGTGCCCTCCTTGCTTTTTGCTCTTTGCTTTTTTGTTCATTTCGTTGTTTGTTTTATCTATGGACAGATGGAAGATAAAGCATCCAGCATTACTATTAAAATAAAAACAATTTGAGGGGAGAGTAGAAGCTTGTGTTCACTGTCCACTATCATGAAGGTAGCATTTTGGTTATAGTAGTTATAACTATTTAGCTCTGTGTAGCAAGTCAGTCATTTTTTCAGTTACTAAAATACCATAAAAGTTGAAGAAGTACAAACTCTAATATTAAATTGTACCAGTAATCATAAGTTCAACCTAGTAAATAATTTTTGAGTGCTCTGTAGAGGAACTATTTATAGCATGCCTTGGAAGACCTCTTTTAAGGATGAATAATTCTAGTGGAATACTCTCTGTTTAGACTAGAAATGGTAAAAGTTTAGAAGAAGTATCATTAGGGCTACGTAATATTTCATGTGAGTTTTAAAATCAAAGCTTTACAACATGAAGAAAAAAATCACCATTAAACAGAGATACAGGCAGAAAATACGGCATGTAAACTGCCTTTAAAAGAAAAAAAAATGTATATATAATTCTTTAAGATGCAGGTTTTTATCAATTATATTTTGAGAATACTTTAATACTGGTTTTTCTTTTTTATGATACTTTGATTTTCCACTTGAAATTCATAATACCTTTGTAAGAAGTTTTGAAATCATGTAACAAATAATTATTACGTGTTAATCAGCATTTTACTGTCCCTTTTTACGTATTACAAAAATTAAACTTTTTTTGAAATTTTAGACATAGTCAAAAATTCTATGTCATCAAAAATGCCTTTCATGGGGGGAAAAGTTGAGTTTTGTAAATGCCTATGTTTGGCATGGAGTAAGTACATTTTAATAAAATTATATATACATTTAATAAATTTAAAGTATGAGGCATTGATGTATTAATATTGCACTGATACTTGTCATTCTGATAAATATTCTAATTACTCCCCCCCCCCCCCCCCCCCCCCCCCGTATCAAGCCTTGACTTATACTTTTAAAAATCTGACACTTTATTTTAGGACCACCTAAATTTGTAAACAAGGTTTGAGATTAAGAATTGAGATAGTTAGTTACTTATTTGCCCATAAAACCCCCTAATTTATTTCATTTCAAAATTTAATAAAAAGATTCTTAACCTGCTAGTGGTATTGTCTAGAAAAAGTGATGGAGTTACCTTGCTTATTTTTACTACTAGCTTTCCTCTTAATGGAAGATCTGAATGACAAAACAGTTAGGGGTGGGTGGGTGTTAGGTTTGCTTTTGTTACATACAAGAAGTATATGACAAGTGAAAAAGAGATAACAGAGCATGAAGTAGAATAGACCGTTCATGTTCCTTGTAACACGCCCCCCCCCCCCGTTGTCTCATCTTTAAAAATAAAATAATCTTAAACACTGAATAGCATTTGTTGGAAAAATATATGAGGAAGAAACCTGGAACCTTTCTTTGTTTATTATTATTATTATTATTATTATTATTATTATTATTGTATTTGAGAGAGCACACAAGTGGGGTACAGGGGCTGAGAGAGAGAGAGAGAGAGAGAGAGAGAGAGAGAGAGAGAGAGAGAGAATCCTAAGCAGGCTCCACACTTACACAGACCTCAATCCCACGACCCTGGAATCATGACCTGAGCCAAAATCAAGAGCCAGATGCTCAACTGACTTAGCCACCCAGGCACCCCTCCTTTTTTTTTTTTTTTTTTAAATGAACCAGAGAATGAAAGTAAAGAATATTGTAGAGATGATTATAAGACAACTTTATTTTCTTTAAAAATATATATAAATTTTAGCCCTTAAGCTTTACTTGTCTACATTCCTCTAAAAACTGTGTCAGTTATTCATGTTCTAGTTGAACAGACCTTATATACCTATATAATATACTTATATATATTCAGGATAAAAGTGTATTTGGGTATTTTGTTGAAGACAGATAGTATATATTAAGAATATTCCAAACTATTCAGGCGTTGTTTAGCAAGCCTAGTATAGATGTGTTTTAATGAGAGTTGTTCTAAACTCTAGTTTAAAGGCTCTGAAACTTAAATGTTAAAAGGCAGATAAATTGTTCCCAGAAATAACTTGAAAATGTGTGCAAACTCCTTGAACTGAATTTAAAGGATTTTGTACTATTCCCATTTCCTGAAAGAGGTAAGCAAGTTTGAGAGTTTAATATAACCATAAATGGTCCTAAATAATAAAGTTTTTTTAGCCCTTTTCCCCTTAAACTAACACAGTATAACTACGTTTTAACTACAAGTTTAAATGAACAATAAATTAATTTGAAAGGGGACTTTCAAATTTCTTAGTTTGATTCGATTCTTAGAAAGTAAATCTATTTGAAGTGGGATTGTAGACCCCACATTAGTAGCTTTCCTCATATTTCTGGTGCTTTTATCTTTTCTGTTCCCTTCCTTTTCTCCGTATTATTCCTAGCTGTGTCTGTGACGTTCTCTTTTCATATCATTCTGTTTCTCTCATGTTACTCAAAGCTGTAGTTTGTTGCCTCTTGTCTGGTTTTGATTTTAATTGAAGAGTACAATGTCTCTTTCTAGACAGCAATTTACTGAATTTGAGTTTTGCTTTACTTTTGTTGTTTCATGAGTAAATTCCAAATAACAATTTTTATTTATTTAATTAAAATTTTCCTTATTTTTATAATTAACCTTTCTTTTACTTGAGATTTAAAAAAAAATGTTCCAGTGTCCACTAATCCAGAACAATATATTTCTCCTTGCAACGTTCCAAACAAGCAGAGGCTGCCAATCCACCACTCAGAATTTTTGCACATGCATACTTCTGACAATATGTTCTCAGTGTGACCTCTAATTTAGTTTTAGACAGTTGTAGCTGCATATATCTAGGAAAGGGAGAAAGAGAAGCTCAAAATAGGTAATCTCGTATTGTGTTCTCTTGTGAATCAAGATTTCAAGATAAATCTTTCTCTCTTTTTCTCCTTCTCTCTTCTCCTTCCTTTTTTGCTTTCATCCTTCCATCTCTTTCATTACCTATCTATCATCATCTAACAAGATGCCATATATCTGCACTCTATGTTAAAAGGATTCTTTGATGCTTCCAGTCCTTGTTTCAGCCTCCCTGGGTAAGGAATTACCTTCAATCTTCTGAGTATAAACTTTATTGTCACTTTTTTTTCAGGTTTCTCCGGTTCTCTAGATTCTGTCTCTTTCTCATCTTTGGTATCAAAAACATATCTTAAAATTTGTTGCCATGAATGTGAGTTTGTCTCTCTAGCTTGTCATACTATATTATATTTAGTGAATTACTTTTATGTAATTCTTTGACATGGTCTATGAATTACTGTCACAAGGGTTTTGGAGATTTGATAGTTATACAGGGAAATATGTAAACATACACATGGAAGACACTTTGATTAGCAAACATTTGAGTATTTTGTGCATTAGCACAAAATATGAGAACCACAAAGAAGAATAAGACATTGTCCTTGTTTTTAGCCGGCAGTGGTAGCATGGCATGTGAGAAAAGAGAATTGTTGTATCTAAAGATGTGTAAGGATCACTTCAGGATGGATGTTCAGAAACAGTTTTTTTGAGGAAAAGAATTGGAATTATGGCTTGAAAAATAAAAATTGAGTCATTAAGAAAGATAATTTTGTAAATAAAAGGAATATTATAAATAACCAAGTAAGATATGTTAAGATGTAATTTGGAATGGTTGTCTGGAATAGATTTTGAAAAGTGGATGACAAGCTGAAAAGTGTAAGTTGGGGTGGATTGTTGATGGCCTCGTATTACCTTGTAAGCATAAAAAGAATAGTTAACATGGTGGGATTTTCATAAATTATACTTCAGAAACAAGGGAAGAGGTTTGATTGCCAGTAGTAGTATTTCAGGTGTGAAGTTGAATAGGTTGGGGGATAACTACTTTTGTCATTGAAATCATAATGAAAATTTATAAGGGTTAAGGTAGTAGAAAATTAGTGAAAGAAAAATGTGTATAAGACTTGGAGTTTTGTGACTAATAGAAGGATTAGGGCTGGAGAGTGCTGGAAAATTTAATAAATATGTTGGGAGTGTACCGCAGGTTGTATTGAAAAAATGATATTAATGGAAATATGAGTTATGTGAAGAAAAACTGATTTCTTTTAGCTCATCTTTAATGTTTATTATGATGTAGTGTTGGAGATCTATGTGGAAATGGCCAGCCAACAATTGAATATAGAATACTTAGAAGGGCTAGGAGTGGAAAGAGATGTTGAAATCTTCCATGTAGAACGCTGTTTACCTCATGGAGATAGAACAGTGTAGAGGGCTTACAGCTAAACTTTTAAAATATAGTCCTATTTAGAAAATGGAGAAGAGATCATAATCTTTAAAGAGTGTGTTAGAAAGATACCATGCTAATATTATGTCAGAGGCCTAAGGAGGAGAACAGATTACAAGGAAGACTGATGAATAATATTACAGCCCTCAGTGAAATCAGAATATGGGTAAGCAGAATGCTGTTAAATTTGAAGATTAGTTATTTATTTTGATAAGAAATGTTCCTTTGATGAAAATTAGAGCTCATTCTTCAAAATCACTTTTATGTATCTACTGGTTCTATCAAGATAGTTACAGCAGTTTCCTTTTTTATATAAATTTATTATCTTAGCACTCCGTAAACAGTTACCTTTAATTCATATTTAATAATGTTTATACATTAAAGAATTTTCAATATTAAAGGAAACATTCATTTGCTAATGGTCTTTAAAGTAATGTGATGACACCTAGCCTATTACAGTGTGGGTAATTTCCCTGAAGATCTGTTTTTTGTTTGCACTGTAACTATCATAATGATTAAAGTGGCCAAAGCATATTTTAGGCATATGTATGACAGTGTCTGTCTTCAGTATTTAGTATACTTTCTTAATTAAGTTTATTTCTCCCCTGGTAGATAAACTTTAAAAGTTCTTTATACATAAGGACTTTCTAAGGATAATTCTTAGCATAAGTTCTGTTTCTCAGCTATTTTATTCCTGGGATGAGTCTGTATCACAGCATCGTTAGGATGTTTAAAGATTCATAATTTTAAATTATGGAGTATTTCTAGGTAAGATGCTCCCTTCTAGACAGTGGAATAGTTTTAAAAATGAATGAGGCAAAAAACAAAACAAAAAACCTGACCCTGGTCATAAACCTGGAATAATTCCTTAACAGGACGATTCTGCTTAAGATAGCCCATATTTAAAAAAAAAATTTTTTTTAATGTTTATTTTTGAGAGAGACAGAGACCGCACAGTCAAAAATAAATAATGTTTATTTTTGAGAGAGACAGAGGCAGTCACAGAGACAGTGAGTGGGTTAGGGGCAGAGGGAGAGGGAGACACAGAATCCGAAGCAGGCTCGACTGTGAGCTGTCAGCACAGAGCCCGACGCAGGGCTCGAAATCAGGAGCTGTGAGATCATGACCTGAGCCAAAGTTGGACACTCAACCGACTGAGCCACCCAGGCACCCTAAGATAGCCCATATTTTTAACATTCTTGAATTATGTTGAGTTTCTCCACGACTGCATACTTCTCATATTCACCTGTGTGTATATTCTTCATGATTGATGTAATTTAGACTCTGTAATTTTAGTCTGCATTGTAGTGCTTTTACTATATACCTCATTTCCAGATTTGTCTAATTTTTCCAAAAAGTCTTCCTGAATATCAGGTGTTAGAATTTTAGAACTGGGTAGGACTCTGGCGATCATTTAAATTATCTCTATCGCAGAGAGATTAAGTGATTTGCCAATAACCAGAGAAGTCTCTTAGGTCTTAGGCCTCATTTCTCTGTCTCCTTTAATTATTCATCATTCTATTTCACAAAAATTACATTGGTAGTTGTGGATAGTATTCTGCCTTAAAAAAGATACTAGTATTCTTCATTAAATATGACAGTTCTGTCATCATCATGGCTTTTTGCTCATAAGTTTTTGTATTATTTTAAATTCAGTGTAAACTTCTAAATAGTACTCCTCATTTCTTGGAAATATTTCGAGAATTCTTTGGTCAGTAATGAGAATTTCTCTAACAAAGGAATTATTATTATTTTAACTCATCTAATCCTTTTATCTCTTGCTTTAAAAATAAAACAGAATGACTTCTGTATCATAATTGCATAATACATTTTTTATTTTAACTCCTGTTCTTTTGAAATTTTTGCACTTACTGGTAAATACCATCTCTTGGATTTTCTCAGCTCTCCTTATTGTGATTTAATGTGTATGAGTTTTATTATGTGGTCTGTATTTACATATGTTCCAAATGTTTCTTAAGCATGCTTGATTTTATTAGGAGTAGTTCATCCAAAATTTACTTTGAAAATTCTGCTCTTATTATTCCTTTCCATTTTTAATTTTCTACAACATACATCAAATACTAGCATAAGTTACATGCTGTATTAAATTTTATGTTGACTTATTCTTGGTCAGTACATTTAGTTTTATGATAGGCCCATATAACTTTAATATGGATAGAGAAGATATTTTCATCCTTTTGGTTTTTGAATAGAAGCTTCATTGTTTTCTAGTTGCGCATGAATATTCAAATAGTACCTTCATTATTTTTTTTTTTTCCCCCTTTGGGAATTCTTAGAAATACTTTCAGCCTGATTTAAGAAGGTGAAATCATTTTTCAGAGAGAAATACGTAACTTTCTTTTTTGGTTGGCTTACTTAATCATAGCATAAAAACAGTTACAGTGTAGTTATATAGGAAAAGTAAAATAATTTTTCTACTTTGCATCAGCTGGAGAGCCTAGTCTGCATTTTATAGTTGTGTGATGATTATATTCTGAGGAGCAGTTACTAAAGATAAATTTGGCATTTTAATAAGGTTATGGACACCTTTTCTGATTCATGAGTAGATTCTTTCAATGCCTTCTTTAATGAATAATGGTTAAGCCAGATAATGTGCTTTTACTTTTTTCTGATGTTCTGGAAATATACTTTTATTTTGTCCGTATGAAAGTCATAACAGATGCCTTAAACCAAGAAAATTGGTACTGTCCTGACATATTCAAACATCATGTGTTATATAGGAAAGACAGTGACCCTCAGTAGGACTGATTTTTTTCTTTGCTTCTTTAGAATTTTATAAGTTCCACATCTCCCCATTATTCTTTTAGAGATCTACTAACTATAAATGTGGCAACATTGGTAGATTAAATGGAAATAGGGTTGATTAATCATCATACAGCCCACTCCACAAAAAAAAAAAAAAAAAAAAAAAAAAAAGAAAAGGAAAGAAAATGTGTAGAGTGGGGTTGCCTAAACATGTAAAGGATACCATGCTTATGAACATCTATTAAATATCCTTTGTCATTGCTGATCAGACTTGTTTCAGATCTCTTCCTCTGTTCTACTGTGTACTTAGAATTGTAAACTTAGACTTAAAATAATAGTATTACATTTTGGGGAGCATTTATTATAATAGAGTAGATTTATAAAGTAGTTGCTTTTTTGTTTTCACTTTCATTTTTTGTGAAATTTGGAATGACTGAGATAAAACATGTAACAATTGCCAAGGCAATTTGAATTGTCTTGAATTTTTTATATGAAATTCTGTCTAGAGGTAAACTTTTTCAAGTGGTTACTTGCTTATAATAGTTTGTGTAACTTTTTATTTGGTCAGAAAACATTGAAAAAGAAAGACCTGAACCCTGACACTTCTTTTTTTGTAGTCTTTCATTTTTGGCATATACTAAGATGTGTGTATCTCCTAATGCTTGTATGCTACTTAGGAGAAATCATTCTATTCTTTCTCTTTTTGAATAGTTTTAAGCAAGACTTGGAATCAGTTCCCTTTCTCTACTGTCTTATCCTCCAACCTTCTTCATAACCATTTTCTTCCTTGTATGGTAAATCTTTAAGTGTATTAGTCATTAGGTAAGTTTACCAATTTTCATATGATTAATTTTAAGAAAATTCTTATTTCTTTCACATTATTACCACTATCCAAAACATTAATAAACACCAGTGGTCTCTTTCCTTCTTTTCAAAAAGCTGAAGAAAAACTAGTTTTCTTTTTGAGTCAGTCCCATTTGTGATATTATGTTAACTTCTTAGGCAGAGCCCTTTCTTTTAGAGTGATAGTTTCTCTTTTGACCACAATGCAAACTTTCCTTGAGAAATTAACTTTTCTTCTGAATTTTAACTTCACTTCCATTTTTGGTGAACTACACATCCATCCCTATGCCATATTTTTAACACTAAAAAAAGAAAATTACCATTTCTCTCTTCTCTAAGCATTTCCTGGAATATTGGGATAGTACTAGTACATTTCAGTTGTTCTAGATCAGTGGATACCGGAACAGAGAGGAGGTATTTCTTACCTGATAATGTGTGTGTGTTCCGATTCTGCTAATCCAGAAATCCAATCGCATTTGTTGAAAATCATCCTTAGTTGTTATTTGTTAGGGAGTCGACTCCCTATTTTAGTTGTTTTCTGAAATTCAGTCCCTAGATGTGCTTTAGATAGGGTAGAACTTTTACCTCTTTCAGAACACTGCTAAAGAAGTTTTCAACTGGAACATAGTCTGAAGAAGCACTGAGAGCAAAAAAAATTCAGAGTGGTGATTGGCCACCTCTGTTTGATTGACAGGTTGCAGGGAGAAACCCATTCGTTCTGGATTAATGGAACTGGAAAACAGAAAACAATTATCAGGTAAAAAAAACCTTTTCTTTAACCTTTGAAATTCACCATTTAAAAGATGAGTCAGACCATCAAGGGAATTTATTACCAAAAGGAAAAAATTTAGTGTCTTGTGAACAATAATCTCTGGCTACTACTTCCAAGAGTTAAGAAAAAATCGCTACAGTTACTACACATTGTCAGCCTTTGCTGAAAGGGCTTGATTAAATGCAGATAAGTTGGAATGCAAGGTGCAATTACATTTTAAATGTGGCTTAAAGACATGAAGCAGAATTCTATGGGTGGGGGAGATTGATGTTTTATTTCCTGAATTGTGTGTGGTCTGTGTGTGCATAAAGAAAACACTTTGTTTTTCAAGGCTATTAATCTGGCACTTTTCATGAATATTCACAAATTTTGTTATTGTACTGTGTTATACTTAATCTTCACTTCATTGGGATGTATACTTTTACATATCTTTTACCATAAAATTTTAGTAACAGTAATGACCAGTCTTTTTATTTTAATGGTACCTTTCTGATTGTTGGTTAAATATATTTCAGATTGAAGGCCAAGGACATGGTGCAGTATTTGACTGCAAATGCTCTCCTGATGGTCAGCATTTTGCATGCACAGACTCTCATGGACATCTTCTAATTTTTGGTTTTGGCTCCAGTAGCAAATATGACAAGGTAGAGTATGATGATGATGATGATGATGATGATGATGATGATGATTCTTCTTCTTCTTCTTCTTCTTCTTCTTCTTCTTCTTCTTCTTTTCTTTGTTTTTGTTTTTAATCTGTGGATGCTTAGGGGTTGTATTTCTTCTTCAGGGGTGGGTAAGCATCATTTATGCTTTAACAATCATATTTTAAGTATTCTAGAGACTTAAGTTTCAGTGAACATAGCAGTTGTTAAATTCCTCTTCTCTGTAATAGACATTAGATAATATTTTATTCAGTCATCTATATTTCAGAAAGAATAACTTTTTACTTAGGTTGCTAGAGCAATCTAGCTTGTAATTCTAAAGCTGGGCATGAGAGAGGTTGTCCATAGAGAGACTCTGAAATTATGTAAAATGTTTTATCTATATGGATAAAATACATTTATTTACCTGGGGTAAAAATCTGTAGCTTTTATATGATTCCCAAAAATGTATGACCCACTGATGTAGCTAATATTTTTAAATACTAAAGAGCCTATTTAAGTTCATTGATTAAAAGACTTAAAAATTGAATAGGTCATAGTTTAAGAAATACCAAATCAATAAAATTGTGAAGTTACAGATGTGTCAGGCATGAGTTCATGTTAATAATTTTGTGTTAATTTAAAAAAAAAATTCTTTAGCGAAAATGCTTATTAACTCTTGGAAAATCTTGTCATGTTGATTTTTAGGTTAATATAAGTCACATGTACAGTATACTTAAGAGTTTTCTTAAATTGTATAAGTGATTGCATTAGAGTTTAATTCAAGGAATATATTCATTGAGTGATTTCCCCTTGCAAAATGCTAAAACAATTACTGTTTAATAATTTAAAAAATAAGATAATGCATGGTAGCTCTATGAAAGTAATAGTACCCCTGAATGATTTATACCTAGATTTTATTTTACCATTTAATTTGAAATTACACAACTTTAATTATGTTAGTGTTTTATGTATACAGTCTTTTCCCTGTTCCAGAGAAAATTGAGAGCAGCTGCTTTTCTGATCATAAAATTTAATGTAAAAATATAGTAAAGATTTCTTTACCATTAACTCAAGAATATTCTTTTATATTGTTGCTTAATACCATGATTTACATTAAAACATTGCCTTCCATTAGAAATTTATCAATGATAAATTTTTATTTTCCTTGTCTTTTATGGGTCTTTTCTTTTTACAGATAGCAGATCAGATGTTCTTTCATAGTGATTATCGGCCCCTTATTCGTGATGCCAACAACTTTGTGTTAGATGAACAGACTCAGCAAGCACCTCACCTCATGCCTCCTCCTTTTTTGGTTGATGTTGATGGTAACCCTCATCCATCAAGATATCAGAGATTAGTTCCTGGTCGTGAAAATTGTAGGGAGGAGCAACTCATCCCTCAAATGGGAGTAACTTCCTCAGGTAAATGCTCATTTTCATAGACTGCCAAATTTTCCATTTCTACTGATGTCCTGTAAAACTGCTAATTGGGTAAAATTTTGTTACTATTTTGAACAAATGGGAAGTAAAGTGATTTTTAAAAATTTCTCTTAAGTCTTTTGAATAATGCTTAAGTATGTACTACAAGATAACTAAGGAACATTGGAGAGCAATAATCTTGGTCATTTATTTATTTATTCAACAGCATATATTGAGAATCTTCTCTGTAACACCTCTAAACTGGTTTTCAGTAGTGAATTAAACAGACACAATCCTTGTTCTCCTGGAGTAAAATTCATAAACACAGTTGTAAACAAATAGTTAAAACTTGTGATACATGTTCTTGAAGGGAATAATAGTATGAGGTGAAAGATTAAGACTAGATAGCCCGTTCATATCAAAGATTATTTTAAGAAGTGATCAACTTTTAACAATTTTAATTAAGTTAGGGGCAAAAGTGTTGAGAGCTTATTAGTGAAGTAATGGAGAGTAAAAGTAAAATTAGTTGAAGAATTGAAAGGAAGTTGAAATGGAAACAAGGTCTGCAGACCTTTCCTTTTGACAAAAAATGTGGGAATAATTAATGAAGTGAAAGTAATGGAGAGACCCTATAAAGAAGATTAAACCAGTTTTCTAATATATGAATCTGTTATATTTTAGATTAGAAAAATGCTTATGAAAATATTTTAAGTTCTGAACGCTAGCATAATGGACAAAAGTTCTAAGTAGATGGAAAGGACACATATGGGATGTAATATGTACTGAGTAACTTTGAAATAATGGATTTAGATTCTATTAAGGCTGCATCAAAAAACCCATCTCACTGTATTACAGAGAGCGCATCTCTTATTTTCCATTAAGGATTGGGCATGAAATTGCAATGAAGGTGAACATATTGGGTAGGAAGGGCTACTCTTTAAAGTAGATATGCCCACTAAGGATGGAAGGTGAGGAGAAGCATTAGAAGAATAGTCCCTGCTGCTACTTGCAGTGAGTAGTACAATCCAGCAGGCCTGAATGTCTGAAATATGTGAAACTAAAATGTCTCATACATGGACATAGCACAAACTCAAAGAATCTAAGAACAGGTAGTATTTGAGAAATCTAGGCAAATATTCAAATTAGAGAACAGGTAGTATTTGAGAAATCTAGGCAAGTATAAAATTAGAGAAGTCTCAATTATTAAAGAAGTCTTGATCATGGGACTGAAATTAAGATAAATGTCTTCAGTCTCTTGGAGGGGAACTGGCAAGGTCAAATCTTGCCCAGGTCTCAAAATAGGTACCTAGGCTGGGATTTCAAGGAAAGAGAAATAATTAAAATATCAGTGCAACATGATTATCATGGTTATCACTTTTTTCTTCCATTTAACAGTTTGTATTGGACTTTCATAAATAATATCATATATAGATATATATATGGCATCCTTATTCTAAAAGTTGAGAAAATGAAAATTTAGTAACATGTCTTATTTAAGTATATGGAACCACCGGGACTTTAAATCCAGCTCTGACTTTTAGTGCATTCTTTCTTCCATACTAAGCTGCCCTTACAGTAAAAGAGTGCTCCTGTTCTTGACAGTAAGTTAGACACCAGTTTTTAGTACAGGACCACAAGAGAACCCATAGCAATAATTATGGCTTCAACGTGAGTCATAAGATTAAGTGTTCTAGGTCACAAAATTCAAGGTAAACTTCATTTTTTTTTCCATTATTTTAGACTTAACCTAGTGTAATGTAGGACAGAAGGAAAATATTTTTAGCATCATTTGTAACTATATTTTTATTTGTAAATCTAAATCTGCAATAAAATTTATTGTGGAAATCCCTTAGAATTAGGTAAAAATAGATGGCTGTTATGATAATAAGTTGGCTTCAGTGCAGTTTATATTTTACACTGTTAAATTTGTATTTGAGCAGTGCACTTTTTAAATATGCTGCTTCAGTTATAACTTGAACTATCAGATTAGTCACTGATGTTCAGACATGAGACACTACCCAGCAGCCTAACAGGAAAGGAACATCCACAGGCATTTTAACTTTTACCTCTACTTTTACCACTTTGTAGCTCTGTGACTTCGGGCAAGTTCATTTTATCCCATTGAATTTTACTTCTCTCATAAAATGAAATAACATTATGTGCTTATTAATACATGTAATTTTCCCTTTCCTTATACCTTCCTTACTACTAATTCTTCATTTCAGAATGTCCTTTGTATCTTCTGTTCCCAGCCCACTCTAGAAATCCATCTCTTAAATACCCACACACCCAATACTAATTGCTCCTTTTTTCTCATGGCAATGTTTTCATGTATCTCAATACACATTTTTTATCTATTCAGCAGGATTGAACATTCTTATATCCCTATTTAAAATTAGAATATTAAGGTAAATAAAGCAATCCATGCTTTTGAGGAACTATCTAGTGGGCTTCCTTTTTATATTGGGCTTGAGGAAATGAAAGAGGATAGCAGCTAAGTGTTTCAGGGGTAGTCTGGAAAGATTTCACAGAGGAAGTATCATAGAGTTGCCATTTCAGTTGGTGCTTGAAGGATAAGTTAGTGTTTTTCAGATTTATACTTGAACTGGGAGTATTGTGGTTAAAATCTCCAAAGCATAAAGGTGTTTATCCTGTTAGGAGAGCAGAAGAGTCAAGTAGTCCCATATGACGGATACAGGTGAAAGTTGATGCTGGAAAATTATGGTGGGTTAAAACACACCAAGTTCCTACCTACCTGAGGCTTTGTTCCAATTCTTACTTTCTGTCTGGAGTGTTCACTTTCTTGCTCTTCACCTGGACGACTGATTCTTTTTCTTCAAGTCTTAGCTCAAATGCTGCCTTCTCAAAGAGGGCTTCTTTGACTTTTCTGACTCACCATAAGTAGTTCCCATCTCTCTTCCCCATTTTCTTTTTCTCATTATCATCTTTAACATTTTTCAGTCTGCATTTTTTATATGGATTTATTGTTCCAACTTTTCCATTAGGATGTCAGCGCTTAAAGTCAAGGACCTTGAATTCTACTCACCACTGCATCCTCACTTCTTTGGTATAGTTCCAAACACATAATAGACACTCAAGGATTTGGTGAATAAATGAAGCAGTAAAGTTTTTTTGAGAAAGTTGGGTAATGAGATTTGCCTTTTTTAAAAGAAACTGGTCTAAGATGAAATCCTACTTTTGCCATTTACCAGATATGTAACTTTGAGTAATTATTTTGGTTTTCTCATCTGTAAGTGGAGTTAATAATACGTATCTTACTGAATTATTGTGAGGATTATATGAGTGTCTGAATCATGGTAAACAGTAAGTTATCCATGTCACTGTTATTTGTAGTAAATTAGGTTTGCGTTGTCATGTTCCTGGTGTGTGTGTGTGTGTGTGTGTGTGTGCGCGCGCACACATAAACATAAAAATTTATGTTTAATTCAGGACTCAAAGTGAGCTCAATTAGTAAAATGGTTTGACTAGTGGACTAAAGTGTCCTTAGCATTTTATGTGGTATTAAATAGGACTGAATCAAGTTTTAAGTCAGCAAGCAAACCAGGAGATCAGCCCACTGGACAGCATGATTCAAAGACTACAACAGGAGCAAGACCTGAGACGTTCTAGTGAAGCAGGTATCAGTAATACCAGCCGTTTAAATAGAGGTAAGCAGTGATTGCTTTAAGTAAAATATTTTAAAAATTGTAATAGTTTAAACAGTAAAGAGGCGATGAAACAAATTCATGGCACATCCATTAAATGAAATATTTGGCTGCCAGAATGATCATGTTTTTAAAAACACATAATAGCTAAGAAAACCCTCTTAAGGTTTCAAACTGTAGATAATGAGTCTTTAAATAGATATATTCTTCAGATTTCCCATAGTAAACGTGTAGAACCTAGAAAAACTTAAAAAATAAATGTATTCAATAGTGTATGAAATACATTCCACATTCTCAAATATCTCGTCACCCTACTGTAACATATTATTTTAAGAGAAAAGTTAAAGCAAATTTATGAACCATAAATATTTTGGGTTTATCTGTTTTTGCTTCTTACATAGGTTTCCCAGAGTACAAAGCATATTTTAAAAATTAATGATTTTACATGTTTACAGTCAGTAGTTATGATTCATTAGCTTATTTAATTAACTGAATAACTGTGTTTTGTTTTCATTAAACTTTTGCCTGTGGTCTGGTTCCTGATTTGGTAGTTTGTTTGCCTTAATATGAAGTTTCATGTGGAAGATAGTATAGATTTTGTTTTTTCTGTTATAAGCTTATGTTTCTAACTAGAACTTACTATATTAATTTTTTCATTTAGGCTCTGTAAGTTCTACCTCAGAGGTTCATTCACCACCAAATGTAGGACTAAGACGTAGTGGACAAATTGAAGGTGTACGGCAGATGCACAGCAATGCACCAAGGAGTGAAATAGCCACAGAGCGGGATCTGGTAGCTTGGAGTCGAAGGGTTGTGGTACCTGAGCTATCAGCCGGTGTAGCCAGGTAAGGGGGGTTGTGAAGTTTATGTACTGCAGTTGTTTATGTTCATTTTGAATTATAGCCTTCAAAGTACCTTTTCAAATTTCTAATTTATTTTAAATTTATCTGAAGAGCTAGTGTTTTAAACTAGCCATGACTCTGAAGGAAAGTTAAGTTTCAATTATGTCCTTTTCTAGAATGATTCATGCAAATGATTCATGTGAAAGATGTGGATGGGGGGGGTTAAGGTGAGCAGCATATTTAAATCTTAGTTTATCTTGTTTAACTATATTTTAAAACATATATTTCATCGGGGCGCCTGGGTGGCTTGGTCGGTTAAGCGTCCGACTTCGGCTCAGGTCATGATCTCATGGTCCGTGAGTTCGAGCCCCGCGTCGGGCTCTGTGCTGACAGCTCAGCCTGGAGCCTGTTTCGGATTCTGTGTTTCCCTCTCTCTCTGCTCCTCCCCTGTTCATGCTCTGTCTCTCTCTGTCTCAAAAAAATAAATAAACGTTAAAAAAAATTAAAAAAACAAAAAAAACACATATATTTCATGAAGTTATAATTTTTTATGGATTTTGCTCTGCACACCATATATAGGTAATTATAGTGAAATTATAATGAAATAATTATAGTGGAATTATAAATATAGTGAAATGCGTGGTATTTATTGGTAATACATTATATAATCATTTTTTATATATCAAAATGATTCCTTAATGATTATTTTTTATATTTGGATGTATACATATATAAATTTTGATTTGATATAATTCTGTTCTGAAGGTCCATGTTATGAAAGAACTTTATATCCAGTTGCTTTTGATTTCTTTTGATTTACTAATGCATTATTCATGAATGTGGTCCATATGAACCCAGCTAGTACTAACTTAAAGTTGACCCTGGAACAACATGGGAGTTGGGATGCTGACCCCTGTATGACTAAATTTGCATATAACTTTTGACTACCCAGAAGCTCAACTAATAACACAGTTAGCTAACACATGTTTTGTGTATTATATGTATTATGTATGGTATTCTTATAATGAAGTAAGCTAGGGAAAAGAAAATGTTATTAAGAAAATCAAAAGGAAGAGAAAATGCACTTATACTACTTTACTGTAAAAAATCCACATGTGGAGTACCTGGTGACTCAGTTGGTTGAGCATCTGACTTCAGCCTAAGTCGTGATCTTGCTGTTCCCAACTTCGAGCCCATGCCGGGCTCTGTGCTGACAGTTCAGAACCTGGAGCCTGTTTCAGATTCTTTGTCTCCCTCTTTGTTTGTCCCTTCCCCACTCATGCTCTCTTTCTCTCAAAAACAAATAAACATTAAAAAAAAATTTGTTTAATCTTCTAAAAACAAAAATCCATTTATAAGCGGACTTGAACTCAAAAGATAGTAATGATACAATTTAAAAACACTTTTAAGGGTGCCTGGGTGGCTCAGTCGGTTAAGCGTCCGACTCTTGATTTCGGCTCAGATCATGATCTTGCAGTTCCTGAGGTTGAGCCCTGCATTGTATCAGGCTCTGCACTGGCAGCATGGGGCCTGCTTGGGATTCTCTGTCCCTCCCTTTTCTCTCTGCCCCCCTCCCCTTCTCGTGCATAGTCTTTTTCTGTCTGTCTCTCAAATAAATAAACTTCAGTAATAAATAGATAAATAAAATTAAAAACCCTTTTAACCTGAATGTTTATATAGATTATGCTTCTTGATTGGACAATACTTGAAATTTGTGTCAGGATTTAAGATTAATTATAGAAATAAAGTATAAATTTGAACAGCAACGTTACTTGATGACAAGTCTACCCAGATGTTAATAAAAAATTAACTCTCATGGTGTATATATATATATATATATTTTTTTTTTTTTTTTTTAATGTTTATTTATTTTTGAGATAGAGACAGAGCATGAACGGGGGAGGGTCAGAGAGAGGGAAACACAGAATCCAAAGCAGGCTCCAGGCTCTGAGCTGTCAGCACAGAGCCTGACGCGGGGCTCGAACTCACAGACCATGAGATCATAACCTGAACCGAAGTCAGACGCTCAACCAACTGAGCCACCCAGGCGCCCCTCATGGTATATTTTTAGTTGGATTTTTGTCTACCTTTTAATTCTAATGTTAAGGTTTGAAGGGGGTATAAGTAACACGCATCTTTTTAACAATAGTTCTGTAGTAACTGAAAACAAAAAAGAATGGGATATGAAATCCGAATGTTACTCTTTATTATTGCTACAACTGTGGAGGATGAGGGTTTTATCTGCATGAACTTGTGTTCCTAGTCCTGAACCCTAAACACCAGTAGCACTGGATCACAGTATTTCACCCCATGTGAGGCAAGCAGGTTTGATTCTTTAAAATGCAGAACAGAATGTATACATTGCAAATAAGAGCATAAGATTGGGAAGAAACCAGAGGAGTGGGGAAGATGTATTTCTCTTCATATGTTGTCTTTTTATCCTTTTTACATTGTGCTTAACCATTGAGCTGATGGTCAAGCAAGGCTGTGACCAATGACTTCCTGGAGCTTTTCCCCCAATACTTAGTACTCTCACTTTGAGAATTTTCCTGGGATATTCCCCCCTGGTAGGTAGTTTACAGTTTGCCCCTAGAAGGCTCTTAAGTGGGTTAGACCTATTACGTTAATTAAAATTAAATGCAAATGCACTGATTGGATTCTAACAGATTATTGTCTATAGTATATAAAGAACTCTCAAAACTCAGCAGTGAATAAAACAATCCAGTCAGAAAATGGGCAGTAGACAAGAACATTTTATCAAAAAGGATATACAGGTGGCAAGTAAGCATGTAAAAAGATACTTGACATTAGCCATTAGCAAGATGCAAATTAAAAACACAAGGAAATAATTTCTGTATACCCAGCAGAATGGCTAAAATGTAATAATAGCACTGAGTGCTAAGGAGAGTGTGGAGAAACTGGATTATTCATGCATTACAGGTGGGAATGTAAAATATTACAGCCACTCTAGAAAGCAGTTTGGCACTTTTTAAAGAAATCTAAATGTGTAACTACCATATTATCCAGTAATTGCATCTTGGGCATTTATCCCAAAGAAATGATAACTTGTGTTCACACAAAAACCTGTACCAAAGTGTATAGCAACTTTATTTGTAATAGCCAAAACCTATAAACAATCCAGATGTCGTTTAGTGAGTGCATGGTTAAACATATTAGCTATATCCACACTATGGAACACTACTTTGCAATAAAAAGGAATGACTTATTGATAAACAGATTGAATGAATCTTGAAGAAATAATGCTGAGTGGGAAATCAGCCTCAAAAGGCTACACACTTTATTATTTATGGACTGTTCTTAAAATGATAGAAGTATAGAGGTGGATAACCAATTAGTGGTCCTAGACTTTGTGGAGAGGAGGTGCTGAGAGGGAATACAAAGGTGTGGGCATGATAATTAAAAGTATACCACAAGGGATCTTTGTAGTGATGGAAATGTTCTCTATCTTGACTGGGGTAATGGATACACAAACTTGCACATTGATAAACTGGAATAGAACTAAATATACATACACACATGAGTAGAAGAAAAACTGGGGAATTCTGAATAGTATTAATATGTTGTATCAGTGTCAACATCCAAGTTGTGATAGCGTATTATAGTTTTGCAAAATACTATTGGGGAAAACTGGGTAAAGGAGACAAGGAATTTCTGTATTATTTCTTAAAACTATATGTGACTCTATGGTTATTCCAATAAATTTAATTTAAAAAGAATAAATAATGGGGCTCCTGGGTGGCTCAGTCGGTTAAACATCTGACTTTGGCTAGGGTCATGACCTCATGGTTCGTGGGTTCGGGCTGTGCTTCAGGCTCTGTGCTGAAAGTGCAGAGCCTTCCTGGGATTCTCTCTTCCTCTCCCCAAACTTGGGCATGTGCTTGCGTGCATGCTTGCTTGCTCACTCTCTCTCTCAAAATGAATAAACTAAAAAAATAAATAAGAAATCAAGATCAAACAAAAAATTAAATCAAGGCCATTCTTTTTACAAGATTTAAATTTACTCTATTTTCCATTTAGAATTATGACCAGCTGCATTAGAGATTCTTCAGTTAAGTAAAATGACAACATTCATATACTCTAGTAATAAAATATCCACATTATAGAGCTATTCCAAGTTTGAATATTAACTCCCTTCCAACTGAAATCTCCAGGGAAAAATTAAAGTTCAAATATTAAATAGCCCTGCAGGTCAAAAACTTTAAAGGTGTAAGGAATTAAAGTAAAAAATAAAATTCTCTTGCAATTGTAAGCGAGGTTCCATGAAATTAAAGTTCACAATTAATGTTCTTCAACTTTTTTTCTGTTGCTCACTTTCAGCTTGATGCCTGGAATGAGTTGAAGTTTTTTCAATAGCTGAAGCTATACCTACTTTTCATTGCAGAGGACATAGTTCTTTCAGGGCATTAGAAGTTATATTAGTTCACCCTCAAGGTTCTCTTCTAATTCTTTTTTTAAGATTCTAGCTATCCATGGGCACAAGAGATCATCACAGCCCAAAGATCATCACAGCCCTACACTGACATAATATTAAAAAATACAATTTCTACCCTTGGAGTAGTTACCTTAGGAATAACCATGTTCCCAGGACTGAGTACTTGATTTGCTAGGGACCATAAGCAGAAACAGTAGTATCAAGTTCAAGTAGACCATCTGTCTTTCCAGTATTCCAGTCATTTAATGACAAATGTCTAGAGCTCATAGCCTATGCATTTAAACTTAGAAATGGTTATCATATCCTCTGCCTGAAAAGAAAATTATCAGGGGTAGCATTCCTTCTCTGACACTGAACATACCTTTCAGAAATCATTTATAATAATTCTAGATTAACGTGTGACTTATAATTCTCTTTCAGTAGGCAGGAAGAATGGAGAACTGCAAAGGGAGAAGAAGAAATAAAAACTTACAGGTCAGAAGAGAAAAGAAAACACTTCGCTGTTCCAAAAGAAAATAAAATACCCACTGTTGCAAAGGTAAATAATAATTACTTGGATGTTTAATATTTTGCTTCATAAGCATAATGAATATTTTAAGGCCCTTTGGTAATTAAAAATGTTAACATTTTTAAAAGACTATTTCATTAATGAAATAAAGTTTATATAGTTAATTCTTGATTATCTCTTTGGATGATCAGTTATCACTTTATTTTTTTATTTTACTGCCTTCAAGCATACCTTTTCCCCAAATGCCAATTATTACTTGCCCATTAAATGTAATAAATTGTATTATAAGTCTAATAAGCAAGATCCTTTTAGTTCTGCCATTGATTGCACACTCTAAAAGTTTTTTAGTTTTGTTTTGTCCTATCCATTTTTTTGTTTTGTACCTGTTCTTCTAGGTAAGTCAGTTATGCTACTATAAATAATAGTTCTTATTATCTCTATTAAAAAAAAATTGTTTCTATGAGTTTGCTTTGTTGGTTTCTCTGTGTTCCTACTCTGGAAAAGCTTTTGGATCTGGTAGGTTTCTCTTAGTCATGCCCTAATCTGAGAAAGATGTGTACTTATCTTCTTGAATGTCAAAGAATCACAATGACCTACTTTTCCATTCTTTCTCTTTTTCAAACCTTCTTCGCTTAGAAGGTTCAGAGCCTTAGAGTGCAAAATGGAAGTAAACTATGGTGCTTCTTTTCTCTTAGAAGTCACCATCTAAGCAGTGATCTAAACAAAAAATAACTGATTTCTTTACCCTGCTTTGTCCTCTTTCCTCTTTCTATTTGAGTTCCTTAAAACTATTGTATATTAGTCTTGCTTACAAGAACTCTTTTTTTTTTTTTTTTTGTGACTCTTCTTTTTAAAGGACTTAGGTGGTCCTTTGCTATTGTATATTTTCCTTTATTTAGGGGTATCATACTCTGGGATCAGTAGGACCTCACAAAGGTTCATGTTAGTGTAATCTGAGGTAATCTTTTGTTTTCTGGGGGTCTTTTTGGTTGGTTGATTGGTGGTGGTTTTCGTGGTGGCTAAACAGCATGCCCTTTTCTGGATCCTTTGTTCAGAATCCAAGGATGTGGAGATATAAACTCATGTAATGATGGTGAGAGTTTGTATGGCTAGCACTTTTTTGGATGAGATATGGTAATATATATTAAAAGAACATGCTTGCTTTTAATCCAGCGGTACTTGGATTACTTTAAAGAGCGGTTTTTGTGGGGGGCATCTGGGTGGCTTAGTCGGTTAAGCGTCCGTGTTCAGCTCAGGTCATTATCATGTTTCGTGAGTTCAAGCCCTACGTCAGGCTCTGTGCTCACAGCTTGGAGACTGGAGCCTGCTTCAAATCTGTGTCTCCCACTCTCTCTGTCCCTCCCCCACTTGTGGTCTGTTGCTCGCTCTCTCAAAAATAAACATTAAAAAAATTTTTTTAAGATGGGTTTTTTTTAATAGAAAACTACTGATGTACATGTATGTACGTGTATATGTGTGTCTGTGCGCTCAGATATTTATAGTTTCTCTGATGGGAACAACTAGAATGACTTTAATGTCCACTGGTGGAAGAGAGGTGAGGTAGGCTGTCATTATGTATCCATGGAATATTATACAGCTTTTTAACAAAATGAGTTAGAACTCTGTTGCCTTAGAGAATGTTTATGATACATTTTTAAGTGAAAAAAGAAGTATGATAGTAATGTTTATGACCTAGTTTTTTGTTTCTCAAATTTTATCAAAATAAGGGTTTGAAAGCATACCTACAGGTGTATAAATTATGAGATGGCCATCTTTCATCTCAGAGTTGCAATGTTTTTTTCTTCTAATAAAAGGTACTTAGTATGCAGGTAGGAAGTATAAATTAATACAAGAAACTGTTTAGAAAGCAATAATAATAAAAGGATTTTTAGCAGTAGGTTTCGTCCTAAAAAATTACTTGGCTTAAATAAATAGAAACTATATTTTGCTCTGATAAAAGCCTTAGTTGGTGGTCCTGGTCCACTGGTCCGTAAATTTTTAAATGAATTTGAATTGTAGGTGAAAATGTTAGATGAAAGAAGTAGGGTACATTACATTCCTCATGCATTACTCACAATTATGATTTTAGTTGACCACTATTTCCTTTTTATACCCCTTTGAATTTCCCAGAATTCCTAGAAAATTACAAAACCCTTCAATAATCCTTTTAGAGAGAATCCAGGTGGAGTGAATCTTGTGTCCTTGTATGTGAAAATGTCTTTTATTTCACATGGCTATTGCTAGTAACCATTTGGACAAGAGTAGGGCTGAAGTGCAGGGCAGTGTTCTAGTGACAAGAGTGGTTGCGGAGAAGGAACTGGAGAGTGGAGAGTTGGATGAGGGAACAGGGAATGGTTGAACTCAGATTGCAGTTATGATGAGTCTTTTTTTTTTTTTTTTAAGTCTTTACATTTGCTTTATTTTTATTAATGTTTATTCATTTTTCTTTTTTTTTTTTGTATGAAATTTATTGTCAAATTGGTTTCCATACAACACCCAGTACTCATCCCTCCTCAATGCCCATCACCCACCCTCCCCTCCCTCCCACACCACATCAACCCTCAGTTTATTCTCAGTTTTTAAGAGTCTCTTACAGTTTGGCTCTCGCCCTCTCTAACTTTTTTTTTTTTCCTTCCCCTCCACCATGGTCTTCTGTTAAGTGTCTCAGGATCCACATAAGAGTAAAAACATATGGTGTCTTTCTCTGTATGACTTATTTCACTTAGCATAACACTCTCCAGTTCCATCCCCGTTGCTGCAAATAGCCAGATTTCATTCTTTCTTATTGCCAAGTAGTATTATTCCATTGTATATATAAACCACAACTTTTTTATCCATTCATCAGTTGATGGACATTTAGGCTCTTTCCATAATTTGGCTATTGTTGAAAGTGCTGCTATAAACATTGGGGTACAAGTGCCCCTATGCATCAGCACTCCTGTATCCCTTGGGCGAATTCCTAGCAGTGCTATTGCTGGGTCATAGGGTAGGTCTATTTTTACTTTCTTGAGGAACCTCCACACTGTTTTCCAGAGCGGCTGCACCAGTTTGCATTCCCACCAACAGTGCAAGAGGGTTCCCGTTTCTCCACATCCTCTCCAGCATCTAAAGTCTCCTGATATGTTCATTTTAGCCACTCTGACTGGCATGAAGTGATATCTCAGTGTGGTTTTGATTTGTATTTCCCTGATGAGGAGTGACGTTGAGCATCTTTTCATGTGCCTGTTGGCCATCTGGATGTCTTCTAGAGAAGTGTCTATTCATGTTCTGGCCATTTCTTCACTGGATTATTTGTTTTTCGGGTGTGGAGTTTGGTGAGTTCTTTATAGATTTTGGATACTAGCCCATTGACCAATATGTCATTTGCAAATATCTTCTCCCATTCTGTCGGTTGCCTTTTACTTTGTTGATTGTTTCCTTGCAGTGCAGCTTTTTATCTTGATGAGGTCCCAATAGTTCATTTTTGCTTTTAGTTCCCTTGCCTTTGGAGATGTGTCAAGTAAGAAATTGCTGCAGGAGAGGTCAGAGAGGTTTTTTCCTGCTTTCTCCTCTAGGGTTTTAATGGTTGCCTGTCTCACATTCAGGTCCTTCATCCATTTTGAGTTTGTTTTTGTGAATGGTGTAAGAAAGTGGTCTAGTTTCATTCTTCTGCATGTTCTGTCCAGTTCTCTCAGCACCATTTGTTAAAGAGACTGTCTTTTTTCCATTGGATATTCTTTCCTGCTTTGTCAAAGATTAGTTGGCCATACTTTTGTGGGACCAATTCTGGAGTCTCTGTTCTATTCCATTGGTCTATGTGTCTGTTTTTGTGCCAATACCACACTGTCTTGATGATGACAGCTTTGTAGCAGAGGCTAAAGTCTGGGATTGTGTTGCCTCCCACTTTGGTCGTCTTCTTCAATATTACTTCGGCTATTTAGGGCCTTTTGTGTTTCCGTACAAATTTTAGGATTGCTTGTTCTAGCTTTGAGAAGAATGCTGATGCAATTTTGATTGGGATTTCATTGAATGTGTAGACAGCTTTGGGTAGTATTAACTTTTTAACAATATTTATTCTTCCAATCCATGAGCATGGAATGTTTTTCCATTTCTTTATATCTTCTTCAATTTCCATCCTACGCTTTCTATAGTTTTCAGCATACAGGTCTTTTACATCTTTGATTAGGTTTATTCCTAGGTATTTTATGATTCTTGGTGCAATTGTGAATGGGATCAGTTTTTTTGTCTTTTTGTTGCTTCATTATTGGTGTATAAGAATGCAACTGATTACGTTAATTTTGTATCCTGCAACTTTGCTCAATTCATGTATCAGTTTTAGCAGACTTTTGGTGGAGTCTGTTGGGTTTTCCATGTATAATATCATGTCATCTGCAAAAAGTGAAAGCTTGACTTCATCTTTCCCAATTTTGATGCCTTTGATTTCTTTTTGTTGTCTGATTGCTGATGCTAGCATTGCCAACACTATGTTAAACAACAGTGGTGAGAGTGGATATCCCTGTCGTGTTCCTGATCTCGGGGAAAGCTCTCAGTTTTTCCCCATCAAGGATGATATTAGCTGTGGGCTTTTCATAAATGGCTTTTATGATGTTTAAGTATGTTCCGTCTATCCCGACTTTGTCGAGGGTTTTTATTAAGAAAGGATGCTGAATTTTGTCAAATGCTTTTTCTGCATCGGTTGACAGGATTATATGGTTCTTATCTTTTCTTTTATTAATGTGATGTATCACATTGATAGATTTGCGAATATCGAACCAGCCCTGCAGCCCACAATGAATCCCACTTGATCATGGTGAATAATTCTTTTTATATGCTCTTAAATTCTATTTGCTAGTATCTTATTGAGAATTTTTGCATCCATATTCATCAGGGATATTGGCCTGTAGTTCCCTTTTTTCCTGGGTCTGTGGTTTGGGAATCAAAGTAATGCTGGCTTCATAGAATGAGTCTGGAAGTTTTCCTTCCCTTTCTAATTTTTGGAACAGCTTCAGAAAGATAGGTATTATCTCTGCTTTAAATGTCTGGTAGAATTCCCCAGGGAAGCCATGTGGTCCTGGACTCTTACTTGTTGGGAGATTTTTGATACTGATTCCATTTCTTTGCTGCTTATGGGTCTATTCAAGTTTTCTATTTCTTCCTGTTTGAGTTTTGGAAGTGTGTGGGTGCTTAGGAATTTGTCCATTACTTCCACAGTGTCCAGTTTGTTGGCATATAATTTTTCATAGTTTTCCCTGATAATTGCTTGTATTTTTGAGTGATTGTAATTATTCCATTTTCATTCATGGTTTTATCTATTTGGGTCTTCTCCCTTTTCTTTTTGAGAAGCCTGCCTAAAGGTGTATCAATTTTGTTTATTTTTTCAAAAAAAACAACTCTTAGTTTCATTGATCTGCTCTACAGTTTTTTTAGATTCTATATTGTTTATTTCTGCTCTGATCTTTATTATTTCTCTCTTTCTGCTGGGTTTGGGGTGTCTTTGCTGTTCTGCTTCTATTTCCTTTAGGTGTGGTGTTAGATTTTGTATTTAGGATTTTTCTTGTTTTTTGAGATAGGCCTGGATTGCAATGTATTTTCCTCTCAGGACTGCCTTTGCTGCATCCCAGAGCATTTGGATTGTTGTATTTTCATTTTCATTTGTTTACATATATTTTTTAATTTCTTCTCTAATTGTCTGGTTGACCCATTCATTCTTTAGAAGGGTGTTCTTTAACCTCCATGCCTTTGGGGGTTTTCCAGACTTTTTCCTGTGGTTGATTTCAAGTTTCATAGCATTGTGGTCTGAAAGTGTGCATGGTATGATCTCAACTCTTGTATACTTATGAAGGGCTGTTTTGTGACCCAGTATGTGATCTGTCTTGGAGAATGTTCCATGTGCACTCGAAAAGAAAGTATATTCTGTTGCTTTGGGATGCAGAGTTCTAAATATATCTGTCAAGTCCATCTGTTTGTTTGGGCCCTTGTTTCTTTATTGATCCTGTGTCTAGATGATCTATCCATTGTTGCAAGTGCTGTATTAAAGTCCCCTGCAATAATCACAGTCTTATCAATAAGGTTGCTTATTTTTCTGATTGTTTTATATATTTGGAGGCTCTTGTACTTGGCGCATAGACATTTATAATTGTTAGCTCTTCCTGATGGATAGACCCTGTAATTTTATATAATGCCCTTCTTCATCTCTTGTTACAGCCTTTATTTTTTTTTTTAAATATTTTTTTAATGTTTATTTATTTTTGAGACAGAGAGAGACAGAGCATGAATGGGGGAGGGGCAGAGAGAGAGGGAGACACAGAATCGGAAGCAGGCTCCAGGCTCTGAGCCATCAGCCCAGAGCCCAACGCGGGGCTCGAACTCACGAACCGTGAGATCGTGACCTGAGCTGAAGTCGGACGCTCAACTGACTGAGCCACCCAGGCGCCCCTCTTGTTACAGCCTTTAATTTAAAGTCTTGTTTGTCTGATGTAAGTATGGCTACTCCAGCTTTCCTTTGACTTCCAGTAGCATGATAGATGGTTCTCCATCCCCTCACTTTCAATCTGAAGGTGCCCTCAGGTCTAAAATGAGTCTCTTGTAGACAGCAAATAGATGGGTCTTGTTTTTTTATCCATTCTGATACCCTGTGTCTTTTGGTTGGAGCATTTAGTCCATTTACATTCAGTGTTGTTATTGAAAGATACGGGTTTAGAGTCATTGTGATGTCTGTAGGTTTCATGTTTGTAGTGATGTCTCTAGTACTTTGTGGTCCTTGCAACATTTCATTCACAGAATCCCCCTTAGGATCTCTTGTAGGGCTGGTTTGGTGGTGATGAATTCCTTTAGTTTTTGTTTGTTTGGGAAAACCTTTATCTCTCCTTCTATTCTGAATGACAGACTGGCTGGATAAAGGATTCTTTTTTTTTTTTTTTTAGTTATTTTAAATGTTTATTTATTTTTGAAAGAGCAAGCAAGTGAGCATGCAAGTGGGGGAGGGGCAGAGAGAGAGGGAGAGGGAGACACAGAATCCTGAGCAGGCTCTAGGCTCTGAGCTCGAACTCACAAGCTGTGAGATCATGACCTGAGCTGCAGTCAGACGCTTAACCGATGGAGCCACCCAGGCACCCCTGGATAAAGGATTCTTGGCTGCATATGTTTTCTGTTCATCACATTGAAGATTTCCTGCAATTCCTTTCTGGCCTGCCGAGTTTCAGTAGATAGGTCTGCTACTACCCGTATGTGTCTACCTTTGTATGTTAAGGCCTGTTTATCCCTAGCTGCTTTCAGAATTCTCTCTTCATCCTTGTATTTTGCCAGTTTCACTATGCTGTGTTGTGCAGAAGATCGATTCAAGTTACGTCTGAAGGGAGTTCCTCTGTGCCTCTTAGATTTCAATGCCTGTTTCCTTCCCCAGATCAAGGGAGTTCTCAGCTATGATTTGTTCAAGTACACCTTCAGCCCCTTTCTCTCTCTTCTTCTTCTGGAATTCCGATGATAGGGATATTGTTCCATTTGATTGCATTACTTAGTTCTCTAACTCACCCCTCATATTCCTGGATTTTTTTAATCTCTCTTTTTCTCAGCTTCCTCTTTTTCCATAATTTTATCTTCTAATTCACCCATTCTCTCCTCTGCCTCTTGAATCTGTGCTATGGCCGGCTCCATTTTATTATGCACCTCATTGATAGCATTTTTTAATTCCTCATGACTATTTTTTAGTCCCTTGATCTGTGTATCAATAGACTCTCTGCTGTCCTCTATGCTTTTTTCAAGCCCAGCGATTAATTTTATGACTATTATTCCAAATTCTTGTTCTGTTATATTGCTTAAATCGGTTTTGATCAATTCGTTAGCCGTCACTACTTCCTGGAGTTTCTTTTGAGGAGAATTCTTCTGTTTCATCATTTTGGGTAGTCCCTGCAATAGCTGCAAACTGCAGGGTACTTCCCCTGTGCTGTCCAGAGAAACTTGTGTTGGTGGGCAGGGCCACAGTCAGACCCGATGTCTGTCCCCAGCTCACCACTGGGACCACAGCCCCTCTCCTAGGGGCAGGACTCGCAGTATGATGAGTGTTGAAGTACACATCTCTTTCACGCATACACCTCAGTAATCTTTTTTAGGAGTACAATAAAGACCTAGATTTTTGCTTTTTTCTCTCCTCCTCCTCCTCAGTGCAATATTAGCGCCCCAACATGCTTGTGAAGCCAAAGCATGATAGGTTAAAAAAAAAACCACACTACAGATGGACTTACATGACTTACATAGGGAAACTAATTGGATGCACAGAACAGATAGTTGAAATAGCATATTCTCAGAGAGCTAGGCAAGGATATTGGGAACATGTAACCTTAAGCAGTTTTGGAGAGGATCCCATTAGATACATTGGGATGAAACACATCATTATTGAAACCAAGAACTCAGTGGATGACCTGACTAGAAGAATGTAAGACACTGAAAAATTAGTAAGCTTGGAAAGTCAAGTTGAAGAACTCCCCCAGAGTGTATCAACAGGGAATGAAATAATGGGAAGAATGAGGGAAGTATAAAAAGCAAACATACATAGTTATGTAATATGTATGTAGGTATATGTAAAGAGAGCATGCAAAGTATTAATGAGTCTCTGAAGAAGAGACAATAGAGGGAGGAAAGAGTTGAAAAATAATAAACCAGCATTTTCTTAAAATTAACCTGGCTGGTGTGCCGTGCCAAACAGTAGAAACAAGGAGTAAATGATATAGAATTAAAAATTTTAAAACCTCCACTAAGCACGTGATAGATTTGAAAACATGTAAAACAACATTCTGAAAGTTTCCTGACCCGAGAATCACCTGAAAATGAACACAAACTCGATTAATGTTACATAACTTCTTATTTTGTGTTAATAGCATGAATTCTTGTGAGCATCTCATAGAAGAGATATGAAGAAATTGTTAAGGAACCAGCACCTACATTAAGAAAATTGGCTCAGGCACCTGGGGTGGCTCAGTTAGTTAAGTGTCCAACTTCGGCTCAGGTCATAGTCTCACTGTTCGTGAGTTCAAGCCCTACGTCGGGATCTGTGCTGACAGCTCTTAGTCTAGGCCCGCTTTGGATTCTGTGTCTCCCTCTCTTTCTCCCCCTCCCCCACTCACTCACTCTCTCACGCTCTCCCTCCTCTCTCTCAAAAAGGAAATTGACTGTAACCTCTACACCATAGCATTTGTGCCAGTTTTCGGTTGGACTGGTACATGTTAGAACCAAGTGCTGACGTACATTGGTTCAAGAGATGGAAAATCACCTGTAAAGATGACAGTGCCAACGGAACCATGCTGCTTGTAGTTCTGGACAGTTTTGACATTCTACCACCAACTCATCCAACTTACAGACATTTGTGCCTGCCCTTCCCTGTTGCCTACAAAATTGGGTAGTATTAGTGCTGTCCCCTTAGGCCCAGTGCAGACTGATGTCCTCAAACCTGGCATGGTGGTCATCTTTGCTTCAATCACTACAGTTGTAGTAGGGTTTGTTGAAATATGTGCACCGTGAAGCTCTCTCTGGTGCTTATGTGGGCTTTAGTGTCAAGACCATATTTATAAAAGATGCTTCCCATGGCACTATGGCTGCTGATAGCAAAAATAACCCACCAGTGCAAGCAGCTGGCTTCGCAATGCAGATTATTCTCTTTAGTCATCCAGGCCAAATTAGTGCTGGCTGTACACCTGTGCTGAATTGTTACACAGTTCACATTGCTTACAAGTTTGCTGAGCCAAAGGAGAAGATTGATTGGTCTTCTGGGAGGAAACTGAAAGCGGACTCTGAATTCTTGAAATCTGTTGATGCTGCCATAGTTGATATAGTTCCTGGCAGGCCTGTGTGTGTTGAGAGCTTCTCTGACTGTCCTTCTCAGGTCATTTGGTTCTTTGTGACATAAGACAGTTGCTGTTGGTGTAATCAAAGCAGTGGACAAGAAAGCTGCTGGAGTTGGCAAGGTCACCAAGTCCGCCCAGGAAGTTAAATGAATATTATTCCTAATACTGGCCACCTTGTCTTAGTTAGTAGTGGAAGAGTAATCTCAGAACTGTTTGCCTCCGATGGCCATTTTAAGTTTAAGAAACTGTTTAACGATAGTAATGCATTGTAAACTCTTGAAAGAACCTTTTGTGGATCATTTGGTGTGTGTTGGGGCGGGGGGTGGCAATTTTAAGGTAATTTAGTTTTTAAATTAGTACTTTTAATGGAAGCAACTTGGCCAGAAATCTGTCACAGAATTTTGAGACCCATTAAAACAAAGATTAATGAGAAGGGGAAAAAAAGCCGGGGCCGGGGAGGGGGGATTGGTTACAGTCTCAAAGTTATTTTCTGTCACTTTAAAGATTTTCTTATTGTATGATATATATTCATTAATGATATATTGTATGCATAAATCTCATGGCAGTCTGTTTTTAAAAGTAATCTTTATTTTCTTTTTTCTTTTATATTCACAAGTAGTCTTTTTTTTTTTTTTCAGGTGTGAATTCTTAGGTTTGTTGGGTTTGTCACCATGTTGGATTTTCTCAGTTTTTGATCATTGTTAGTTGTGTTCTCATCTGCTGCGTTCAGTCTGCAGCAGAAGAGAGATAGCCAGCCACCTGGTGTCCTAGCCTCACAGTGGTAGGGTAGTTTTGTGATCACCGTTTTGGTTTCCAGTTTGCCCCTACCTAATGACATATGTCTCACAGCCCATGGTCCTCTTTCTTTTATCTGTTCTATAGGTTTAATGTGGGTATAGGAGAATTGTTAGTCTGCCATTATGAATCTTTTAGTCTGTATCACTTAATCAGAAAAAAACTTTTTCTAAGCTAATTTATCAGTAAGTGAATTTTAGAATTTCACAAACCTGTGATTTGACCTAAATATTTAATATTAATGATTTACTATTAAAATACTTGAACTGGAACTATAGTCCACTTATGTGATTATCTTAAATATGAATGTATTTTTTAATAATTAAAAAATAGATAACTTCTACAGGAAAAAGCATGCTCTTTGATCACATTTTAAATAAATAAAATTTAATTTACTTTTTTCCAGAATCATGCTCATGAGCATTTCCTGGATCTTGGAGAATCCAAACGGCAGCAGACAAATCAACACAATTATCGTACAAGATCTGCATTGGAAGAGACTCCTAGACCTTCAGAAGAGATAGAAAATGGCACTAGTTCTTCAGATGTAAGATCTCAGCACATTCACAAAGTTGTTCTCAGTTTTACTTGTTTTTTTTTAATATGACTTTCATTCTTTGCACTCATTGATGTATTATAGATGTAGCTCAAAGATGATGTTTTCTAGGTCTTACAATGATAATGATAGCTTCCATTTACTGAAGACTTATTATGTATGTTCCAAGCATGGCACACATATTCATAATACCAAATCCACAAAACAAATGCATATGAATGAATTATTCCTATTTTATGTATGAGGTGTCTGAAGTTCAGAGATGTTTAGATTACCTATGTACCTAATTATTAAATGGTAGAGCGGGAGTTAAACCCAAGTTCCTTTCTTTACACTAAAGCCAACCTTTTAAACTAATACCATGAAGCTCTAGTCTGTAATTATAATAACTAATTAAGAGACATTTGGCAATTTTGGTTAGCTTTTTAGCTCTGTACTAGTGTATGACTTTCTTAATTTAATCTTTTAAATTTTCCTTATGCATAATTATTTCTATAAATATCATTGTCCCTACTAAATTATATATTCTTTCAACAAAGGCAACCAATTTACGATCATAAATTAATCTTAAGTATTTACAACATTTCCCTTACTCTCTCCACCTTCCCAATCATCCCTCCCCCAGTTAGGTCAAAGACTCTATGATCCTATTGACTACTATATGTTTATGAAGCAATGTTAGACATATACGGGAATTCTCTGAGTATATTCTACTTTGTAGACATGGCAGTAAAACTCAAACTGTGAGAGTATGCTAACCACAGTTGAGAAGTTAATCTCCATTGGCTTCAGGTCCTAGTATGGCCAGGTCAAAATGATAATGTCCAATCTAGTAAAATGACCAAATATACTAATAACATAATTTTGACACATGACAGTTTAGATATACACATAAAATATATGTGAGCTAGTTATTTGCCTTTATAAAATAGTTCCTTATTTTTGAAAGATTTAGTATGATTCTTTTAGTAATATGTTTCTATAAAATATTCTAAATGTGATTCAGCTTATTAGAAACATATTTTCACATATATCTGTTACATAGGAAAAAGTTAACTAATCCTTCATTTGTCTTCAAAACTAATTTGTTTATACTTTAACATTCATTCAGAGCAACTGAATAAATTTCTAGATGAATACATGGAGAAAAGAATATTGCGTATGGTACAATATATTAACGGAAAAAATCCTGGTTTTTTTTTAGTTCAAATATCTTGTACTTCTGTATAGTACTTAATTTTCTACTAAGAATATAGAAGTACATTTCTTTTCTCTCCCTTTAAAGAAGTAATATGTATAGTAATGATGGGAATAATCGGATCATTTGTTTATTTTTTCAGTTATATTGAGCAGAGATTAAATTTACTGTTGGATTTGATCTTTTCATATTTGCTTAGTTCTCAAAACATTGTGGAATAGTTGTATAATACATATTCTTCATTATTAACACATCAAAAAGAAAAAATTCCTCCCCAAATAGGCTATTTTATTGAATTAGTAAAGGAATACATCCCATTATCATCTTGGAAAATTCTGTGAATATGCCCAGCAAGTGATAATACTGAACCATTCTTGTGGAGAGGAGTCTAAACTTTGGAGTAGCTTAGTTGCTTATTAATTATGCTGCCTAGGGTAAATTGCTTAACCTTTTTAAACTTTAATTTCTTTAAATAACTGCTCCCTATCACCAGCAATGTTTTGTCTAGGTCAAATGGGATAATGTATACAACATGCTTTGAATAATTTCTGAAATACTAATAAAAGCTTAATTAACGTGAGCTGTTATTTTTACTGAAGCATAAAGTTTTATTTGAGCAAGGGAGAAATTGTGTAAGATTTTGTGACCCTGAAAAACAATTTTTATAAAGAAAATGGCTTCTCTGGAATATCCTACGTTGAGCGGAGTATATTTACTGAAGAGAAACAGTGTTTGGGTATTTTTTAATCCTCTACTATTTGTATAGAATAATATCAGAGTGTAACAATAAGATATAAATTCCTAATTTAAGCTTCTCATAACATCTGTAGAAAAACCTTAAGTTTTTAAAATGGGCCAAAAAGTAAAATTGATTCCCATTGTTATCTATAGAATTTAACATCCAATCTCAAAGATATATTGAGGCTTAAGAAACGGTAACAAACAAAATGTTAATCACCTGAGAGATTGCTCTGAATCCATTATTAATAGGTATTATTTTGTTGGCTATGTTTAATAATTTTGTTGGATAAAAATATAAGACCTGTGTTTTATAGCTAATTAAAATCAGGTTTTAATGGTTGTAAATATACTATATGATTGGTACTATTAAATATCACTGATACTTCTTTTTTTAAATTGTTATGTAATAATAACATAAGAACAAATGAGATTAAAAAAAGTTTTTGACATTTAAGTTGCTTTAAAATATGCTACTTCCCATTATGTCTGTATCTATATAATCACATATGCATAACCATTTAGCCAGGGATACATAAAGCAAATATTTGTTAGGTATATTTCCTTCGAGCTACCTCCCCCATTTTAGCCTGCATTTTTAAAAAATTGTTAGTTAACGTATAGTGTAATAATATCAGGAGTAGAATTGAGCGACTGATACTTTCTATAATCATAGAATGTTAATGTAAAATTACACAATAAAATATATATTAAATATTTCTTAGGAAGGGGAAGTTGTTGCTGTCAGTGGTGGAACGTCTGAAGAGGATGAGAGAGCATGGCACAGTGATGGCAGTTCTAGGTAATTCATCGAATTTTATTTCTACACATGTAATATAAAATCTTTATAAACCTGAAGGTTCGTTTTTATCAGCAACACATTTCAGATTTTCTTTGGGTTTAAAGTTATTTTTGGCGGCACGTGGGTGGCTTGGTTAATTGTCCCAACTCTTGATATTAACTCAGGTCATGACCTCACTGTTGTAAGATCGAGCCTTACCCGTGTCAGGCTGCAGGCTTGAGTATGGAGCCTGCTTAGGATCCTTTCTCTCCCTCTCTCTCTGCCCCCCCCCCCCCAATAAATAAATTAACTTAAAAAAAATAAAGTTGGTTCTTTTTTAGAGGTCTTTTTGTAGTCCAAAAGTTAGGAGATTTTCTTTCTGATATGTTTATCTTAGCAGAAAAAAATTTTGGTCATTGCAACTAAATGTGCAAAATGATGCTTTTAATTTGTCTTCTTAGTTGATCTTTTATCTTCTGAATCCTATTATTTGTAATAGTGAACTACAAATTAGTTTCATTACTGGTTTTGAGAAATACTTAAGCATTAAAGTAATGAGATCTTGTAGAATTGTCTATTTTCATATAGTATAATTTGTTGAATGATAATTATTTCTTCCAGCAATGAGAAGTGAGGATTCCTTTATTTCCTTATAATGGTGATCTACATTGTTATAGTGCTGATCTTTGCTGACCTTATAAGGTCTTAGTACCAAGAAAGTAGCTTTTGATTATATTTAGCTCCTTACACTTAACACTGTCAGTAGTAGCTCTTAAAATTGCCAAGGAAACGAAGAGGTGGAGGTTATAAGAATTCCTTATATCAGTGTTAGAATCAAGGGCTTTCTTAGTCCTACAACATTGACTCCTAGTGATGATATATGCATGTACCCGTGGTTGTGTCTGGGAGATTTCTATATTTGAAACGGCAATAAAAGACAAACTCACTTTCTTTTGGCTCAGCAATGGAAAATAGAGTATCTCAAAACATGAGACAGCATAGAAGTTCATATATTGAGAAAGTAGTAGTGGCTTCAGCAGTTAGGGGCAGTTGTAAAGACCACGGGTTCTGCAGTTTGTAGTCAGATCTCTGCTGGCATCAGATTTTCTGTAAGTGCCAAGTGCTCTGGAGAGTAGCAGCTGTGAGTATTTGGCAGGTGCCATTTTTAGTGACCATGGGCTGGAGTTAGTATAAATAAATGCTCATAAGTTGAGGACAGCTTATTCTTGGATAGATGTTTGCTCTGCAGATGCATTCCCATGCATCCAGTATAGAATCTGAAAATATTTTTTAAACCAAGTTCTTTAATATTGTTTTCAAATTAAAATGAAGTCATGAAATCATACTAGAATGCACCTTAATTATTTGATTCTTATCTGTAATGATTATTCTTAGGGAGATATAGGTAGATGTCTGTTAGGGATATTGGGGACAGGGGTTAGAAGTGGTGGTAGTAGAATAAAACTCCAGACAAATCTGTCCTTTCCACATTAATCTTTTTAGAGAAGTAAGGTTATACATCATCACTAAATATAGGAAAACTATTGATTTTAACATAGTGTAACTTAGATTTCTTTAAGGCATTTATAGTTTTAAAATTGTAAAAAATCAAGTAGTATTCTCATGTACTAAAATTAGAACAGAAGATAATATAACTGCATTCTTTATTTTGCACCAACATCAGTTCAATAAAATTTGAGTCTTTTGAAGGTACACTGAAAAGAAATGGCAAACATGCTTAGTAGTGATACATAAAACACTAAGGCATGTAGTTTTCAGAATCATGGCATTCTTTGAAGCATAAGCTATGTCTAAGGTATATGTAGATGTTGAGTAAAAGTTGCAAGCACAACCTTCCTAATAGGCCGGAACACTTGGGACAAACCCCACCTTGCCCCCATTTAATATCCAGCTATCATGAAGGCACCAGTGCTCTACCATCAAAATACCTATGGTGAAGAGTTCCCTGCTCCTCTCAAATAAGTAATCCCTCTGCTTCCTCCTCCTTAATGTTGGTATCTCTGTGGCATCCAAGACTATCTGCCGTTGCTAGAATTGCTCCTTATTTTTGTATTCCCCACAGTATTTTGCCCCAGAATGCAGCACTCTTCAGAAATTAATTTTTTAAGTCTATTTATTTATTTTGAGAGAGGGGGAGAGAGAATCCCAAGCACACTCCCCACCTATAGTGAGGAGCCAACACAGGGCTCAAACTCACAAACTGTGAGATCATGACCTGAGCTGAGATCATGAGTTGAACACTCTTCTGACAGAGCCACCCAGGTGCCCCAGAAATTAATATTTTTGTTAAAATCATAGGAGGCACTTAAATTCATTGTTTCAATTAAAGCTATAGCCTTACTTATCTTAAAGTTTTTGAGATATTTAAGTTAAGCTGACAGAATTTTAAGAAACTGTTTAGAACATGAGTTGAAAGGGAAGTGTTTTTAGTTTATTTGTTACTCTCATTGTGATCTCTTTATATTTATAAAATAGTCTTACGGTATATCTTCTGTTTGTATTTTTTAATCCCTTTTGCCTTTTAGTGACTACTCTAGTGATTATTCTGACTGGACAGCAGATGCAGGAATTAATCTGCAGCCACCAAAGAAAATTCCTAAGCATAAAACCAAGAAAGCAGAAAGCAGTTCAGATGAAGAAGAAGAATGTGAAAAACAGAAGCAAAAACAGATTAAAAAGGAAAGGAAAAAAGTAAATGAAGAAAAAGATGGACAAATATCACCAAAGAAAAAGAAACCCAAAGAAAGAAAACAAAAGGTTTTTTGTTTTTTTTTTGATATAAATTGTTTTCTATGAAAACAAAGCACACTTTCTAAAAGTGCTGCTGATAAACATAAATGCTGTTGAGGCGTACCAGCAAGTAGTATTGGAAAAAACTCAGAAGTATACAGTAGCAAAATATAGTATGCCAAACGTATTTACTTTTCTCAAGTTTTAAATTAGCATGTGCGAGTATTTACTTATAGAATTACCATATTCTCAATATTAAGCATTTAATCTTATGAGCAGATTTTTTTTTGATAATCTCTTGGGATTTATTCATTTGTATATATAAAAAAAGTTTAAAAACATATAGTTTTATGAGTCTTTTAATTTCCTTTGCTTTTTGACCATCCTTATTGATTGTTAATTGCTGAAAATAACCAGCAAGCATAGAGCACACATGACTTGGAATAATAATGGCAGAACTTGTCATAGTTGACTACAAGGCAAATATGAATCTAAAATAGGATACTGCAGTTGTTAACAAGCTTTCATTAATTTATAGAGAAGATGAGCCATAATTAGATGATCCTTAGGTCAGTAGCAGTATTGACGTGATTACTTCATCTTTAGTCTGGGTAATTTGAGACAAATCAGAACGTAAGAGATAAATGTTATGGAAATAAGAACTGTCAGCTCTTACGGAAATGGAATTCTTTCAAGAAAAATAAGAGCTGTTTAACTTTTGCTCTAAAGTAAATGAAATACAAGGGAGATGTTTTCTATTCCCCAAAAGACTATAAGTAGAAAGTATATTTGGTTAAATAAACACAAGGAAGATTTTTTTTAACCTCTTTCATTTTTAGAATTAAATATAAGTTGTTAATTATAGGATTAAATACTAGGGAGGCTGTCTTTATCTCCGGAGAGCTTTCAAAATTTTAAGAATACTTCTGTTTTTAATGTTTATTTTATCTGTATCATCTGAACTCTTGTTTCAGCTTTATAATTATTTATTAATTTGGATTCCACAGCCTACTATTCTTATTACTTACTTTGCTTTTGTCTGGGGATGATTTACCAAAGAGAGTGTCACACATATATGTGCTCCGTTTTCTCTTGTGTGTCTGTTGTGTGTCAGTGATGATAAATGTAGGCTGACCCATTATTTTATGTGGTACACAGACTGGTTGAAGAAAACTGATTTAGCCTTCTATCTAATAAACATTTTTTTTCTTATCTCAAGACAGTTTTGATTAACTTTTGAGGTTTACAGTGTTAAGTCACTGTGAGAACATAATTTTTTTGTCTCAAGAGTGCAGTTTACCTGACTCACCTGGTTCCTTTTGATTGATAATTGTGTGTAAACTAACACCTTGGGCTTTTTCATGCAATGCCACATTTAGATCCACTGTTGCTGTTTGGCATATTTTAACTTCACAATTTTTATTGAAGTATTACAACAGGATCTGTGTGCCACTGAATTTATGTGGGACAGACTTTAAATATCATGAGGTAAGGATATTATAGACTGTTCCCTTTAATTTGGTTTTTGTACACATGGTTTGGTATTAGTCTACCAATGGATCTAACAATAGAATTGTTCTTATTCTTTAGTCTCTTTGTTATTCTAAATAAACACAATAATATTTCCCTCCTTACGCATAGGGTCATAGAGTTGGAAAGTAACAGATTCATTAAGTAATATTTACTGCAAGTATGAACAGACATTTTCATATGATTCATTAAGTAATATTTATTGCAAGTATGAACAGACATTAGTCATATGACATTTTCCATATGACTAATTGTATTCAAATTAATTAAGAGCCAGTAAGGCAGATAAAGAAAATGGTTATTAATAGAATTCTCCAGAGATGCAGTAAAGTCATCTCAGAGATGTCCATTATATTGTTAGGAACTCTGGAAACCAGATCAATAAATTTTTATTGAAGGCTTACGGTTTATAAAGCAATACAGTGGATAAAAAGAAGTGTAAGACATAGTACTTACTCTGAAAACAATGTGTGATTAACAAGTTGCTTTAATCCCCCAAGATAAAAATAGAATATCACATTGTCTAATATGTTTAATTACCAGATTAATTTTAAAGATGATAGCTCAAATCAAATAAGGACATCTTTTCTTAGAGTTTCAGGTAAGGCTTCCAGAAGTAAGATGTGAGGTAGACCTAGAAGAATTTCCATGAATACAAAGGAAAGATCTCAATTACCTGTATCTCCAAAATGAACAAAAATTCAAATGATGAGGCTGGAAATTTTGAGGAATATTCAGTGCATTTTATTTCCTAAGTGGTTTTAAGTACTAAGTGATAGAAACCTACTTTAAAAATTCTAGGTTTCCCAAGAATTATTGAGGAATAAGATGTATCATCGTAATGATTCTTGGCTGTGCCATACCAAAGTCTTACAGTTATAAATATTATTCCTATTTAATAGCCAACTTAACCTGGTTTCATGTAAGTGTTGTTCACTATTTCAGTCAATATAGGTATTTTCCTTACAGGGAGAAATATTTTTCTGCTATAATTAATAGCCCTTATTGAGGCTGGAATTAACAATTTTCAGACTTTTCCTACCTTTTTTTTTCTTTTTATTAATAAGTCAAAGGAAACCTTTTTCACACATACTTTAACTCAAAACCTCAATGTATAAAACTGAAATCTGTGGCTCTAATTTTTTTTTCTTTTTCAAGTTCTTATTTAAATTCTAGTTAGTTAACATATAGTTTATGGTTTCAGGAGCCAAATTTAGTGGTTTAGTGATTTATCACTTATTTTAACACCCAGGGTGCTTATCACAACAAATGCCCTCCTTAATACTTGTTACCCATTGAGCCCATGCCCCACTCACCTCCCCTCCAGCAACCCTGTTTGTTCTCAATAGTTCAGTCTCTAATGGTTTGCTTCCCTCTCTTTCTTTTCTTTCTTCCCTTCCCTATGTTCATCTGTTTTGTTTCTTAAATTCCACATGAGTGAAATCATATGGTATTTGTCCTTCTGTATTTCACTTAACAGAGTACATTCTCGCTCCATCCATGTCGTTGCAAATGGCAAGATTTCATTCTTTTTGGTGGCTAATACTCCATTTTATATATACACCACATCTTCTTTATCTGTTCATCAGTCAGTGGACACTTGGGCTCTTTCCATAGTTTGGCTATTATTGATAATACTGCTATAAACATTGGGGTGCATGGGCCTCTGAGTATTTTTGTATCCTTTGGATAAATATCCAGTAATGCAATTGCTGGGTCATAGGGTAGTTCTATTTTTAACTTTTGAGGAGCTTTCGTAGTCTTTTTCAGAGTGATGCACCAGTTGTTCACCTCCTTTTGTTCTGAATGTTGTCTGTAGGTTTTAGTTTATCTGGTTCTTTTTTTGTGGTGATTTGGAGACTGAATAACTATACTGCCACTGCTGCCGTCTTCCCAGAATAACGTTTTTAAAAGCTGAATATATATTTTTGTTCAAAGATCTCTTCCTCCTTTTATTTAACTACCTTTATAGTTATTTCAAAGGGCAGATTGAGAGATGAATGCTTTTCTGATAATATTACTTTATAATGTTCTAACTTTTAGAGATTGGCTGTAGGAGAACTCACGGAAAATGGTTTGACATTAGAAGAATGGTTACCTTCAACATGGATTACAGATACTCTTCCCCGAAGATGTCCATTTGTGCCACAGATGGGAGATGAGGTACTTTAAAATTTTTAAAAACAATCTTATCTTTAAGCCTTTTTTTTTATATAGCTCTTGAAACAGAACTGTAGAAAACTATAGCAGTCTCATGAAGTATCTAATTTTTAGATGCTTGTAAGCTTTGTATGGAAAAACTGTAATTAGGAGGAAAGCTCTAATCTTTTTTGAGGCCACTTGCCACTTTAAATATTGCAATAGCAAAAACTAAATATTGTAAGAGAATGGGAATTGTATTAACATTTTAAAAACTAGTATTGTTTTTAACAAGAGGATTCTATTGCCAGTTTTCTTTTCCTTTCTAAAAATATTTTTTTTTCTTAGCTTAAGGCTTAAATATATAGCATGTTAAAGGAAAAATGCAATTCAGCATTTTATTTCTATTTAATTTTATTTCATAAGTTTTCATTTAAATACAATGTTTATAATTTATTAGATCTTTAAAAATATTTATTGCCTTAGAATAAGGAATATTTCATTTTTTAAAAAATGTGATTGGCCATCATTTTGGACTATGCACTTACGAATTTGAAATGAAAATGTAAGATCTTAGATCAAAATTTCCCACTCCAGGGTTCATGTGTTCTTATTTTATGCATAGATGTTCAGAAGCAGAGTCATCTGGTATCCAATAGATTAGCAGTAATAAATTAGGGAGTACAATATGAGCTTCTTTAGCAAACCACACTAATGAGCAGTAGAAAGTGGCAAGTGACAGTGGACAGTAAAAAAAAAAAAACAAAAAGAAAAAACAAGGGGCGCCTGGGTGGCTTAGTCGGTTAAGCGTCTGACTTTGGCCCAGGTCATGATCTCGTGATTTATGAGTTGGAGCCCCCCCTGCACTGGGCTGGGCTCTGTGCTGACAGCTTGAAGCCTGGAGCCTGCTTCAGATTCTGTCTCTCTCTCTCTGCCCCTCCCCCACTCAGGCTCTGTCTCTATCTCTCAAAAATAAATAAACATTAAAAAAAAGAAAACATATAATGCAAGAGTAACTCTAAAGAGCAGTCCAAAAAAACTCATTTAGAGACCCTACTAAAGAAGACTTGAAGTGCACAGAACATTCCCGTGTTGTTGTAATTGTACGGTGATAGGTTCTAACAGATCCTTGAGCATCAAAGAAGATGCTTGGTTAAATTATATTTATTATTTCCAGTAAATTATATTCACTATTACTAGAAAGTGTGTAAATCCTTGTTAAATAACTTTCTTTCAGTATGTTAAACTTGTCTTTTTGATCATTGATGCTTAAACAGGTAAGTTCTCATTATTCAGCAAGCACTATTCCTTCATATGAAATTTCAAACAACTGGAGCAAAAGTATGTAGAATAATGGATATCCCAAAATGTTACTAAGAACTCAGTAACATCTTTAAAATTTTAAGCAGCATTTCTTAACAAGCTCTATTTTTTTTTTTTTTGTAGTGGGAAGAATAGGTGGTTGCAGACTACTATGTCAAGTACCAGTTTACAAGATGGTAGTCAAGTGTCAAATTTGACCTTCATAAAATTGGAACAAATATATGCCTTGTTCTCTTTTTAACAATAAAATATATTTATATAAATACATTTTTCATGTTAAAGTTGTCTGCATATGTACAAACCACTTGCTACCAAAATAAGTGAATAATAAACTGATGGTGACTCCTACTTACAATTTACTTTGTTATACAACATAGGTCAACTTACTTTGAATCCAAAAATAAAACAGTGAAACAAACAAACTGCTCATTTTATCCTCTTAATGTGTAACCAAAGTAATGTTATTTAGAACACTTTGTTTATGATTAAGTGACATTAAGACAACTTTAGGAAAAGAAGGGGAAAAATAACAAAATACTAGAATTTCTTTCTGTTCAAAGAACATTAAATTCTCTCCTGCAATTTTAGCTGATACCTTGCATCTTGGGTTAAAGGAAACATTCAAGTTTTAAAACTGTGACTTTATTTACTTTTTAGGTTTATTATTTCCGGCAAGGACATGAAGCATATGTTGAAATGGCCCGGAAAAATAAGATTTATAGTATCAATCCCAAAAAACAGCCGTGGCATAAAATGGAACTACGGGTATGGTGTTTATTATTTAAAAAGTTCCAGATTATGTAGAATATTGTATTGAATGGTACTCTTTTCACTGTAAGAAACTGTTCCATGAAGATACCTTTTTTAGTTGAAGCAGTCCTAGAGAGTAGAAGGTATTTAATTTTCAGAGAGACACAAGATTGAATTTATATATTCCTATAGTTTATAAATTGGGTACAAAATGTAATTATAGAGAAAATTAGTACTAATGTCTAACGTAAACTTTGTATGTGTATTTCTAGATTTATCAGACAGAGTTCAAAATTATGTAGAGGTCTTTGGAACTATATTGGAAACTTTTATTTCAATAAAGTTTTCCCCTTTATAAATTTTTTATTTATTTTTTAATGTTTATTTTTGAGAGAGAGCTTGAGTGGGGGAGGGGCAGGGGAGGCACAGATGATCTGAAGCAGGCCCTGCACTGACAGCAGTGAGCCTAATGTAGGGTTCAAACCCACAAACCGTGACATCATGACCGGAGCCAAAGTCAGATGCTCAACTGACTGAGCCACCCAAGCGCCCCTCTCTTTTTAAACTTTCTGTTGAGATATAATTTGTGTACTATAACATGCACAGATCTTCAGTACGCAGGTCAACAAATTTTTACATGCACAGGATAATCACCACCTAGATCAAGACAGAAATGAAGAAATGTTTTAATTATTTTTATCAGTTTATTTTGTGATTTATTTTATGAAGATGGTTTCTTATTTTTTATATCTTTTTTCAGGAACAAGAACTGATGAAAATAGTTGGCATAAAGTATGAAGTAGGATTACCTACCCTTTGCTGCCTTAAACTTGCTTTTCTTGATCCTGACACTGGTAAACTGACTGGTGGATCATTTACCATGAAGTAAGGACTATTGAAAGAGGCAGTGGTTTCTTAGTATTGTAGATTGTTTTTCAAGATTCATATAAATTTGAACTTTTAGATATTTTTAGGTATGTGACCTAATCAATTTGTTTCTATTTGTAATTAGATACCATGATATGCCTGATGTTATAGATTTCCTAGTCTTGAGACAACAGTTTGATGACGCAAAATATAGGCGGTGGAACATAGGTGGGTAATTTATTTAGAAGCTATACATGTTCGTAATTTTTTTAATCTAATAAATTATTTACTATTTTTAATAATTTAGAAAAAGATAATCAGAGAAATCTTCTTGCCATTTGTGGGAACGTTGATAGCAAAGTAAGATATGGTGTCAGGTATTTAACAGTGTACCCTTCAATGCAAGGATTAAGAGTACTGACCCCCTGCATAATCAGAAATCTGTGTATAACTTTTAATTCCCCAAAGAGTTAACTACCAATAGCTTACTGTTGACCAGAAGCCTTACTGATGACAATTAATACGTATTTTATATATGTATTATATACTGTATTCTTAAAATAGAGTAAGCTAGAGAAAAAATATTAAGAAATAGTAAGGAAGAAAAAATGAATTTACAGTACCGTATATATCAGGGAAAAAAATCCATGTATGAGTGGACCCACACAGTCTAAACCTGTATTGTTCAGGGCTCAATTCTCCTTTAAATATAGTTCATGCTGAAATTCTAAACATTTTCTCTCTCAGATTTGGTAACTCATTAGATTGTTTATAGCTATTTCTTCAGCTGTTTTATGTGTTGACTTAAATTTTCTTTTAAAAATATAATAATTCAAAGTTGAAGCAGAAGATGTCTTCCAGTTCATAATGTTTAATAATTTGGACTGGGGCCAAAGCTAAACTGACATTTTCCTTTCCTTTGTTTAATCTGTTAATAATCTTTAAACTTAATATTGTAATCAAGACTCAAAGAAACTTTAAAATTCTTAAAAGATTCCAGACATTTAAGATGTATTCATTTATGTACACATGGATGTGCAGTTCATTAGAGTTGGGTTTTTTGTTTTTGTTTTTTAATTTTCAAATAGGGGCACTCTTTGGAGTGGTACATATATGGCATATTTGGTTTGTAAAACCACATCAGTTGATATGCCAGTCCACCTCTCTTCCAGTGCCATTGGAAGGCATTGGCACGGTGATTTGTCTAGTTTGGTCATGGTAAACTTAGAAATTTACATATGTGTGCTCTAAAAAGAAAAATTAGAGAAATACAGTTTATCAAAATTAGGGACATGGGAGCTATCAAAAAATTTACATTCCATGTAAATTCTATTACACCATTTTTCTGGAAACTTTGAAAGGTATGTTCCATCATATAAGGAAATGAACCAAGGAAGAGAAAGACCTGGAATCCCCTCCCCTCCACCAGGAAACAGGAAATCTAGAACAAGAAAGAGCCAAAATGAATTCCCAGTAATAGTCCCTAGAAGTCTCAGGATAGCATCTGTCTAGCAAGATCTATAAAATGATAGTTCAGAAGATGTTGTCCTCTAAGAGCAGTCTTTAGAAAAAAAAGAAAATGGAACTGATGAATTATCTAATGTGTTTGACTTTGTTGGAAATTAAGTTGAGGAATGTTTTATAATTTAAGCCTTTAGAGAATGTGGGAAGACTTTATAAATACAGAGAAAACCAACCACAAACAGTGAAGCAGTCATTATACAAAACTATAGAAGAAGGGAATTGTATGTTTGGCTTTGTAGCAAACATAGTGCTGATAAAAACAAAATAGGTTAAATAAAATACACATAAATTGTTTATACAATTATATGGAGAGGTCAATACTTAATGTCTAAAATTAATGAGTGAAACCATAACTGTATACTCATTTAGAAGTCTAAATAAATTCAAGAAGAAATCTTTGCAAGAGTTAGAGGTTTTTCTTGGTTTTGGTTATAAGCCTTTGGTACACTTGGTTGTTTAAACTATTTGAATGTGTTACTGATAAATTTTATTTTATATATATTTTTTTTATTTTAGAGAGCATGAGTAGGGGAGAGGGGCAGAGGGTGAGAGAGAAGAATCTTAAGCAGGCTGCATGCTCAGCATGGAGCCCAACACAGGGCTTGATCCCATGACCCTGGGATCATGACCTGAACTGAAATCAAGAGTCAGACACTCAGCTGACTAGGCCACCCAGGCACCCCTAAATTTTATTTTTTTAAAGACATGCATCTGCCAATAAAATGCAGAACAAATAGTAACAGTCAGAATTTAGGAATATTCCAGAAATGAGCTGATAACCTATGTCTTCAGAAATGTTTAAAGTTTACTCTGAATGGTGTACTCTATTCCTTGCTTAATTTCATTGTTATTCTGTAGTATTGTTTGTTGAGGTTAGACATACATTATCCAGTTCTTCCTCTTTAGCATAATGTCATCAGTGTATGTAAGATCATAAAAAATAGCTTTTTGAAACTCATGTTTACTGTAAGGTTGTGGTGACATCAAGAATGCTGTTTGTTAATTATATGGTAGCTTCTCACTAAGCTCAGTGTCACTAATATATATGCATCTGAAGAGCAAGTAGAGATCTGATCTGGTAGTAGATCCTGTTTACTGCTTAACATTGGCTGTTAGAATGCTTGAATCTGCATTTGGGTCCCAATGCATACCCATTCAAAGTTAGATATAATTCAGCAACATGCACTTGTGTTCTATTAACTTACTCCTGGCTCCAGTTTCCCTGTTTGTCATTAAATTTCTTTTAACTTTTTTTGTTTAGTTTTTTTTTGTTTGTTTGTTTGTTTGTTTGTTTGTTTGTTTGTTTTAGTTTTTAGTTCATTTTATGCTGTATGTCTCCCTAAACTTCTAAATCTTTTTTTTTGTAAAAAATGAGAATATAAACAAATGCTTGCTTTTTTGGGTTTGAGAATGAAACTTATTCAGATGAGTTCTAAAATACCTAATTTGTTCAAAGTCACACAGATAAGTTATTTGAACTCAAGTCCTTCAGACCCTAACCTATGCTCACCAGGAGAAAACCACTCTGTACTGTGAAAGCAAGGAAGAGGAAAGAGGGGCAGAAAGGAAGACTTGATTTACAGTTTTCATATGACACAGAAGGAAGTTGAGAAGATAGCTTATTGGGTCTTTTGGGAAAGCAGTTTTAGTAACATGACAGTAGCTGAGTGCAGTTGGGTAAGGAAAGAGACACAAGGAATGATGTCTAGTTTACAAAGATTAGTTGTTTTTCTTTTTGTTTCTTGTTTTTATAGGAAAGGGAAAGTGAGTATATATAGGAGTGTTACAGCTTCAGGGTGATTGACATGAAAGGGACCAAACAGATTGGATGTTTTATTTTTGTTTCTAGGCTGGAGTCTTGATTGTTGGAGGAACTTGCCTATAGGAAACAAGAAAATAAAGATAGACTCTAAATACTTGTTGGGTAGAAATTATCTAAACTGTGCTTTTATTTGAATGAAAAGTTTGGGCATAGTCCTAATGATGAGCTTAAAATTCTAGATTGGTAAAAATGCTTAAGAGTGAATTTCTCCTGGCCCTAATAAATATAA